>NC_046651.1:3607451-3930776 GCF_900324485.2 Mastacembelus armatus | reverse complement strand
TTTTGGCAAACTCTATGCGGGCTTTCATGTGTCTTGCACTGAGGAGAGGCTTCCATCGGGCCACTCTGCCATAAAACCCCGACTGGTGGAGGGCTGCAGTGATAGTTGACTTTGTGGAACTTTCTCCCATCTCCCTACTGCATCTCTGGAGCTCAGCCACAGTGATCTTTGGGTTCTTCTTTACCTCTCTCACTAAGGCTCTTCTCCCACGATTGCTCAGTTTGGCTGGACAGCCAGGTCTAGGAAGAGTTCTGCTCTGGTCGTCCCAAACTTTTTCCATTTGAGGATTATGGAGGCCACTGTGCTCTTAGGAACCTTGAGTGCTGCAGAAATTCTTTTGTAACTTTGGCCAGATCTGTGCCTTGCCACAATTCTGTCTCTGAGCTCCTTGGGCAGTTCCTTCAACCTCATGATTCTCATTTGCTCTGACATGCACTGTGAGCTGTAAGGTCTTATATAGACAGGTGTGTGCCTTTCCTAATCAAGTCCAATGAGTTTAATTAAACACAGCTGGACTCCAATGAAGGAGTAGAACCATCTCAAGGAGGATCAGAAGAAATGGACAGCATGTGAGTTAAATATGAGTGTCACTGCAAAAGGTCTGAATACTTATGACCATGTGATATTTCAGTTTTTCTTTTTTAATAAATTTGCAAAAATTTCTACATTTCTGTTTTTTTCTGTCAAGATGGGGTGCTGATTGTACATTAATGAGAAATAAAATGAACTTTTTTGATTTTGGCAAATGGCTGCAATGACACAAAGAGTGAAAAATTTAAAGGGGTCTGAATACTTTCCGTACCCACTGTAAATAGCTGTATACTTGCATTAGCTGTGGGCTAATTTAAGCAGAGCACAGTGCAATTTTTTATGTGCAATATTGTTTAAGGAAAAATTGTACATGTACCTGACATAGGAACATTGTTTTCATTATTTATAAGATCCATGTACAATTATATTTACTTCCTGGAAAATAGTGTAGCTGTTGCAAGATTTGAAAGAGTAGCTACTTCTATATGTAGAAAAAGCTGCAGTTGAAGTTTTCAAATTCAACACAGGTAAATTTCATTCATTCTTCAATTTTGGCTAATTTCATAAAAACAACAAAGCAGGAATAGGCAGGAATTGATTTTGCACAGCACTTCATCACCTATCAATCTTTCTTTGCTTTGGCACTATACGTAATTTTGTTTGGCCAAATGATAATAATATGCAGCATAGTTGCATATTATGTAAAGAGTACAGCAGCTGGGGTCAGAAGGCTATCCAATATAAAAACATCAGCGGATTTGGCAGTTTATCACATTCTTCCCGCAGATATTCTAAAGCAGGGGTCTGCAAACTAAGGCACACGTGCCCGCTGAGAGAAAACCCACGACACACCAAGCACATGACCAGACGTACTCTTTTTCCCAGAAATGTCCTCTTTTGGGGGCCATAAAAAAAGCATCGGGCCAGAATTTCTAAATCACCCCAAAATGTCCGGGATTTTAATCCTACCACAGTCAGGTGGCATTTGTTATCTGCTGTTACCAGCAACTGACATTTATCGTTAGGTTCTGCCCTCTGTCCTCAGTCACTCTTCATGCTAACATCGGTTAGACCTCATTTCATTTCAATTCAATTCAATTCAATTCAATTTTATTTGTATAGCGCCAAATCACAATACAAATCATCTCAAGGCACTTTACAAAAACTAAAACTAAAAACCCAACAATTCCCTTATGAGCAAGCACTTGGCGACAGTGGAGAGGAAAAAACTCCCTTTAACGGAAGAAAAAACCTCCAGCAGAACCGGGCTCAGTTTGGGCGGCCATCTGCCTCGACCGGTTGGGGTGAGTGGATAGAGCAGAGAGAAAAGAACAGCAACAATAAACAACAAATAGACACTGCAGGTTGGTGGGACCAGTAACTGCACATCAGCGATATACAGCTCCAGGACCAGGGACACCTGCAGAAGGTACAGAGAGAATAGAGAGAGAGGGAGAGAGCACAAACTAGGGGAGAGAGAGAACACAAGGTTAGTAAGATTCAGTGGTGGAATATACATGAGGTGGGAGGAGAGAAGAGAGGGGAGGGGAAGGGAAAGGGGGGGGTTAGGGTAGGGGAGCTCAGTGCATTTCATTTCATTTCATTCAAACCTCCATTTGCCCTGCTGGCCTGGTGGTATATTCCACCACTGAATGTCACTAATTTTGTGCTCTCTCTCTCCCCTAGTTTGTGCTCTCTCCCTCTCTCTCTGTACCTTCTGCAGGTGTCCCTGGTCCTAGAGCTGTATATTGCTGATGTGCAGTTACTGGCCCCACCAACCTGCAGTGTCTATTTGTTGTTTATTGTTCCTGTTCTTGTCTCTCTCCTATATCCACTCACCCCAACCGGTTGAGGCAGATGGTCACCCAAACTGAGCCTGGAGCCTGGTTCTGCTGGAGATTTTTTCTTCCGTTAAAGGGAGTTTTTCCTCTCCACTGTCACCAAGTGCTTGCTCATAAGCAATTTGTTGGGTTTTTTTCGTAAAGTGCCTTGAGATGATTTGTATTGTGATTTGGCGCTATACAAATGAATTGAATTGAATTGAACAGGTAGACTGGTTGGGCAAACTCCCATGAATGCTCAAGCACCCTGGAGATGGGTTCCAGTGCCTGTAGCGTGCATGTAGACACCGGTGTTGAGAGTCCAGCTTTGTCAGCAGTGAAGGTCATGTACCCCAAGACAAGACTGCAGATAGTATTTTAGCGACAGTGTGAGGATGAGATAAGACACAGCTAGAGCTGATCAGTGGGCAGCGCCAGGCCCATGAAGCTGCTTTCACTGAACTTATTGAGTCCTGGATTTCAACAAGTGCATTACATGACCTGAAGTCCTGGTGAGGTACAGCTCCCGACAGAGGGTGTTTCATAAGAGGGCTCTTCAAAATCCACATACAGCAACATAGAGGATGCATAGACAGAGAGGAAGAGCACCTGAAGAGGAGACAGCCTGTTGGCAAGCACTACACTGAGGCAGCATCCAGACAGTCACCCGTGTGCCCATCTGGCCACATAAGTGTACTGTTAAATGTAAAGTTGGTGTTTGTACAAGGATGAAGTAGTCCACTAAAAACATCAGCTCCAGTTTTCAGGTCGCCATTTTCTTCAAGGACACCTTCACTTATAACACTATAAAGTTTCTTCTGTTGTTGCTAACACATGAACTGTGCCAACATCCAGCTGCTGGTGCAACACTGTTCTGCACTAAACTTGGACTGTAATAGCAAAACATTCCTACTGTATATGAACCCATACTCCAGTCATGTCCGCACTTTGAGAGTCAGTAAAGTTGCACCCCAGGTCAGGTTTCTTTCATTTGGTTTACAATGTACACAAGCACATTTTGGTGCTTGTCTACAGAACTTAAGGCTAACTTTAGGCAAAGCTTTAGGCTACCCATTCTGTTGGTAAATGTAGCACGTATGTATACCCAGCACAAGATAGCTGAAAACCTACTGCCCAGTGCATCTCTAGCAGCTAACCTGTATGAGGGCGGAGAGACAGACATCCCTGACAAGAAACTCATCCTTTGGCCAAAATCCTTTCCAGACTCCAGAAGAGCAGGCGTATGCAGAGCAGCATTTTGCGCAATCATTTCCACACACAACTGTGATATGGAATTACAAGTGGTGACCCCAGAGCATGTCAGGATGCCCTATTGTGTCTGATTTGGCTGTCATCATGATGTATTACTTTCACACAACCTCTAGACTTGTAAAAAAAATTTTGAAAATAAAGATTATGGTAATGGGACCAGTTTGGAATTTCAAAAGCAGTTCAGTTTCTCCGATTGTTCTTATCGTGATGTAAGACAGGCTCATAAAAACTGTATACCGTAACTGACTGTAGATGAGATATTGTTTAATATATAGATATTATTATGTAGATATTATTAATAAATATATATATTAATAAATAATATCTTTTAATAATAAATTAAAAGATAGCAGAACAGTTTTAGATTAACACAGGCCTCATGGCAGCTGAAGTTTGGGCTAACTGAAACATACTGTGTGTGGGATAAACTAAAGTCAAAACTCTCAAGTATTTACAAAAGTCCTGATGATAATGAGCTGCAGTGGTGGAAAGTAACAAAGTACATTTACTCAAGTTCTGCACTTAAGTACAAAAAGTAACAGCTTCAAAACATAAGCATTTGTACTTTTCCTCAAGTAACATTTTAATGAAGGACTTTAACTTATAGCAGAGTATTTCTACGCTGTGATATTATTACTTTAAGTGTCCCGAGTATTTTTTCCACCACTGATGAGCAGCTAAACAGGCAGGATGAGGCTAACAGATAACTGGCTAGCATGGGTTCGGTGTGTGTCAGCGCCGTGTAGACTCACACTGTCCGTGTCCATACGAGAATTTGTTATGACCCTGGGTCATTTTGTGTGTGATTTGTTGTGTGTGGTTTGTTTGTTGTTATCTCTCTCCTCCCCAGTTCTTGGTGTGTATGTGTATGTGTGTGTGAGAGAGAAAGGAGTGGGCGTGGAGTGTAGGTGGATTCCCGTGGTTGGTCGGTTCAAACTGGCTTGGTTCCTGGATTGATTCAGCTCTTCCGGGATGACTATAAGAAGCCCACTGACTGCAGCCCGAGAGAGCTCTTCTCCATCTCTGCCACTCCCAAACCAGCACTCTTAGTGTGAACTTTGTGTCAGTCGGAGGTGTGGAAATTGTTGTTAGTTTGGTAATGTATAATTTGAGTACGGACTTTGTGACATCTTCGCACTGTACATATTGAGCACCAAATATTCTTAGTGTAGATTGAAACCCAGTTATTTATTTTAGTGTTGCTGGATTTTGTTGAGAGTGGGAGAGCTTTGGGAGGAAAACTCACATCGTGTTACGTACCGGTATCCCCTAGACCGGTCGTAACAAATTTAAAAAGTTTGGGTTCTGGTTCATTAAAAGTGACCGTGTGTGTCCCGAGACCAGCTGCTGGTGGAAGTGTCCAGGAGTTTGCGAGACTGTTAAATGCGAGATTAACGTGGGGGACATAAAAATTATCAGGGTTTCTACTGTGAAAGTCCTAGTGACTGGCCCCGCCCCCTGACTTCCTTTATCCTCATTTCATTGTCTAAGGTAGGACTTGGATATTGAGAACACGTGACAACCGTTTGCGTGATACCATGTTACTCCAAGAAACAACAGCATAAAAAAGGCATTACCCAAAGTCTATTTTACATATGAATAATGAATTGCACTTCATGCACGGACCACGTGACAACCGTTTGCGTGATACCAAGTTACTCCAAGAAACAACAGCGTAAAAAAGGCATTACCCAAAGTCTATTTTACATATGAATTATGAACTGCACTTCATGCACGGACCAGTACGCTGGTCCTTACCTTTCTGTCGTGTTACTTCGTACATGCACATAAACAATCGCATTTTGTTTTGTTCGTTAGAATCCATAGAACATAGTGCACCCATGTTTTAGTCCAAAAGACGAATAATTATTATACAGTAAATCCATAAAACCATCGTCCTCCTCATGAAGGGCTGTGATCCGGTTTATTTTACGGTCAATTGCGCCGTTTATTCAATAAAGTTTGACATAGCAAGCTTCTGTGAATCACATGAGGCCTCAGTTATACTGTTTGTTACATTTCACAGCCTAACCCTACAACCAATAGAATTCACACCCTCAGAGCAAATCCCAGCCAGGGGGCATAGACCAAATTCAGAATCAGCCAGTCGCATTGTTTGTCAATGATGACTTGTAGCCAATGATGAGGCCTTTTCAACGGTATATGATTTGTTATGTTTGATGACGCATCAGTGGGCTTTAGATGGCCCCCACCGCTACTGTAAGCTGCCTTGACAACGCTGGGCAAACAGCGCTCGAAGCAAGAGAGGGAGGGGAATTATATTTCACATTTTACAGCGTGCCGATAGTAAACTGGAAAGCTTTTGCTTCAAACGGTCATCAATATAACTCTTAAAATGTAAGAACAACAGCTAGTTTAATTTGGGTATGTGTTTTTCAGCTGTGTGCCGAAAAAAAACGGGGGGAGGTGCCTAAAGTGTTAATAACATATAAAAAAGCTCCCAGTTAAGCCAAAACTGCATACTATTCATCACTAACTATTCAGCACTGTAGCCAGGCTGACAAAAAGTCAGAGTTCTGTTGAGCCCAGTGTTCCCTTAGCTCTCAGCAGTGATGACTTTATGAGTTTCTTTACAAATAAAAATCATAGCTATTAAAGATAATCATTAGTACTTCCTGCATCCCGTGTTTATTTTGATAGCAGATTTTAATTTTTTTTAGTTTTAGTCATAGTCTTTTGACTAAAATGCAATTTTAGTTTTAGTCATACTTTAGTCATCTGCTTTGTTTTAGTTTTAGTCTAGTTTTAGTTGACTAAATAGCATAATATTTTAATATTTTTTAATATTTTAAAAGACCAAAAATTAGATATGCATCGTTTATAACTTGCATGTGACATTCTTCATTCTTTAAAGCAAAAGAGCAACTCCAACATATTTATGAGAAAAACTGTATTTAGCAGTAATGCCATTGCATCAAACATGAAACAGACCCATATATCTTCTCTTTATTTTCTGCCAGCTGTTTCCATTTGATTATACAGTAGTTTAAGTCAGACAGAAACCGAGTGTAAGCTATGATGATGTCGTGTACTCGCGCATCCCGCGTCACTAGGTGGATCAGTTACTTTTCAAATGTGCGAGTGTGTCTAAGAAGATTAATTCTGATTGGATCTTTTCTAAAAACGTCCCTCATCACATTTTCGTGTTGTTTTTATTAGTCAACGAAAATGTCATTATATTTTTATTTAGTTTTCGTTGTTATCACTTAATTTTTATTTAGTTAACGTCTCGTTTTCATCAGTGAAAACTTGTCGTTGACGAAAATTAACACTGCCTGCATCTGCCACACAAGCTTCTACTACAGTAGCTCTTGAATCATCTGTAAGGCCTCAGTTATGTTTAGACTGCTTCTAGATCTCTCTGAATTCACGTCAACAGTTGCTTAATCTAGATCATCGACACACGACATCAAGATGGCGACCGACAACCAGTGAGGCACCTACAACGCCACCAACACCAAGAACGACAACAACAATGCCAACACTACCTGACAATACCAACTCGGACAATGCCAATCTACTACTCCGTCTAGCAAACAATGAAATCACCAAATTAAAGCAAGAAATACGCCGCCTCTCTCACGATCTCCAACAGAAAGACTCCATACTGACTAGCTTCAGGGACGTTGCCCTCGAGTAGTCGAGGAAAATCTCCACACTTACCTTCACTCTCCAGGACACTGCCCCATGGGACCCGTCAACCTGTCCACGACCCTCCTCCTCTTCAATACCATGTCTTCGGTCCTCCTGGACCGAGGTTGCGGTCCGTGGGCGGAAAAAACATCACCGTGGGTCTCCGCGTCCCTCCCTAGACCTCTCCAATCGATTTGCACCTCTGTCCTCTGCCACTCCGGACCTACATACTGTCTCATCCGCTAATCACGTACATATCGTTCCGCTCCGGTATGCCAACAACCCCCGTCACCCGCCGATGACGTTCAGCGCCGTCACCTGCTCTCGGTCCCCTCTGACGACACCCGCCGGACCCGCCATAGTCCAAGTGCTCCTCGCGGAGCCCGTTGCCCCGGTGGAAAACAGTCTCCATCCCGCTCAGCTACTACATCAGAGCGCCGTAGGATCCTTCGCGAGGCTGTGCTCAGGCACACTCATGGGCTCCCTAGCTACGGACCAACCGAACTGCCGCCTCCATCTTCCACCTCAGCACCCGATGTCACCGCCCCGCCTCCCCACCAGCCAGCACGACGTCATGACTCAAACGGTCAACTATTGGCGTCTTCTCCACGCCCCCTTTTCCCCCCAACCACGTTAATCAATCTCAATTATAACGCCACTACTCACTGTCTCCCTGGAGCTACGGCCTCAGACATCTTGGCCATGCTTCCTGGATTACTGCCAACACTTCCGTCTTCCATCATTAGAGTGATTGTTCATATTGGAACTTGTGACACGTCACTCCACCGATCTGAACTGACTAAAAAGGATTTTCTCTCTCTCCTCCACCTCCTAAGCAACTGTGGTAAGACTATTTTCATGTCTGGTCCCATCCCCACGTTTGGAAGAGGCTCTGGCCGCTTCAGTAGAATCCTCAGTCTCAACACCTGGCTCAAGTCTGTCTCCCTGTCCTACAATCTCCATTTCACTGACTGACTCCATTTCAACTTCAACCTCTTCTGGAACCGGCCTGCCTTCTTTGCAGGAGATGGTCTGCATCCTAACCGCCTGGGCTCCCATATGCTTTCCACCAACATTCAACATGCAGTTCACTGTACCCCACACGCTAACACTGGACAACCTGTTCATTCTGTCCCACATGCCTGACTATCTGACTCCATACTACCAATCCCCTCCATCTGGTCATCCTCCCGACCTCAGTCGAGGAAATCAGGTATACACCTATCACCCACTCTGTGCTAACTAACATCCCCAGATACATGGACTCTACACCTTTCCATAACACTCATTTTGGGCTACTTAACGTTCGCTCCCTCTCTCAAAGAACATCCCTCATCCTTGACATTATTCTTAAACGCAATCTCGACATCCTGTGCTTAACTGAAACCTGGCAGCAGCCCAACGACTTCACTGAACTTAATCAATCTATTCCTCCTGGTTTCATATATCTCACCCATCCACGCCTCTCGGGATGCGGCGGCGACCTCGCCATACTGTTCAACCTTAAATACAAAATATCCATCCACCCCACTGTCACCTTCCAGTCCTTTGAAGCTCTCATAGCACGTATTCACGGTCACACACCAACCTTCTTAGCCACTATCAACCGCCCACCTAAACCTAATCCGACCTTCCTGGACGAACTGTCTGACCTCTTGGCTAACCTCATCTCTCTGTCAGCCAACATAATTCTTCTTGGTGATTTTAACATCCACTTCGACAATCCCAACAACACCACAACAAAAGACTTCATTTCCTGTCTGGACAGCTTTGGGCTCCAACAATACATCACCTTCCCAACACATTCTCTAGGCCACACCCTCGACTTCGTCTGCTGCTCTGGCATCACAGCTCAGTCATGTTCTACACTAGACACCTACTTCTCCGACCACAAACTAGTCTGCTTTAACTCCAAACTACCTCTCTTCAAAACCCACCTCTCCCGCACCATCACCTTCCGTAACTTAAAGAACATCGACCTCCCCTCCTTCACTGCTGCTCTCAATAACCTTTCATGCACTAATTACACACCGTCCCTCTCCAACATGTTATCCAATTTCAACCGTGAGCTATGAAATCTACTCGACACCTTCGCCCCACTCAAAACTAGATCTGTATCCTTTACGCACTCTGCTCCATGGTACACACCGAAACTCCACCTCCTCAAAACCCAAGCCCGTCGCCTTGAACGTCTCTTCAAAAAAATCGGTTCATCCACCCACAAGGACTTATACCTAAACCACATACTGAAGTACAAGCAAACCATTACTCAAACAAAATCTGACTTCTATGCCTCTTATTGCATCCTCTTGCTCCACCCGTTCCCTCTTCTCTACTGTCAAAAATTTATTGGGCCCTCCCGATACTCCTCTCTTCCCCTCACTCTCCACCACCTTGTGCAATAACTTCCTGGATTTCTTCTCATCAAAAAACGAAAATATACACCAGCAATTACCCCCTGTGATACTGCGAACTGTCTCCACTGTACCCTACCCTGTCTATCAGTATCCTCCCTGCTTCAGAGTTTTATCATTCCACCCACCACGGTTATCTCTTCTCTAATCCTCAAATCCAAACCCTCAACCTGCAAACTTGACCCCCTACCAACCAACCTCGTCAAGCTCTGTCTCCCCTCTCTCCTTCCTCATCTTACCCACATTATTCACACTTCCCTCAATTCTGGCATCGTACCCCCATCACTCAAGACATCCATCATCACACCAATTCTAAAAAAAGCTGGTCTCGATCCTGCCGACCTTAACAACTTCCACCCTATCTCCAATCTCCCGTTCCTCTCCAAAATTCTCGAAAAAGTTGTCCACCACCAGGTCCATACCCACCTTTCCAATAGCCTATACGAACACTTAATCTGGTTTCCGCCAACTTCACAGCACTGAAACTGCCCTGGTCAAAATCACCAATGACCTCCTATTAGCCACAGACTCTGGCCTTGTCTCCATCCTTCCTCTCTGTAATATCTTTAGGCAACATAACATCACTTTCCACTGTTATGCAGACGACACCCAGCTCTACCTCTCTGCTGCTCCATCTTCTACCCCCCCCCCCCCCTCCCCCCCCCCTTGCCTGCTTACATAATATCAAATCCTGGTTCACCCATAACTTTTTGAAACTCAACCCCAATAAAACTGAAATTCTCCTCGTGGGCACCAGATCCATCCTTTCTAAAACCAGCACCTTCTCCATTCAAATTGACAACAATACTGTCCTCCCCTCCCCCCAGGTTAAAAGCCTGGGTGGTATCCTAGACGGTACTCTCTCCTTCACTCAGCATATCAATACCCGGTCGGCCTACTCCCATCTTCGTAACATAAACCACATCCGTTCTTCACTCACCACCGATAGCACGGCCATACTCATTAATGCCTTTGTCACCTCTCGTTTGGATTACTGTAACTCACTCCTCACTGGTCTACCTCTCAAATCACTTCGCAAACTCAAACTTGTCCAGAACTCTGCTGCTCGAATCATCACCAGAACTCCATCCTCACATCATATCACCCCTGTCCTTAAACAACTTCACTGGCTCCCTGTGTCCTTCCATATGAACTATAAAATCCTCCTTCTCACCTACAAAGCCCTCCACTCTATTGCCCCACCATACATCACTGATCTACTTCATATCTATTCTCCGCCTCGTACTCTCCGCTCCTCCAGTTCCACTCTCCTCTACACCCCTACAGCGCACCTGGCCACCATGGGCACTAGATCCTTCATCCTTCAGCCACACTGCGACCCGCCTTTGGAACATTCTCCCTCATCGCATCCGGTCGTCTCCGGACTTATCAACTTTTAAATCATCACTCAAAACGTATCTGTTCCGTATAGCGTTTTCCACCTAACTCTCTCAACTTCTCAAAGCAGCCCATGATGTTCTACCACCCTCCGCCTATTTAATATTGTTTCATATTTGTTGTTCTGTCATCTGGGTTTCTGTGTTTCAATTTACTTTTACTGTACATCGCCCACTTCCTAGATACTCTACACTTTTGCCTTTACATTTTGGCCCTCTGTTTATGTATTGTTGTTATCATTGTTTTAATGCACTCTATGTATTTCATGCTGTATGCTTCCTTTTTTTCTCTGTAAGGTGACCTTGAGACTTTGAAAGACGCCATGAAATAAAATGTATTATTATTATTATTATTATTATTATTATGTCTCTTAGACCCCATCCCAACTAGACTGCTCAAAGACACCCTGCCATTAATCAGCTCATCTTTATTAGACCTGGTCAATTTATCTCTAGTAACACGCTACATGCCTCAGGCTTTTAAGATTGCAGTAATCAAACCGTTACTCAAAAAGCCTAATGATGATCGTTAAGTCCCAATATCCAACCTTCCATATATTCCTGAAATCATTGAAAAAGCTGTTGCACGAATAAACTATGTGAACATTTTCAAGCAGGATTTAGAGCGTATAAAAATCACCAATAATCTTCAATGGGCTCATCTGGGACCTGTGATTGAGATTAAAAGAATAGTGCTAAATTTGTTTCAGTCTAACTTAACAGGCAGATTCCAGTTTGTTCATGCTCATGATGAACCTTCCATACACACAAAACTTAGTTCTGGAGTTCCACAAAGTTCTGTGCTAGGACTGATTCTCTTCACCTTATACATGCTTCTCTTAGGCTATGTTATTACGACAGACTTTATTAATTACCAGGGCAGTACAGTGGATGAGTGCTTAGCACTGTTGCCTCACAGCAAGAAGGTCCTGGGCTCGTACCCTGGCAGGGTTGTATGTCAGGTTGATTGGTGATTCTAAATTGCCCATAGGAGAGAGTGTGAGTGTGTGTGGTTGTCAGTCTGTATGTGGCCATGTGATGGGCTGGTAACCTGACCAGGGTGTACCCCTGCCTTTCACCCAAAGAAAGTTGAGATAGACTCCAGCAGATCCCCATGACCGCAATTAGGAATAAGCGGGTATAGATAACGCCATACAGATGATACAGTTAGTTCTGAATAGTGTTATTCTCCCTGGAGTGTCGATCAGAACACACAGATGAGGCAGTAATGCATTTAACTCTTCTTGACTCGAATCTTCACATCAGTAGTGGGATCAACATAACTGGCACAAACAGCACAGTACTGCAACCTTAACAGGGTGGTCTGAGTCTTAGAGATTGTGGTCTAAGTATGAAATGCAAATAAAGCACAATTTAAAGATCAGATAACTGAAGTAATATCAATGCGCACTGATATGAGTTAGCCTTAGTAGCACACGACACTATATTTCTAAGACACTAATAACATCTTAAATATGTCTGTGACGATTCTCAGTCGTCCAGGGGAAGTTATCTAAAGGTTGAGTCATGGTACCTGGAATTTAAAAAACTGAAAGTCCAGTACTTCACCATAAATACTTCACCATAAATTGAACTGAACTGATGTTACCAAATGACCAAAAGATAGTTTGCTGCAACTTAGTCTTTCAGTAATGTACACAACTTCAACAGTAGAGACATAACTTGACACCGTCTAGCCTTGTGCTGCACTCTTAATTACCTCCTACACAATACCAAACAGCACCCCCCCGACTGTCACTGTCTCATAAGTTTCAGACTTTCCCCCAATTGACAAAGTGGCTCCATGGCTGATGAATTAGTCTGGCAATTGATTTATCAAGGATTGCCACTTTTCCAATCCTCCACAAAGCTCTAGGAATTTGCTGATCCATAACTAGAACAATAGCTCCTATTTGGGTGAGGGTTTCTGCCACTTTGCTCGTGTCTGGAATGCAGACCAGAAATGATCTGCTAGGATATGCAAATGTCTCCAGCACTGTTGTCCCAACATCTCCGACTTGTGGGAGTGAGCCGTCAGGCCGCCCCATAAAGAGGTAGTTGGGGGTAACTGGGTCCAAATCAGATACATCAGTTGAGACGTATTCCATAGATTTTGCATTCAAAACACCTTCAATGCGCCTCTTCACTTATAGATTGAGAGGCAATAGTGGAATATAAGGCAGACTTAATAGAGGGAATTTCAATTTCCCACACCCCTCCAAAGTGTGGTGTTGCCAGAGGATTCAATCAGATATTGATTTGTTGCCTGGCCAGTTGTCGTTGAAGCCCTGGGCATATATGATCGAATGCCTCTTTCAGTTCCCTCAATCCACCCTTGAAATTTGTCCCCTGATCTGAATAGACCTCAGCTGACTTTCCCCGCCATGCATTAAATCTTCTGGAGGCCATCAGAAAGGAGTCTGTATTAATGGATGGCAATAGGTCAATGTGGACTGCCCTTTGTAGTGAGGCACTGAAATAAAATTCCCCACTTCTCTTGACATCGTCCAAGCTTGATCAGGAATAGACCGAAACAATCCACCCTGGTTGAATAGAATGCAGGTTTCAGCAATCTTAGCCAGGCTGTAGGTAGATCAGCCATTTGTTGTGAAGCAGTTTTGGCTCTCCATCTGTGACACTGTGAGGATTTTACAACAGAGCAAATGGTCACTGACTTAAACAAATGTGGGGATTGAATGTTTGCTTGACCCTTTCATGGTATGTGGTTCTGTCTGTTTATTGGTTTAGTGTTTTAGGGTAGAGAGTTGTAAATAACTGTCAACAATTTGTTTCTTTGATGATAAGAAGACTGAAGATAGTACCTGAACAAACATGTGGAGTCTGTTAAAGATTAGTCCACCCCCCCCATTTATACCTCCCTCTCTCCTTTGTTCCCTGCCGAATCATTAGTTGCATTTTGGTGAAATTAGTTGTGTTAGTTTGCCTGGAAGGTGAAGTTTCCTGACGACCGTCTCATCCTAGTTTTACCATCCTATCCGGTTCTCTGTGAGTTTTCGTATTTTATTTTGCCCTGGAGATCCCAGGAGGGAATTAAGCTTTGTTATCGTTCTGCATTTGGGTCCTACCGCCTTTCCTTCGCTCCCGCACCTTCACACTCTGACACCAGCTCATGACATACCCTCTCTGGTCCTCGGTGGCAGAAACAAGTGTCAACATCTTTAATTAACAGCTTTGTGTAAGGATGGCTAGGGTCAAGAAGAATGGGGTGAGCAACAACCAAACATCAATCTGTTCAGCCTGCCATAGTCTCCCTCCTACTCTTATTAGATCCAGGTCCACATCAGACTCGGAAGCAAGACATTAGAGAAGACTACTTAATGCAATCTGTTTATTGGTCTTAGCCCTCTGGGGTCTAAGGGTGTTTTGGGGTCCTGGACAAGTTTGACATGTTTTGACATTTGTGCTTTAGAACATATTAATGGCTAAAGTCTGATAGCACTGTAATTAGCACAAACTGGGCTACAATATGTGAGCAGCATGTTTATACATGATTGTGTTTTTGAGAAAAAGTTTTGAGACCAAGTGGTGGAAGTTGAAAAAGGAAGGCAAGGCAAGGCAAGTTTATTTATATAGCACAATTCATACACAGAGTAATTGAAAGTGCTTCACAGAAATAAAAGACAAGTTAAAAATACATAAGCAAGAAATAATAATAAAAAGTTAAAAATTAATATTAAAAAAAAACTGAGTGCAGATAAATCACTTTGGATAAAACACTGTCAGTTGTCATATGTTATATGCCACACTAAAAAGAAAAGTTTTTAGCTTGGACTTAAACATTGCCAGAGATGAGGCTTGTCTAACATCATCAGGAAGACTATTCCAGGTTTTAGCTGCATAGAACTGAAACGCTGCTTCTCCCTGTTTAGTCTTGACTCTGGGCACGAGCAGAAGGCCTGTCCCTGATGTTCTCAGAGTTCGAGATGGTTCATATGGCATCAGCATGTCAGAGATGTAATGTGGTGCTGAGCCATGAAGAGACTTATACACAAGCAGTGCTGTTTTGAAATCTATTCTCTGAGAGACAGGAAGCCAGTGCAGAGATCTGAGAACAGGAGTAATGTGATTGTACTTCCTGGTTCTAGTCAGGACCCGAGCAGCAGCTTTCTGAATGAACTGTAGCTGCCTTACAGCTCGTTTTGAGAGCCCCGTGAACAGGCCATTACAGTAATCTAACCTGCTAGAGATAAATGCATGGATGAGTCTTTCCAAGTCTGGTTTAGACATGATCCCTTTGATTCTGGCAATGTTTTTGAGATGGTAAAAAGCTGACGATGTTATCGATTTAACCATCTGGGGTCTGAGGGGGTTTTTGGGGCCTGGACAAATTTTGACATGTCCTGACATTTGTGCTTTTTTCAGTGTTTTTTAAACATATTAATGTCTAAAGTCTGATAACACTGTAATCAGCACAAAATTGGCTACAATAATATGTGAACAGCAAGTTTATACATTATTGTGTTTTTGAGAAAAAAGTGGTTATGCATGGTTAGTGAAAAACTACAATTTTTTACTCACTGAAATAAGACCATAAAACACAAACTGAACATTGGTTCACAAGACTTTGGAGACCTGCATGTTGTAGGCTAAAGTGTTTACTTCAGAGTGCTGTGAATGTCATCTTGTTCCCACATTCACAGTAAACAATACACTGATTTAAATTTTCTAAGACACTTTTTGTCCAGAAAGGCCATATGCAAGAGGGTGTGTCTGAGGATGAATAGTCATGTGATTTACCTGAGAACACAAAAGACGCACTGAACGACCAGACAAAGGCGCGCATAATGAGCCTTTCAGTCAATGTAGATGGGACGGATTAGTGCAGCACAATACAACACAATGAGGAGCCAAACGATCCTCATTTGAGTTAAAATCAGTGTTTTTACTCTGAGGACAAGCTAAACTGTTTGTCTCTGTGTGGAATGTAAGGAGCGCCGCTTCACATGCGTAACGCGCCATCATCCAAACGGGCCGAAAAAGTGAGTAAATTCTATGATGAAGTTTGATATTTTGTGTCATTTCTCGGGGGCGTGCACATATTTACCTGGTTCACCTGAGATTATTTACATGTGAACAGTGGACAGTGTACAAGGCGGGACCGCATTACCTGTAATGAGGTGAGACGGGAAAAAACGGACTTCTCCTTACGTTCATACGGATTAAATAAAAAGTGATGATTTGTTTTTGACTTGAATTGTTTCACTCAAAAGAAAACATTTCAAGCTTTCTAGCCATATAATTCTTATTTTTAGGAGCCAAGTATTCGCTGAGATTCTGGGTGTTTTATTTACGCGTCTGTGAAGAGAAATGGCAGAGACAGAAAAGTCCGAGAGCGCACCCTGTCGGCTTTCTTTATTTAAAAAAAGCACAATGTTTTGTTGTTATTATGATGGTATACCACTAAAAGTAGACCCTTTACAGATTTGAATGATATACTTCTTTTATCTGTACGATCAGAATTGATGGAGTAATTTAAGTTTGTTTCGGCCTTATCAGAAAAAGATGCGTCAAAACGCGCCGGCGCGTGCGTCGACCCCAGAGGGTTAATGTGGCTGTTAAAATTCAAGTCTGAGTCCATGATTACCCCTAGATTTCTAACTTGATTTTTAAATTTTAGAGAAAGAGACTCGAGGTGACTGCTGACACTTTCTCTTTGTTTCTGAGGCCCAAAGATGATTATTTCAGTCTTGTCACTGTTTATTTGGAGAGAGTTGTTTTGCATCCACAGAGTGATTTGTTCAATACAGCTGCACAGTGAGTCAACTGGTCCATATTCACCAGCTGTGAGTGAAATGTAAATCTGAGTGTCATCTGCATAGTTATGGTAGGACACATTATTGCTGCGAATTAACTGGCCTAAAGGAAACATGTAAAGATTGAACAAAAGGGGTCCCAAGATGGACCCTTGGGGGACGCCACATGTCAACACCATTTGATCTGAGACACAGTTACCAACTTCAACGAAATACTTCCTGTCTTCAAGATAGGATTTAAACCATTTAAGGGCAGTACCAGAGATGCCTATCCAGTCCTCTAGCCTTTGTAAAAGGATCACATGGTCCACTGTGTCAAAAGCAGCACTTAGATCCAGCAGTACTAAGACAGAGACTCTGCCAGCATCAGTGTTCAGACGAATGTCATTTGTCACCTTGATGAGGGCAGTTTCAGTGCTGTGATGGGGCCTAAATCCTGACTGAAAATCATCAAAGCAGTTGTTTAGCATGAGAAAGTCAGTAAGTTGGTAAACAACTTTTTCAATTATTTTGCCTAAAAACGGCAGATTTGATATGGGCCAGTAGTTGTTCAGTGGTTGTTCAAGGAAGTGTGTTGTGTGGCTTTCAGGGAGGAGCTGAAACAGGCTCTGGAGGTCAGGAGGTTCTTCCAGATGACTGGACAGCTACAGATAAAGTGATCAGGGAGACAGGTAAGAGGGTACTTGGTGTGTCATCTGGAAAGAGGAAAGCAGATAAGGAGACTTGGTGGGGGAATGAGGGAGTTCAGGAGTGTGTTAAGAGGAAAAGGTTAGCTAAGAAGAAGTGGGACACTGAGAGGACTGAAGAGAACAGACAGGAGTACAGGGAGATGCAGTGTAAGGTGAAGGTGGAGGTGGCAAAGGCCAAATAAAAGGCATATGAGGATTTGTATGATAGGTTGGACACTAAGGAGGGAGAGGTGGATTCGTACAGGTTGGCGAGGCAGAGAGACAGAAATGGGAAGGATGTGCAGCAGGTTAGGGTGATTAAGGACAGGGATGGAAATGTGTTTATGGAAAGATGGAAGGAATACTTTGAAGAGTTGATGAATGAGGTATATGTTAGAGAGCACAGAGTAGAAGAGGTGACTGCTGTGAAGCAGAAAGTAGCAAAGATCAGTAAGGATGAAGTGAGAAAGGCATTGAAGAGGATGAAGAGTGGAAAGGCAGTTGGTCCTGACGACTTAGCTGTGGAGGTATGGAAGTGTTTAGGAGAGGTGGCAGTAGTTTTTGACTGGGCTACTTAACAAGATCTTGGAAACTGAAAGGATGCCTGAGGAATGGAGGAGAAGTGTACTGGTGCCCATTTTTAAGAACAAGGGAGACGTGCCGAGTTGTGGAAACTACAGAGGAATAAAGCTGATGAGTCACACGATGAAGTTTTGGGAAAGTAGTGGAGTAGTGGAGGCTAGGCTGAGGTCAGAAGTGAGCATTTATAAGCAGCAGTATGGTTTCATGCCAAGAAAGAAGAAAGAGTACCACAGACGCAATATTTGGTTTGAGAATGCTGAACGAGAAGTACAGAGAAGACCAGAAGGAGCTGCAATGTGTCTTTGTAGATTTGGATAAAGCATATGAGTTTATGAGTTTCTTTACAAATAAAATCACAACTATTAGAGATAAAATTCAGCAGATGCTTCCTATACCTGCAATAAATGAATCTTCTACTACAGTAGCTCTTGAATCATCTGTAGGACCTCAGTTATGTTTAGACTGCTTCTCTCCCATAGATCTCTCTGAATTTACTTCAGTAGTTGCTTCATCGAAATCATCAACGTGTCTCTTAGACCCCATCCCGACTAGACTGCTTAAAGACACCCTGCCATTAATCAACTCATCTTTACTGGACTTGGTAAATTTATCTCTAGTATCAGGCTACGTACCACAGGCCTTTAAGACTGCAGTAATCAAACCTTTACTCAAAAAGCCTAGTCTTGATCCAGGAGTCTTGGCTAATTATAGACCAATATCCAACCTGCCATTTATTTCTAAAATCCTAGAAAAAGCTGTTGCTAAGCAGCTATCAGACCACTTACACAGGAATGAACTATTTGAAGACTTTCAATCAGGATTTAGAGCACATCATAGTACAGAAACAGCACTGTTGAAAGTTACCAACGATCTTCTCTTAGCCTCAGATAATGGACTTGTTTCAATACTTGTCCTCCTAGACCTTAGTGCAGCATTCGACACCATTGACCACAACATCTTATTACAGAGACTGGAGCATGTGATTGGTATCAGAGGAACAGCGTTAAAGTGGTTCCAATCCTATTTATTGGACAGATTCCAATTTGTTCATGTCCATGATGAACCTTCCACACGAACAAAAGTTAGTTATGGAGTTCCACAAGGCTCCGTGCTAGGACCGATATGTCATTAGGAAGCACTCTATTAATTACCACTGCTATGCAGATGACACTCAGTTATATCTATCTATTAAACCTGTTAACACAAACCAGTTAACCAGACTTCAAGCCTGTCTAACTGACATAAAGGCCTGGATGACAAGTAACTTTTTACTTTTAAACTCGGAGAAAACAGAAGTCATTATATTTGGGCCAAAAAATCTCAGAAATAACTTTTCTCAAATTATAGCTACTTTAGATGGCATAGCCCTGGCCTCCAGCACTACTGTAAAAAACCTTGGAGTTATTTTTGACCAGGACATGTCCTTTAACTCACACAGAAAACAAATCTCTAGAACTGCCTTCTTTCACCTGTGCAACATTGCCAAAATTAGGAACATCCTGTCTCAAAATGATGCAGAAAAACTAGTCCATGCGTTTGTTTCCTCAAGGCTAGATTACTGTAACTCATTACTATCTGGATGTCCCAATATCTCCATAAAAAGCCTCCAATTAATCCAGAATGCCGCAGCCAGAGTCCTGACAGGAACTAGCAGGAGAGATCATATTTCTCCTATATTGGCTTCTCTTCATTGGCTCCCTGTAAAATCCAGAATAGAATTTAAAATCCTTCTTCTCACATACAAATCTCTTCATAATCAAGCTCCTTCATACCTTAAAGACCTCATAGTACCATATTATCCCAATAGAGCACTTCGCTCTCAGAGTGCAGGTCTACTTGTGGTTCCCAGAGTTTCGAAAAGCAGAATGGGAGGCAGAGCCTTTAGTTATCATGCTCCTCTCCTATGGAACCAGCTCCCAGCCTGGGTTCAGGAGGCAGACACTCTCTATACTTTTAAGGCTAGACTTAAAACCTTCCTCTTTGACAAAGCGTATAGTTAGGGCTGGCTTCAGGCAACCCTGAACCATCCCTTAGTTATGCTGCTATAGGCCTAGACTGCCCGAGGACCATTGGTGCACTGAGCTCCCCTTCTCTCTGCTCTATCCACTCACCCCAACCAGTCGAGGCAGATGGCCACCCAAACTGAGCCCGGTTCTGCTGGAGGTTTTTTCTTTCGTTAAAGGGAGTTTTTTCCCTCTCCACTGTCGCCAAGTGCTTGCTCATAAGAGAATTGTTGGGTTTTTAGTTTTAGTTTTTGTAAAGTGCCTTGAGATGATTTGTATTGTGATTTGGCGCTATACAAATAAAATTGAATTGAATTGAATTGAATATGACAGGGTGCCGAGAGAGGAGCTGTGGAATTGTATGAGGAAGTCTGGAGTGACAGAGAAGTATGTTCGAGTGGTGCAGGACATGTACAGTTGAAACCAAAAGTTTACATACACTGTATAAAAAGACATATAACTTTTTTTTTCTTACTTTCTGATATTAACCCTCTGGGGTCGACGCACGCGACGGCGCGTTTTGACGCATCTTTTTCTGATAAGGCCGAAACAAGCTTAAATTACACCGTCAATTCTGATCGTACAGATAAAAAAGGTATATCATTCAAATCTGTAAAGGGTCTAGTTTTAGTGGTATACCATCATAATAACAACAAAACGTTGTGCTTTTTTTAAATAAAGAAGGTCAGGTAAATCACATGACTATTCATCCTCAGACACACCCTCTTGCATATGGCCTTTCTGGACAAAAAGTGTCTTAGAAAATTTAAATCAGTGTATTGTTTTGTCATGATCCGCAATTTTGGACTTCCTGTTTTGTTTTATTTTGTGGATCATGACAGGAACTGGTTTGGTTGTTTTGCGTTGCTTGTTTTGATTGCTGATCTGTGTCACCTGCGGGTCTGGCTTAAGTAGCTGGGTTCGTGGGGACACAGATCGCCGGATTGTTTGTCCTTGACTCCCGTTTGGATTCACGCTACGGCAAGTAACAGCTTTGTTTAAGTACTGTGTGTTTGTTTTGGCTCAGATCGGAGGAATCTGGAGCGTACGGCTAATGAACTTTTTCTTGTCGCCTGCCCTGTGAAAGCTCGGATGAGCTATCTCATGACTGTGCTTTCCACGAAGAGGAATAGTCTCGACGTGGGGGACGCTTTTCTCTATTGTGGATTACCTGCTGACTGTTGTCGCCTTTATATAGGCACCTTCTGTGCTCTCACTCCTGAGGAGTCTCGGGTGCGAACACTGTTTGCTTTGTTTTGTGTCACTCCTACATTAACCTAGTTTTCTCCTGTTTCCTGTTTTCTGAGTTCGGAGAGAGCCCGGCCTCTGGTTGGCCCCAGAGGAACCCATACTCGTCAGATATTGCTCTGCGGACCCGTGACGGACTTACCACCCCCCATCTCCGAGGACCAGCCCGGCGGTACCGGAACTGGCCGTCGGAGAAACCAGCTCCTGTCGACTCCTCTTGGATTCAACACATCCCCACTGGCCTGCATTCCCACTTCACATTCTGTTGTTATACATTAAATAAACTTTGGCTTAATCTGCTTCCGTTTCCTGGTCGCTTGTGTTAGACGAGGTTACGATCCATACAAATTGATACCGAAATCATGACATGTTTACTGTGAATGTGTGAACAAGATGACATTCACAGCACTCTGAAGTAAACACTTTAGCCTACAACATGCTGGTCTCCAAAGTCTTGTGAACCAATGTTCTGTTTGTGTTTTATGGTCTTATTTCAGTGAGTAAAAAAATGTAGTTTTTCACTAACCATGCATAAACACTTTTTTCTCAAAAACACAATCATGTATAAACTTGGTGCTCACATATTATTGTAGCCAATTTTGTGCTGATTACAGTGTTATTAGACTTTAGACATTAATATGTTTAAAAGACACTGAAAAAAGCACAAATGTCAGGACATGTCAAAATTTGTCCAGGCCCCAAAAACCCCCTCAGACCCCAGAGGGTTAAATCATACAAAACCCTTTCGGTTTTAGGCCCGTTCGAATTCCCAAAATAATTTCTATTTGCTAAATGTCAAAATAATGTGTGAGAGAATTTATTCGAGATTTTTGAAAAAAAATATTACTTTATATTATTAAAAAATCAAATGAAACAAACTTCCTCTACCAATCAAATACAACTGTACCAACTGAAGAAAACATTGACTTGAAAAGTGAGCAAGGGGAGATATAATAAAAACAAACTTTTACAAGTTTTCCATGTATCTGGGACTTTTCTGTGCCTACTGACCAATAAAATGTGAAATCAGACAATTATTAGTGCAAGATGAGAAGAGATGAAAAAACTTGGAGGGAAATTTATGTAGTCTTGTGGAAGTAATGAGCACTGAGTAGTAAAAGTAGTCAGTAACAGTCCAGGTAACCTCTGTGGTCTAAGGGTATTTTGGGCCTCTGGACAAGCTTTGACATGCCCTGACATTTGTGCTTTTTCAGTTGCTTTTAAACATATTAATGGCTAAAGTCTGATAACACTGTAATCAGCACAAACTGGGCAACAATATGCATGTTTATACATGATTGTGATTTTGAGAAAACAGCGTTTATGCATGGTTAGTGAAAAACTTCACTAATGTGACTGAGAAAGGATTATTCGTCAGTAATTATATCCTCTGCTAGATCCAGTCGCTCTTCAAAATGCAAATGTTCGTCATCTGGGTCACGTTTTTCCACTGAGGAGAAACTAAACTTCGTCACTGTCTGGAATGGTCCGAAGTGCTTCTTCACCTGTGTAGCGTGCCATCATGTTGTTATTATGAGTTTATACTGTTCAGGCTTTCAGTAGATGTCCGCTGGTGGGGAGATAGAGCTTGAAGGGTCTATTTGGACTGCTGCCCCATGTAGCTCCTTTTGTAACATCAAATAATTCCCCATGTGTCAGCCTTAAGTAGGTCCATAGTTGGTGGCCCAATGTTGCTATTCACAAGGTCACAGATAACAGAATGCTTAAGCTCTGTTTCATCCTGAGATTTCTCAGTAGGGTTCAGAAAAGGAGCACCTGGCCACTCATCGGGGGGTAAAAGGAGAGACTCTGGTCCTTGGCTCCATCTGTTGGGTTAGCTCATTAGCTCAACAAGTTTCTTGCCTCTAGTAATGTCATTGGCTGGATTCTTTGCTGATTCCATGTAACGCTATGCTGTGAATTCTGTGAGATCTTGGATTTCCACAGTCCTTGTAAAAACCTTGAAGTGACCAGAAAGAGAAGGAAACTACCTTAGAACAGTGGTTGAGTCGGGCCAAAGGATGAAACTCAACACCTTTAAGGTCAGCTCATTTTGTAGTAACTTCATCAGTTTTGCCCCTGTGAGGGCAGCGCACAGCTCTAATCGTGGAATCAAAAACTGCTTCCTTGGGGCAACATGAGATCTGGCAGGAGGAAGGCCAACTGAACTTTGCCACCAGAATACAATGAATGCAGGTAGGACACGGATCCATACGCCCGTTCCAATGCATTGCAAAATGTGTGCATTTCTTGTACAACATCTGGGTTGTCCAGGTCTGAGGTTGTATAACATCTTGGCAGAACTATGTTCCAATCTCTCTGCTTATCCCACAGCTGTTGGACAATGATCTTTGGTCTGGTCATAAAAGGCAGAATGAACTTTAAGGGGTTGTACTGGCTGGCCAGGGCACGGTATATGTTCCTCATGGTTGGTTTCCCATAGTTAGTGAGCAGTTTGTCAACTAACTTCCAGGCCTCATCTACCGATGGAACACTTTGATGGCAGTTATCTACGTAAAAAACACTGATTGTGTACCTCCCCTCCTCTTCTGGTTGACTGTGCAAGGTAACGTCATTGCAGGGAAAAGGATGCACTCCACTGATGGTGACATTGTGTTCTCTAAAGCACAAGAGAACTCCAATCAGGCAAGAGTTCAGGTTAGGACCAGGTAATAATGAGATTAAGATCCTTGTAGCATACCCTGTTCCTTCTGTTGTGCTGGACCATGCAATGGGCTACATTAATATGTAGCTGCTATTTATTTCTGTTTGCATTGTATAAGACTTACTAGAGTATTTGTGTTTTTTATTTTCCTTTCTATAACTTACTTAGGCTTAAATTCGGTTTTATGCCCAATTTTCCCCCTCCAGTGATCGTGGCCCGATTCCAGGTTTGTCGCGACCAATTATTTGTCTAAACAATCTTCAAGTGTGTGGTGTCAACACGATTATTTTACTCCTCCTGATTGGGTCAGAGCCTTGATTGTACAATTCCTGGTCGGGGGAGGCTCCAGCGGAATGCCCTCAATACCCAATGTGAGCAGGCAGCCTGAAAAACGCCACCAACCAGATGTCGTATACCTTTACGCCTCACAAAGATGACGAAATCAAAACAAAACCACCCCCAAAAGGAGTATTTAAGACATGCTTGTTGAACCACGCCAACAGCACGGATGTCTTTTTAACATATTGTGCAAGACATAACATTACTACAATAGGTCTGACAATGAAAAGGCATGCGTCATAAAGTTTCTGTGAAGTCTCATGTCTGTGGAATCGTCAGGAGACCACGGAAGCTGGGGTCTTGATGAATCCTCTGTGTGCATTCAGAGGATAATATTAAAAATTGGCTGTAACTGTTCTTATGTCTGTGGTCTTTCATGCTTTTAAAATCTGTGAACATTTTAAAATCATCTAGTGTGTCTCCAGCCTCAGTCAACAATAGAATGTAAGATTGGAATTTATAATGGACAGTACATCAGTGAAGTGAAGTCTTTAAAATTCTTAACCTGAGCTCATCATTTTGTTCTTCAATTAGAATGATGAAACAGAGAAAGAAACTGACATTATTCTGCTAAACTAACATGAACTTGCGTCCTCTTGTTGTAAGACTTGATTGGTGTTTGGGCTGATATCATGGGAGCTGTAGTCCTAACTCAGCTTTGTTGTGGGATTCCACAGTTCTTGCTCCTACCTTCAACTATTTGGATTTTCACATATGACATTATTTTTAGCCACATCATTATGCTTTCTTTAAAGATTGTATTCATGTGAAACAAGACAGTTTTTTTGCTGTTGTCTTGGTGTTTAATGATAATAAATATACAAACACTTAAACTGTGAAACCTGTCCTGACCTGTCTGTCACTAACAAACTCAGGCAGGTCAGGAAGTCAGTAAGTTGTGTGTGGCTGCTGTTCTGTGGGCACGATGTAGTGGTGGCTGTGGTATGGTTATAGTCTTTCAGAATTACAACTCAAACGCATATTTGCATAATGTAAAGTTACATGGCCATGAGCCAAAATAAAAGTTGCTTTAAAAACTAAAATGTAAAATTAAAAATAGTAGGAAAGAAATGTCCTGCAAAAAGGGATCTTTTAGGGGTCTCACCTGGGGTTTATTCAATAACATGCCTGCAAATTACTGTACATTCACTCACCTCACCTTCCTTGGTATGTGTGTGGGAATATGCTCACACTTACCCCCTCAGCCTTCTCATCTGTGCTGGCCAGCATCTCTTGAAGGGCTCGTACTGATAGTGACTGCTCCAGCACAAATGTGCAGATGGACAGATCTGGAGGTACATTCTGAAACATCAGGAACACAACTTAGATAATTTTTAATGTTTTGGCCTTGCACTGAAATGTAATTATGTAGACTTTACCATGTGAACTATATGTGAGAGTACAAGTTTTTCAACCCAAACTTCAAACGACATTAACCTGCCAGTTCCCTAATACAAAGTCTGTGTAATGTGAGTGAGCATGTGAGAAAACAGAAGGGTATAGTCGGGAATATTTGAATCCAGCTAGTGGGCTCTTCTATCCAGGGCCACCCCACATAAACAAAATGTTTGTTTGTCTGACCCAGACCTGAATATTGCCTATTGTGTGATACATGTGTGAAAAGACACCTCTGAAAAAAATTAGGCCTACTTCAGCACGTATAATTCTGTAAGATAAGTGGCTGGCAAAATCCAATCACCTCCTCCACGTGGTGCCAGCCAGGAAACTGGTGATTTATTAGATCGAGCCAATGGCGAGGGTAGTCAGTGACAGATGGTGCAGCGCATCGGCTGAGCAAAACCGTTTCCTGTCGCATTAAAATTGCAATATTTCAACAACATTTGGATCCACTCACTCACTCACAGCAGCCACTTGTCATCCCCATCTGAATGATGCGAGAAGGGGATGTTTCCTACTCAAGGACGGGGCAGGCTGAATACGCAAGTCCAACATCTGCAACTTGTGACCCTCAACATCAACACATTCACTGGTAGGACTTGCAAATTGGCTGATTGATTGTGAACATCAATTTCACATGCATCCAGGAAACGTAATGGAAGGGCACCAAGGCCAGAGACATCAGCAAAGGGCACAAGCTATACTATTATGGCGAAACAAATATTTGAAACAGGGTTGCGGTCATCCCCTCCCTGAACCGTCAGTTTATCGTGGTGGAGGTGTTTGAGTGTCCGAATGATCTTAGGAGCTATGTTGTCACAAGGCAAACAGGTCCTAGATGATGGACCAGGCTAAGAGCGGTTCAATAGCCATCCGAGATGAAACAGCAAAGATCCATGAGTACAGCAGGAAGATGGCCCGGAGTGATGGAGTACTTGAGTACTTGATGGAGTAGGCAAAGAAGCCCAAAGCAGAGAAAGAGGAGCAAGAGTCATCATGGCAGGACAAACCCCTGCACGGTATGTACCACTGACAGACAGAAGTGGCTGATACTGAAAAGTCCTACCAGTGGCTGGAAAAGGCTGGACTGAAAGACAGCACAGAGGCACTAATTATAGCAGCACAGGAACAGACCCTGAGCACAAGATCAATAGAGGCTGGGGTCTACCACACCAGGCAAGACCCCAGGTGCAGGCTGTGCAAAGATGCCTCTGAGACAATCCAGCACATAACAAAAGGTTGTAAGATGCTAGCAGGCAGGGCATACATGGAACGCCATAACCAAGTGGCTGGCATAGTGTACAGGAACATCTATGCCGAGTATGGGCTAGAGGTCCTGAGGTCAAAATGAGATACACAGTATTGCCAAAAGTATTCACTCACCCATCCAAATAATTGAATTCAGGTGTTCCAATCATTTCCATGGCCACGGGTGTAAAAAATCAAGCACCTAGGCATGCAAACTGCTTCTACAAACATTTGTGAATGAATGGGCCACTCTCAGGAACTCAGTGAATTCCAGCATGGTACTGTGATAGGATGACACCTAGAAGTCCAGTCGTGAAATTTCCTCGCTATTTAATATTCCACAGTCAACTGTCAGTGGTATTATAACAAAGTAGAAGCGATTGGGAATGACAGCAACTCAGCCACGAAGTGGGAGGCCACGTAAAATAACAGAGCGGGGGTCAGCAGATGCTGAGGCGCATAGTACGTAGAGGTCGCCAACTTTCTGCAGATTCAATCGCTACAGACCTCCAAACTTCACCTGGCCTTCAGATTAGCTCAAGAACAGTGTGTAGAGAGCTTCATGGAATGGATTACCATGGCTGAGCAGCTGCATTCAAGCCATACTTCACCAAGTGCAATGCATAGCGTCGGATGCAGTGGTGTAAAGCATGCCTCCACTGGACTCTAGAGCAGTGGGGACGAATCACACTTCTCCATCTGGCAATCTGATGGACAAGTCTGGGTTTGGTGGTTGCCAGAAGAATGGTACTTGTCTGACTGCATTGTGCCAACTGTGAAGTTTGGTGGAGGGGGGATTATGGTGTGAGGTTGTTTTTCAGGAGCTGGGCTTGGCCCCTTAGTTTCAGTGAAAAGAACTCTGAATGCTTCAGCATACCAAGAGATTTTGGACAATTCCATGCTCCCAACTTTGTGGGAACAGTTTGGGGATGGCCCCTTCCTGTTTCAACATGACTGCACACCAGTACACAAAGCAAGGTCCATAAAGACATAAATGAGCGAGTTTGGTGTGGAAGAACTTGACTGGCCTGCACAGAGTCCTGACCTCAACCCGATAGAACACCTTTGGGATGAATTAGAGTGAAGACTGCGAGCCAGGCCTTCTCGTCCAACATCAGTGTCTGACCTCACAAATTCTGGAAGAATGATCAGAAATTCCCATAAACACACTCCTAAGCCTTGATGTGGCCTTGCAACACAGTTGTTTTAGCCAAAAAGGAAAGCACAAATTGATATGCCACCACACAAATGGGTGGCTTTATTAAGATATAACAAAATCACACACAGTGACACTGATAGGGGATTGGTGATAGTGTGCCTAGTTGATATGAGAAACTGAGTCAAATACAGTCATGAACCAAAAATGTACAGTATATGTTTGGGCTAAAGATTTTATATGGAGGATGAATAATTTTAACCAATAAATGTGAAATATTTGTGGCTTCACAGATTTGCACCTTAACGTGTGTGCTTTTTCTGAATTTTAGATATAAAGCATCAGAGGACATGAACCATGTCTATTCAGTTCTAAGATAGTCAAATCTTGTCAAGACACATCACCATTCCTCTAGATCACCATTCCTCTAGAATGCCTGTCAGATAGAATCATGTCAGCTGACATCCCTCTACCCCATGTCATTTCAGGCTGTGCAGCAAAAGTGTATAGTCTCGTGGTTCACTGCAGGCCTGGAGAATAGCTTCAGGGTTTCTTGGCCTAAATTCTTTGTCTCTGAGTTCTACTGAAGGGACAAACTGTATTCCTCTGAAATATTTTCCCTTATGTGTACTGACGAGCATGGTGAAGAACACTATTGTCACTTCAAAATTCTGCACAGCAGGATATGATTATGTCTCTGAAAGAAGTGGGCATCTGAGGGCAGGCTAGAGGAAGACCATCGAAGAACTCGCTATAGCCGTTAAAAAGAGCAGTCACTGGCTGTGGCTGAGAAGAAAGGAGACAGCGTGGGAGTCAAATGACCACCCACCAGTGGTGGGCCTGCCTCGGCAGAGGGTGTCTTGTGATAAACAGCTAAATGCCCAGTGAAGCCAAGGTACACATCTGAAGACGTGTCGCATAGTAGGAAACATCACTAGTCCTATAATGTAACCTGGGCATATCTAATTATTTGTCATCCTGTTGTTCATATGTTATACAGGAATATATAAAAGCTTCCATCAGTACCTTGGAGTTGGAGATGGACTCAAGGAAGCAGAGTCTGTTTCCGAAGCCTTCTGCTGCCAGACAGAGTTTCTGTTGTTCCTTATGCATTGTAGCTGAGCACTGCAGGACCACCTCATCATCCTAAATACACACACAAAACAAGATAAGATGTTTATTAATGATAATGATCACTAATTTTTAAAAAGTTCTTTATTTATCCATTTTCCCAAAATATGAAGATTTAAATACATGATGATCAAACAGAACAAACAAAATTGTGGGGTACTACAAGTAGATCTTAATTACAGTAGAGTAATTTGTTATTGAGTAGTCACTGTGTTCATCCTGTTACTGAAGAGAGTCCATTTCATCCATCTTCTGTCAAATGTCTGTGCTTTCAGTTGCAGGTAATGAGTCATCTTTTCCATTGAACAAATTTCTTCCATATTAGCCATCCATTGTTTGAGGCTCAAAGGTTCATTGTTCAGCCAGTTCTTTGTAATGACTTTTTTACATGCCAAATAAGCACCTTGAGTTTGAATCACATCCTTCGGTACTAAACCCAAATATGTGGGTCATTAGGGATTTTGTATTTCAGGATTTCCTCAAGAATTGCTATAATACTTTCCCAAAATGGTCAGATTTTTGCACACTTCCAAAAAACCTGGGAATGACTGGCATTGATGTGGTCATAAAACCTCCAGCAACCTCCAGCATTACAGTTTGCTTTTAATTTGGGGGGTAATGAGGAAGTTTTTTCCAGCCAAATTCTCTTCATCATCTTGAGCTAGTGGAGGTGTGCTGTGACAGATTCATCTGTAATTCTGATTCCCATTTCTGTTTCATATACAAAGAGTTAATTCTGTTACATTTTTGCAAACATTTGTACATTTTTGATACTGTCTTAGAAGGAAATTATTTGTATGCACTTGTCAACATTTCTATCAGCTCATTACCCTCTGATAAATATTTCTTGATCTCTGAATCATAAAAATGTCTCAACTTTAAATACCTAAAGAGGCCTGTGTTATCTAACTTGGAATTCTTCCTTTAACTTTCTAAATGTTTTAAAGATTCTGCCTTCTGTTAATGTGCATATGGCCATAATTCCATTTTCTCTCCATTTTATAAATGTGCTGTCTAGCTGGCCGATTCTGAATTTTGGTGTTTGTGAGAGCCATATCAGTAATCCCCTTCGATTATATATTTGTTTACTATGTCCCACCACCAAATCTTTGTTGTAACTGCAATTATTGTATTTTGTTCCTCAAAGTATCTGTGGTTTTTCCCCCTAGTTTAGTCTGGGGTTGCCACACACTATAATTAAGCTCTGTATGCTTCCATTTGGCATGATATTCTGGTGAACACTAATAGGCAATATATGTCAACTGAACTGCTAGGAAATATTCTCTGAGATTGGGGTGGGCCAGTTCTCTTCATCCTTTGTATTTTACCCTAGGTTTTGAACCTATCCAGATGAATCTAGATATTTGTTTATCCCAGTTTGTTTTGTTACTTGTTTTTTGTGAAGTGCTTTGAGATGATTGTTTTGTGATTTGACAGTATACAAATAAAACTGAATTAAACTGAATTGAAAGTTATGGCTGAGCCCTCCACTCCTGTTAAGGGAGTTTTTCCACTTGAACATACAGTGCTCAGCATAAATGAGTACACCTCCTTTAAAAAGAACTAATTTAATCAGTAGCTCAATGAACAAAAGAACAATTTCCAAACTTTTCACAAGGCTGAGTATTATTGAACACTTATTTAACTCCATAACATGAAATTAAGGTTAATAATCTAAGTTAGATCACAAAATCTTCAGTTTTACTCAAATTGGTTGAAGCAAAAATGAATATACCCCGCAACAAAAACTACTACATCTAGTATTTTGTATGAGCACCGTGATTTTTAAGGACAGCATCAAGTCTTCTAGGCATGGAATGAACAAGTTGGCGACATATTGCAACATCTATCTTTTTCCATTCTTCAAGAATAACCTCTTTTAGAGCCTGGATGTTGGATGGAGAGTGATGCTCAACTTGTCGCTTCAGAATTCCCCACAGGTGTTCGATTGGGTTCAGATCAGGAGACATACTTGGCCATTCAATCACCTTCACCCTGTTCTTCTTCAGAAATGCAACAGTAGCTTTAGATGTGTGTTTTGGATCATTGTCGTGTTGGAAAAGTGCACGACGACCAAGTGCACGGAGTGATGGCAGCATCTTCTCCTTCAGTACAGTGCAGTACATTGTTGAGTTCATGATACCATCAATGAAATGCAGCTCCCCAACACCAGCAGCACTCATGCAGCCCCACATAAGGACACTGCCACCACCATGTTTCACTGTAGGCACCATGCATTTTTCTTTGAAATCCTCACCTTTACGACACCATACAGTTTTAAAACCATTAGTTCCAAAAACAGTGATCTTTGTCTCATCACTCCAGAGTATAGAGTCCCAGTAGTCTTCACCTTTTTCAGCATGGACCCTAGCAAATTCTAGGCGTGCTTTTTTGTGCATGGGCTTTAGGAGAGGCTTCCTTCATGGACAATACCCATGCATGCCATTCCTCTGCAGTGTGCGCCATATGGTGTCACGGGAAACGGTCACTCCAGTTTGGCTTTCTACTGCTTTAGCTAACTGCAGTGAACTTGCATGCCGATTTTCTTCAACCCTTCTCATCAGAAGACGTTCCTGTCGAGATGTTAACTTCCATGGACGGCCTGGACGTCTCTGTAAGATAGTTGCACTTCCATCTTTCTTAAATTTTTGGATCACTTTTGCTGCAGTATTTTGACTATTTTGGCTTTGCTGATCTTCTTGTAGCCCTCACCTTTTTTGTGTAAAGAAATGATTTCCTTTCTCAGATTTTGTGACATTTCTCTTCCATGGGGAGCCTTTGCTGACAGTATGAAATGGGCTTTTCTTTGTTAAGTAATGTCCTTTTATAGTCACCTGTCTGCTGGACACCTCTTAAATGAATCATTAGACTCACCTGTGGTTGAATGCCTGTTAATTAGAATTTTCTAGTCTTAAGTGTGGCTTTTTTCCTAAGACTATAATTGGGGTGTACTCATTTTTGCAACAAGGGCTTGAATGAATTTGTTTGGAAAATCACTTTTTTGCGTGTGCAAATTAACAAATCTTGTTTGTAATCAATGGCCCACATTTGTGGGAGTATTTTGTAGTATAGTATCTCATAGAAAATGAGAAAAGGAAAATTCTGAAAGGAAACTAAAGGTTTTCTGACAAATGTAGTGGGGTGTATTCATTTATGCTGAGCACTGTATATAGCTTCTTTGATCCCTCTCTAAACCACCTATCTTCATATAGACATAACTTGTCTTCAGTCTACCGAGCTGCCCTTTCATCTGTTTCCAGGAAATTAACCTGTTAGTCACCCCGCCCCCTTTTTTGCAAATGGTCGAACAACACGTAGTTAAATTAAACTAGCTGTTGTTCTTACATTTTAAGAGTTATATTGACGACCTTAGTGTCGTTTGAAGCAAAAGCGTCCCAGTTTTCTATCGGCGCGCTGTAAAATGTGAAATATGACTCCCCTCTAGCGTTGAGCGCTGTTTGCCCAGTGTTGTCAAGGCTACATTTACAGTAAGGAGGGGCTGCGTTAACCCTCTGGGGTCTGAGGGGGTTTTTGGGGCCTGGACAAATTTTGACATGTCCTGACATTTGTGCTTTTTTCAGTGTTTTTTAAACATATTAATGTCTAAAGTCTAATAACACTGTAATCAGCACAAAATTGGCTACAATAATATGTGAACAGCAAGTTTATACATTATTGTGTTTTTGAGAAAAAAGTGTTTATGCATGGCTAGTGAAAAACTACAATTTTTTACTCACTGAAATAAGACCATAAAACACAGACAGAACATTGGTTCACAAGACTTTGGAGACCAGCATGTTGTAGGCTAAAGTGTTTACTTCAGAGTGCTGTGAATGTCATCTTGTTCACACATTCACAGAAAACAATACACTGATTTAAATTTTCTAAGACACTTTTTGTCCAGAAAGGCCATATGCAAGAGGGTGTGTCTGAGGATGAATAGTCATGTGATTTACCTGAGAACACAAAAGACGCACTGAACGTCCAGACAAAGGCGCGCATAATGAGCCTTTCAGTCAATGTAGATGGGACGAAAAAGTGAGTAAATTCTATGATGAAGTTTGATATTTTGTGTCATTTCTCGGGGGCGTGCACATATTTACCTGGTTCACCTGAGATTATTTACATGTGAACAGTGGACAGTGTACAAGGCGGGACCGCATTACCTGTAATGAGGTGAGACAGGAAAAAACGGACTTCTCCTTACGTTCATACGGATTAAATAAAAAGTGATGATTTGTTTTCGACTTGAATTGTGTCACCTAAAAGAAAACATTTCAAGCTTTCTAGCCATATAATTCTTATTTTTATGAGCCAAGTATTCGCTGAGATTCTGGTTGTTTTATTTACGCGTCTGTGAAGAGAAATGGCAGAGACAGAAAAGTCCGAGAGCGCACCCTGTCGGCTTTCTTTATTTAAAAAAAGCACAACGTTTTGTTGTTATTATGATGGTATACCACTAAAACTAGACCCTTTACAGATTTGAATGATATGCTTCTTTTATCTGTACGATCAGAATTGACGGAGTAATTTAAGTTTGTTTCAGCCTTATCAGAAAAAGATGCGTCAAAACGCGCCGGCGCATGCGTCGACCCCAGAGGGTTAAAGTCCACTGTTGCAGCATCTGGCTCTACTTCCCATATGTTGTTGGATAGGTCTCATCATTGGCTACAAGATGCGTCAGTCACCATTTACGAACAATTTGACTGGCTAATTCTCCTGTCAATCGAAGTTAGAATATGCCCCCCCTGACTGGGATTTACTCTGAGGATGTGAATTGTATTGGTTTTACCGTTAGTGAGTTTGTTAAATATTAAGAAACTGTAGTCGCTGTGATTATTCAATCCAAAATTGCTTTATGTCATTTGAATCATGAGACTTTAAGTTTTTTAAGGTTTTATTAGACATAAAATTTATTAGACTGTATCCACATTTTCCGACGATCTTTTTGTGACATATCTAGACACACAAAAATCGGCTCGGGTCCGATCCGGGGGTGACTATGTTAAACACTAATCAGAATTTCCTAGAACGGTGGAAGTGGGACAGTATCGGCGCAGCCTGTGAGCCAAGGTGTGGAGGGTGTCGTTGAAATTGCCAGCCAGGTGGCAAGGAGATGACTCAGAACGATGGAGATAATAAAAGGCCTGAACTATGTTACAGGGGATAACCATAGTAACAAACTGCACTGGGACACAAAATATCCTTTTATAGAGGACCTGGAATCTCTACTTAATAACAGGAAAGTAGTAGAATGCACATTCCTCAAGACTGAGAGGCAGCTGTCCAAAGAGCCTCACTATAAAGCTGCATATGCTGCACAGGTGCACGAGATGGTGCAGCAAAGAGCAGCAACAAAACTGTCCCAAGAAACAATTTTTAATTGGAATGGACCAGTGTAGTATGTGAGCCACCTGATTGCTCCCAACTCAGTCACAACCCCAGTCAGACTTGTGTGGAAAAGCATCCAAAGGTTTAATGGAGTTAAATGATCTCCTAATTAAAGGGCCAGACGTTCTTAACCAAATCAGAGCAGTCCCGCTCAGATTTAGGACCAGGGTCTATGGTGCACTGGGGGACATTAAGAAAATGTACAATTCGGTTTGGTTGGAGGAGAGAGAAATGCACCTGCATAGATTTGTCTGGCGAGATTCCAAAGAGGAGGAGCTTGGAGAATACGCAATAACGTGAGTAAACATTGGAGATAAACCTGCACAAGTAGCAATGCATGAGACGGCAAATCTCCCCACTTTCACTCATCTTGAGGAGGAGAAGCAAGTGATCCAGAAGGGCAGTTATGTGGACAATATTCTCACTTCCCACAATAATCTTGAGAAGCAGAAAATTATCACTGCTAATGTGGAACAAATACTGAAAACTGGGGGGCTTGAGATCAAACCCCGGGTGTTCTCTGGGCAAAGTGGAAGAAAGGACTATCTAGAAAAAAATATTAGCAAGACCATGATCCTATTAAATTTTCAATTCAATTTTATTTGTATAGCGCCAAATCACAATACAAATCATCTCAAGGCACTTTACAAAAACTAAAACTAAAAACCCAACAATTCCCTTATGAGCAAGCACTTGGCGACAGTGGAGAGGAAAAACTCCCTTTAACAGAAGAAAAAACCTCCAGCAGAACCGGGCTCAGTTTGGGCGGCCATCTGCCTCGACCGGTTGGGGTGAGTGGATAGAGCAGAGAGAAAAGAACAGCAACAATAAACAACAAATAGACACTGCAGGTTGGTGGGACCAGTAACTGCACATCAGCGATATACAGCTCCAGGACCAGGGACACCTGCAGAAGGTACAGAGAGAACAGAGAGAGAAGGAGAGAGCACAAACTAGGGGAGAGAGAGAGCACAAGGTTAGTGACATTCAATGGTGGAATATACATGAGGTGGGAGGAGAGGAAGAGAGGGGAGGGGAGCTCAGTGCACCGATGGTCCTCGGGCAGTCTAGGCCTATAGCAGCATAACTAAGGGATGGTTCAGGGTTGCCTGAAGCCAGCCCTAACTATATGCTTTGTCAAAGAGGAAGGTTTTAAGTCTAGCCTTAAAAGTATAGAGAATGTCTGCCTCCTGAATCCAGGCTGGGAGCTGGTTCCACAGGAGAGGAGCTTCATAACTAAAGGCTCTGCCTCCCAGTCTTCTTCTGGAAACTCTGGGAACCACAAGTAGACCTGCACTCTGAGAGCGAAGTGCTCTATTGGGATAATATGGTACTATGAGGTCTTTAAGGTATGAAGGAGCTTAATCATTTCAAGGGATTTGTATGTGAGAAGAAGGATTTTAAATTCTATTCTATATTTTACAGGGAGCCAATGAAGAGAAGCCAATATAGGAGAAATATGATCTCTCTTGCTAGTTCCTGTCAGGACTCTGGCTGCGGCATTCTGGATTAATTGGAGGCTTTTTATGGAGATATTGGGACATCCAGATAGTAATGAGTTACAGTAATCTAGCCTTGAGGTAACAAATGCATGGACTAGTTTTTCTGCATCATTTTGAGACAGGAAGCTCCTAATTTTGGAAATGTTGCGCAGGTGAAAGAATGCAGTTCTAGAGATTTGTTTTATGTGTGAGTTAAAGGACATGTCCTGGTCAAAAATAACTCCAAGTTTTTTTACAGTAGTGCTGGAGGCCAGGGCTATGCCATCTAGAGTAGCTATAATTTGAGAAAAGTTATTTCTGAGATTTTTTGGCCCAAATATATTGACTTCTGTTTTCTCTGAGTTTAAAAGTAAAAAGTTACTGGTCATCCAGGCCTTTATGTCAGTTAGACACGCTTGAAGTCTGGTTAACTGGTTTGTGTTAACAGGTTTAATAGATAGATACAACTGTGTCATCTGCATAGCAGTGGTAATTAATAGAGTGCTTCCTAATGACATATCCTAAAGGAAGCATGTACAGGGTGAACAGAATCAGTCCTAGAACAGAGCCTTGTGGAACTCCATAACTAACTTTTGTGTGTGTGGACATGAACGAACTGGAATCTGTCCGATAAATAAGATTGGAACCATTTTAACGCTGTTCCTCTGATACCAGTCACATGCTCCAGTCTCTGTAATAAGATGTTGTGGTCAATGGTGTCGAATGCTGCACTAAGGTCTAGGAGGACAAGTATAGAAACAAGTCCATTATCTGAGGCTAAGAGAAGATCGTTGGTAACTTTCAACAGTGCTGTTTCTGTACTCTAAATCCTGATTGAAAATCTTCAAATAGTTCATTCCTGTGTAAGTGGTCTGATAGCTGCTTAGCAACAGCTTTTTCTAGGATTTTAGAAATAAATGGCAGGTTGGATATTGGTCTATAATTAGCCAAGACTCCTGGATCAAGACTAGGCTTGATCCTACCCAATCAAATTCAGGATGAGAACAAGGTGATTGGACTAGGCTAGATCATGGAGGAGGACAAGCTCCATGTCATGGTTGGCATCAATTTCGCCAAAAAGAAGAAGATGCCACTTGGCCAAAACCTCTTATGTGAGCAGATCCAGAGCCACCCCGGACCCTCTGTCACTTTTTAGTCAAGTTGCAGCACTATATGATCCAATGGGCCTGGTAAACCCCATAAAACAGAAACGAGCCATCCTAGTTTACAAAGCATTTCAGGAAGCAAAAAGTAGCGTAGTAGTAGCGTGGCAGCTACGGGTACCAAACCTTTTTTGCTAATAGAATTGGCAACAAAGCAACACTTAGATCCAAGACTTGTGGTGCTTTTCTGGCTCACTGAACATAGCTGACATCATCATGAGGAGAGCCAGCCCCCAAGATCTACAGGAGAGCTCAGAGTGGCAAAAAGGACCCAAATTTTTAAGTCTTCCAGTGAGTGAGCGGCCAATAAAATCAGCAAAGGAAATCGCAGCTATTGATCGAATGGCAGGTGACTTCCTGCTTCTGAAAAGTGCAGGTGCTTTTCTGCTTGCTCCTGCTTCTGCCAGGTTTACTTTGCTTTTATTCCTTTTTAATTTTTATCCAATGATTTTATAGTTGTTAAGGTGTGTTCATTTATTGAAAAAGCAGAGGAGAAGACTTCTTTCAAAAATATATGCTTTTAATTGAAATTCCAAAAGCTTGTACAAGGACCCTCTTCTGCGTTGGAAATCACAGCCAACAAGGTGTTAATCTGAAGCCAATCCCACAGAAGAGAGATGACAATGCTGAGTTCAATGAGTATATATATATATATATATAAGTAGAAGGATGAATACTATTGGCTAACTATAGGTGGGAGATAAGCTATGGCTTTAGACTCAGTCCTCCCCTTCGTCAGTGCACAGGCAGAGTCCCAGCCTCTTGGCACATTCCACAGTCCTTCCTTGAAGCACTTTAAGTCCTTATAAGGAAACTGCCCATGTGAAAACTTTGTGTGTAGGTGTGTGTGTGTGTGTGTGTGTGTGGGTCCTCCTGCAACCACGCACTTATCCTAGTCGTGTGTCTGTTTCTTCACATGTGGAGACAATGCACTTTTCACTCCTCATGTACTGCATGATGCACAACTCTTTTTAAAACGTGTTTTATCATAAGATACAAACCTGTGCAAACTCAAGTGTCTACGCCCTAATAATTAATAATCAACTATTAGATGTCCTATACTCTTATTACACAAGCAACTTATTCTTTTATGCTAACCTAAATGTTTAATTTCCCTTACATATTACACTTGTAAATATTATTTTACCCTCTTTTAACTGCACTTGAAGTTTTAGTGAGGATTTTACTTTTGCTTTTAACTAATCTGGTCTATTGAGTGAGTACAGCCATGGATCGTCTATTTTTCAATATGTCTGGAAAAGAAAACACATTGTGCCAAAACTGCTGGATATATTTTCAGGAAATCAGTATGTTACAAATGAAGATTCTTGCTCTGGAATCTGAAAAAAGACTTCAGGACACACTCCTGTTTAGACCCAGTGGTAAGAAGGCAAAACCTACTAACAATAATAAGTGCTATGTTGACCAAAATGCTACTATGAACTTTGACGATACAGTGTCTTTCCCAAAACTTTCAAAAGTGGGAATTGATCAAAATGAAGCCACCTGGCATAAACTTGGTGACAAGGCAAAACATCACAGAATTAGAAAGTAGAATGCTGGCACCCCAGGATCATATGTAGCATCATCAAACATACAGCTCAGTAACAACAAAAGTAACAAAAAGTAATAATTTTAAAAATGGGAGCCATGGAACTAGTCAGAGAGACAGAGACAAAGAATCTGTGCCAAATGTGAAGGACAGAGATATCCTGCTGCTTGGAGACGCTGCTATCAGTTACATAAACAGCAGAATTATTACATGCAGCTACCCAAGTGCCATGGTCACTGATATAGCAGGACTCCTCCCCCAGGACATCTCAAAACACCAAGGACTCAAACAGCTCATCCTGCATGGGGTTGAAGGGAGAATCAGAAGTTTTAAAACAGGACTTTTCTAAATTATTAGTGAAACTTGACAAATTGAAGTGAACCTCTCCCAAACATCGACAGGAGGATTAATAAATTCAGTCAGCTGTTTGCACTGAACACATGGCTGTCCAAGGCCTGTGAGATAAGAGGAGTGCATTTCATTGATAATTTCAACTTGTTTTGGCAACTTGATGACCGGTTCAAGGGAAAGGGCCCATACCTGAGCAGAAGTGGAGTGAGACAGCTAACGGATAATCTCCTCCACTCCCTCACTCCCTGAGGCACCAGAGCCCCCCCCCCCCCCGACCCCCGACTGGCATCAATGCTGCTATGAGCGACTAGGACATCCAGGACCTCTGCTGTTCCAGGTCATAACCATAATAAACCACTTATCAACCTGAGGCTCAGGGAGAAAGCTCTCTCCCCTAGTGCTATAGCTCCAGTCAAAAGTCATACAGTGGCTAAAAGAGTGACTGTCCAATCAGAGAAATCTAATTCAAATCCCTTGCAGACAGATAGTTTCAGGTACCACTCTAACTAATTTGAAACTGTGCTCAATGTCAGATTTTTATGTAACAAATCATTTTAATCAATTATTTTATTACAATTACAATCTTGATTTTGAGTTTTTAACAGAAACTTTAGATAGCAGGACAGGAAATGCAGTTCTTAATGAATGTTTGGTCTGTCTCATGTTTCTGCTAGAAACATGAGAAAACATAAAGGGTAGGGGCGTTTGTTCCTTTTTTAGGGATAATATGGTTACCCACATGCTGTCATTTGAGGAGTTTTCATCATTTGAGTATGTATCTTTTTAAATGGAGCTAAAATTATCTCCCTCTGTACTCTACATAATCATTTACAAACCTCCCCAATATTGTCAAAATTGATGATTGATGATTTTACTGAGATGCTTTACGTTGTCTTCACAGAGTTTGACTGTTTAGTTATTACAGGTGATTTTAATGTTCACGTCTGTGAAACCTACGGCCTTAGTCAGCATGTTAGTGAGCCAACCCATAACAGAGATCACACTCTGGACCTTGTCATCACTAAGGGTGATTGCTCCTGTTAAAGATAAAGTGATCAGGAACAGGAAAAAGGCACCGTGGAGAAATGATGACTCAGTCAGGGCACAGAAAAGGGAGTGCAGGAAGGCTGAAAGAAAATGGCGTAAATCAAAGCTCCAGGTTTATTATGACATTTATAAGCAGATGAGAAATTAATGAGAAATAAAATGAACTTTTTTGATTTTGGCAAATGGCTGCAATGACACAAAGAGTGAAAAATTTAAAGGGGTCTGAATACTTTCCGTACCCACTGTATATTGCCTTGCCTTGCCTTGCCTTGCCAGAGAGACCATCAATAAAGTGCAAAAGAAAGCTACAGGTCAAAAAACCTGTATCTGGATTGCTTGCAAGGCTTGAGTGCAAAGCTTTCAAGGGGATAATGAAGCAGTTCCCATCTTGCCATATAAAACCTGGGTGTCAGTACTCCTGGCTAGTGAAGCCACAATCAAGGTCATGATGGAGTAGCTGGAACTCTGCTCAGAATGAGGCAGGAGGCTTTGGTTCTAAAAGAAAGAAGAATTGCTCAAAAGAGTCAATGCATGTGTAAAGTGCAGAAAGGTAAAGGCAAGGTTGTGCAAGCAGATAATGAGTGATCTGTTATGTTCTGGTGGTGAAGGAAGGAGAAGTGAGGACCCAAGCGCAGAACACAAACTCATTTATTATCCCCGGCTCATCCAGGGCTCAGGCAAATACAAAATATCTCCGCCGGCGGGCAGGCGGATAGGAACACAAGGACGCTTTTACATCGGATGTCCTTCCTGACACAACCCTCTGCATTTACCCGGACTTGGGACCGGCACATGGAGACACTGGATTGTGCCCCCTTGTGATTGCATTAGATCAGAATTAGTTCAATCAATCAAATTAATTTACACCTGAGTAAAGCCTGTGCCTGACAACATATAAAAGCCCACATCAGAACACAGATACAATGATTCAACACGGCAACGGAGAAGAAGACATGTTCTGCATACTTTTCCTCAGTGGAACTGGAAGTTTTAATCGCCTCGTATGCTGAGCCTCAGTGTATAGTTTTTTAAAAATGTAAGCCCAACCAAAAGAATGTGAGCTGTCATGGCAGAAAACTGCTGACCACATCAATGTTTTTTTTCTTTATGTATTAAATGTCTTTTATTAAAACTTTTTTAAACGCTTTTAAAAAAATTTTGTGTGTTTTTGAGTGTGTTCAATGTCCATACAGGTGCAAACCTACAGGTGCCAAACGAACGTGACAGCAAAGTAAAATCAAATATAAAAATCTCCTTCAAACAGGTAGATATTCTTGAATCATTTATCACTGCATATGTAGGGCTACTAGCCTATGATATATCCTATGTAGGCTAAAATAAATATCTCACAATGTTCCATTTCTATATTCATGTCCATTTTTATAACTGATAACTAGGGGGCAGTTGTGGCTTAATGGATAGAGAGTTGGACTTATAACCTGAAAATTGCAAGTTTGAGTCTCAGGACCGGCAGGAATTGTTGGTGGGGCAGAGTGAATAGAATAATATTGGGATCAATAAAGCAGTCTTAATGGGCTGAAGCCCAGAAAACAGGTGGGGGTCCAGTTCTTACAGAGGCTGTGGAGATTGTCTTCAGCCGGAACAGTGGCTGAGGCATGGTAGAAGGCATTGCTGGAGGAAGCTCATCAGTCCCAAGCACCTCTCATCAGTATTTGTAAAAGGTTGGTTTTCTATCCTTTTCCAGAATTTTCTGTGATTCAACATATCTATGGTGTCACATTGATCTTCTGTAGTGGTAAAAGCCTAGTCCTTACTTGATGTTCTTACTTACTAGCCTATAGGCTACTTCTTTGCGCTTTGTAATGTCTTTAGATAGTACAGACCAATCATAATGTACAGTGGAATTTAAGTTTGATCATTTATGGAGGAGGACCATTGGTGTACCAAGCTCCCCTACCCCTACCCCTCCCTTCCCCTCTTCCTCTCCTTCCCCCTCACATGTATAGTCCACCATTGAATGTCACTAACCTTGTGCTCTCTCTCTCCCCTAGTTTGTGCTCTCTCCCTCTCTCTCTGTTCTATCTGTACCTTCTGCAGGTGTCCCTGGTCCTGGAGCTGTATATCGCTGATGTGCAGTTGCTGGCCCCACCAACCTGCAGTGTCTATTTGTTGTTTATTGTTGCTGTTCTTTTCTCTCTGCTCTATCCACTCACCCCAACCGGTTGAGGCAGATGGCCGCCCAAACTGAGCCCGGTTCTGCTGGAGGTTTTTTCTTCCGTTAAAGGGAGTTTTTCCTCTCCACTGTCGCCAAGTGCTTGCTCATAAGGGATTTGTTGGGGGTTTTTTTTGTTTTTTTTGTAAAGTGCCTTGAGATGATTTGTATTGTGATTTGGCGCTATACAAATAAATTGAATTGAATTGAATTATATGAATATGAAAGTCAGATAAATATAAGCTTAAATCCTTAAAAAAAAGCGGTAAAGGGAAGATGATGGGAGCATGGTAGCTGACATAGGTGTGCGAGGGTCAGGTGTGCTGGTCCCACTTCCAGTGCTTACAAACAGGGTATGAGTAGTAGGCTTCTGTACCTTACAGCATGTGCACGGGTGTGCCCTCAATATAAGTCATCCAATCAGTAAACCAGTAGGTTTAAAAAAGAAAGATAATAAAGGTTTACACAATGTATAATCTACACAACGTACACAAAGTAATGTCAATGATGCCCAGAGTCAGGCAAATCCAGAAATTTTGATTATGTGGTGGGCTATGAACTGTGAATGGAAATGTTTGTTCCTGAAATGATGGCTTTCAAAATTTGCCCCACTGTGTACATTTTAAAACACTGAAGGCTTTGTGAGCAAGGGGCCCACGGAACACTACTACAGGAAACAAGCATCACAGGTGAGCTTGTCAGCTGTAAAACTCTAGTAATTTTGATGTAGACCTAAACAATGGACAGTAAATTGTGGTAACTGGAGGAAGCAGTCTCTTGGGCAAACAGTAGGTGTTACTCAAGCAAACAAATTCAAATCATGAGGCGATAAATAAGGTCGAGGTATATACCAGGCAGAGATCAGGTAATCTCAAATTCAAATTTTATTGGTCACATACACAATCATACAGATAGGACTGACTGTATTATTAAAAGGGATTGAGAATTTTAAAAAGTATAATGAAAATAGGTATAAGAATACCTATTTTGTACCCCTGCCTTTCACCCAACGAGAGCTGGGATGGGCTCCAGTGAATACCTGTTACCCTAAATAGGAGTAAGCAGGTATAGATAATAGATGGGTGGATGGATACAACAATAATAAAAAATAATAGACAAGAAGATAAAAATAAATGATAATTAAGGTGCCCTTTAATGCAGGTGGAGTCAGATTATTTAGTCCAAGAATCTTGAACATTAGGAAATTCAACAAATCCAAGGAAAGGCCTAGGGATAAGAACATAAGGAGTCTTTAAATGAACCTGCGCTACCCTATGCTCAGCGCAGCCAGGGTCAGGTGACTCTCTAGTGTTCTAGACAATCCAAGGTCTTTTTGGCTTATCATATGTGATAAGTTTTCTTTTTGCTGTTTATGGTCCACTAACCTGCAAATGTAACATTTAGCTACATACATCACGATCTGGTGTTCATACACTGTCAGTAAACACACTCTCTAGCCCTCCGCAGGTATCCCTCTACCCCCAGGTGAGAAGCATATAAACAACAAATAATCTCTCTCCGTACCGCGTCAGGCACGTTCTCCCCTGAACACTATTTCATCTTGATCAGCTTTGTTAGCTCTTCCTGTAATGAGAAATATGGGCTGATTTCAACTGGTGTCTTTGTTTTGTCCTTTGGCCAATGCTAGTGTGATGTTTTGATGAGAATCTGTAGTGTTTTATCATGTGATCTGTTGCAGACCAGATCACATGAATTCTGTCTGCAGAAATGGGTAAGAGTTGTACCATATTAACAGTCTCTATTTCAGCTTCCACTGAGCCATAGAACACACAGGATGATACACTCTGCTTAGGATGTAGGCGAGCATTATGTTTTTCCTAGTAGGTATATTATATCCAAATCATACTTCTGAATTCACAACATCAAGTCTCTTGGGCACACTCAGTAGTGGTTTTATGACTCCTTTCTAATGGGTTGTAATCACTTTGTACAGAGACCTTGCGGCCATACGTGTACTTTTCAATACTGAACACCACAGCCAAAAACTCTTCTATTTGTGCATAGCCTCGCTCGGTTTGTAAGAGTGCTCTGCTTGCAAATGCAATAGACTTACCCCTCTGCAGGAGTGCTGCACCCAACCTGTGTCTGAGGTATCACAGTGTACAGTCGGGGTTGTAGCATTTTAGCACTGGTGCGCTTAAAATGGTCTCTTTCAGTTTCAGGAACGCTTTCTTGTGTTGTGCTGTCCAGTTCCACTCGCAGTCTTTGTGTGTCAATTGCCTCAACACCTGGCACTGGTCCAAAAGGTGAGAGCAAAACTTTGCTAGGTAATTTGCCATACCCAGTAGTCTCTGAACTGCCTTCGCATATGTTGGTTCAGGCATCTGTTTAATGGCACGATCTTTCTCTGGATCAAAGTCCATCTGAAGTCCATCTGCCATGAGAAGGTGACGACAGAGTTCAGTTTAATGTTCTTCTCCCTGCAATGGCTCAGAAATCTTAACTTCTCATCATGGTCATGCTCAGCTGCTTTTTGTGACACACCTTGTCCTGTTGTCCTCAGCCCATCATCTGCAATAATATACAGGCCGGGCAGATCCTCCAAGGGTTGTGTCAGTTTGCACTTCAGGGGCCACACTTATCCCCATCGGCATCTACAGTTGTCTGTAGCAGCCACATCGAGTGGAGAATGTTGTGAAGTAACTAGACTCCTCTTCTAGATTGACATACCAGAAGCAATTTTTTGACATCACAAACAGTGAACACTTTGGCTTTGGAAAGGTCTGGAAACATGTCTTCAATAGTTGGCAGTGGAGAGTGGCTGCGCTTTAGTGCTTTACTCAGTGGTCTGGGATGAATGCATATTCTTAGCTTGCCATTCTGCTTTTGTATGACAACCATCCCACTAATCCAATCAGTGCTGCATTCTACAGGCGTGATAATGCCTCTACGTTGTCGATCCTGCAGGTCCTCTTTAAGGGGCTTCATTATAATGACTGGGTAACAAAGATATTTACAGCCATAATGTTTTCTGAAGTGCCTTGGTTTCTCATAAAAAAATGATAATGTTCCACAGTCTCGTTAACACTGGGGTTGCAGTGTTCACCAAATGCACTAATAAGGTCATCCAGCTTCCATGTTTCTTTAGTTGTGTCACCCATCACCATATCTAGCAGCTCTCTGTGACTTTCGCCGACTAGGTATTTACAAACTTTCACCTTCTGCTTTTCATCTATCTCAGCGGTCATAGTTAAGTCCACATAAAGCACAAACTCATCCCTCCAAGTCTTCCATGACTTAGAAAGATTGCTGGAGTCAAGGCACAGTGTTGGTGTTGGTCTTAGTCACTCCATATCACACAGCAGGTGGTCAGGTCAGGTTGGCTAGGTATGATAGCTTATTAACATATCTCCCACTCTGGCGAAGCAGTAAAACCACAGCGAAGTTCAGTGCCTCTGCCACCATATTATATTCTCATCCTTCTCTCTAATGAAGACAGTGGAATATCTTAATTTTTTAGCCAAACTGGGCAATGAACTTTATTAATCTCCGCAGTGTCAGTTTTTGTACAACACACCTACACACACACTAGTCTGCTCCTGCTAGGTGTACATAGTGAAACAACAATAAAAACAGGTCTGGTTTGCAATGTGCATCTTAACAACACTTCCTATTGTTATATTGGTGATAACACCACTCCCTGTCAAGTGTCCAATCCACAATAAACTGTTATCTGGGAATAGGCATAGTGAGAATGGGGGCTGATAGGATTTGAACCTAGAACCTTTTTGGTACAAGGCAAAAGTGTTAACCATTGCTGGCTAATTATGTCTTGAGGTGGATTTTGAGTTCCAGTCTTGGACTTTTATTTTGGTTAATTTCCTGTTTCTCCTGTGTTGATCTTGGGTAGTTTTGTGTTCATTAGTTTGTGTTTAGTTTTCCTTTGTGTTTAGTTTTCCTTTGTTCGAGGTCTATTTATACCACCAGTCCTTCTTTTGTTCTTTGTTGGAGCATTGCATTGAATATGCATTGTGTACGTACTTTACATTTGTGGACTTATGCCCGAGGAGTGCGCTGTTACGATTCTGCCAGACTTTTCCCCTGGCAGTCACCACAATCCGTCTCACCTGTTCCCTGGTCACTCACCTGCACCTCGTCCGCACTCTCCCTCCAGTATATATGGACTTCCCTCACTCCTACTCACTGTCTGATCTCCGTAACATTCCCTTGGACACACCGTACCTGTTTCCTCGTTTCCCGTTATTTTGTGAGTATTGAAATAAAGACCTTGAACATGTTCCTTGTTCCCGTCTCCGATGGTCCGCGTTACAGAAGATCAGACCGACACCAAACAAACCGGAGGAGCTCTCCGGACTCATACCGGAAGCCCAAAACTCCCTGGTCCTCTCCGCAGCCGCGTCCCCAGCCATCTCCGCGGCCATCTCAACCACAGCTCTGCCAGATGGCTCCCCAGCCTCTAACCCCGGCTGAGGCACATGCCATCTGGCAGGAACTTAAGGCAAGACCCTGGACCCTTAAGCCGCCGTGCAGCGACGCACCCATTCTCCCTTCTTCCCGGTTTGTGGAGTATCCCGAGTAGCCGATGTACCCCGAGGAGCCGATGTATCCCGAGGAGCCGATGTATCCCGAGGAGCCGAGGTATCCCGAGGAGCCGATGTATCCCGAGGAGCCGATGTACCTCGAGGAGCCGATGTACCCCGCGGCACCATTTAGACCCCAGGGATCTCCTTTGTTATTCTGACGGGGAGGGTCTCGACGATGAGGACTGGGACCTTTTTTGGACGGACCTCCTCATCGGGGAGTCCCACTGAAACTCCTTCCGCGGCACCCGTCTGGCAAGGAGGTTCGGGGGACGGCCACCTGACCCGCCGTCTCGACGACAGCGACGGAATCGCCGCCGTCATAAAGGACCAGCCCGAGAGTCGTCGTCCCCTAACGAGGTCCCCACTGCCAGGATTCCTCTCACACCCTCACTGCTACCGCCCTCTCCAGCGCCGCAGTTTCCAGTACCACGCCTACCAGTACCCTTGCAGGTATCGGAATCTCCAGTGCCACCTCGCTGGTTGCCGCCGCCAGTGCCGCCTCGCCGGTCGCCGCCTCCAGTGCTGCCACGTCGGTCGCCGCCTCCAGTGCCACCCCGCCGGTCGCCGCCTCCTGTACCGTTTCGCCAGTCATCTCCTCTGGAGTCCCTACTGCTGCCGGACCCTCCTCTGCTCCCCGAGCTGCCCGACCCGCCTCTGTTCCCCGAGCTGCCGGACCCGCCTCTGCTCCCCGAGCTGCCGGACCCGCCTCTGCTCCCAGAGTCGCCGGACCCGCCTCCACTCCCAGACCCACCTACGCTGCTGCCAGTCCAGCAGCAACAGCACCCGGCCGAGCCTACGGAGCTTCCCGAGTCGTGGCCCCGGTTGTCACCCTCGTCACTGCCGCCTTGCCTGCCAGTGTCACCGCCAGCGTACCTCGAGCTGCCACTGCTGCGGCAGCCACCGGAGTTCCCCGAGCAGCCCATCATGGATTCTTTCCTTCCCACTAATCTCCTGGACCCACTCATGCCCTCGGTGCCAGAGCCTCCTTGGCCGCCAGAGTCGGAGCCAGAGCCTCCTCGGCTGCCAGAGTCGGAGCCAGAGCCTCCTCAGCTACCTGAGTTAGAGCCGCCTGGGTCCCCTGAAGTTCTGGTATTTCCTGTGTCTCCCGTTTCTCCAGCATCTCCCGTCTCTCCAGCGTCTCCCGAGTTTCCAGCGTCCCCTGAATCCTCTGTCTCCCCATTGTCCTCAGCGTCCCCTGCGTCTCCTGCGACCCCGGTGCCTTCTGCGTCCCCAGGGTCACCAGCGTCGTCAGAGCATCCTGAGTCTCCGCCTTCATTACTGCAGCAACCATTGCCGCGGTCTCCCGAGCCGTCGCCCCCACAGCTGCAACTTCCGCTGCCTTGATCTCCGGAACCACCATCTCCGGAGCGGCTACCGCCGCTGCCGCGGCCTCTGGCGCCTCTGCAGCAGATGCAGTCCAAGCCAGAATTCCTCCTGCAGCTCGAGCCAGGGTCTCTCCTGCAGCCCGAGCCAGGGTCTCTCCAGCCGCCTGAACCAGGGCCTCTCCAGCCGCCGCCGTCTCCAGGGCCTCTCCAGCCGCCGCCGTCTCCCGGGCCTCTCCAGCCGCCGCCGTCTCCCGGGCCTCTCCAGCCATCCGGGCCAGGATCTCTCCAGCCGTCCGGGCCAGGGCCTCTCCAGCCGTCCGATCCAGAGTCTCTCCAGCCATCGCCGTCTCCAGCGTTCCCAGAGTTGCCTCCAGCGTTCCCAGAGTTGCCTCCAGCGTTCCCAGAGTTACTGCCGCCAACAGACCTTCCTGAGGCACCTCCACCGCCGCCGCAGCTGCCTCTACCGCGGCCCCCGGAGCCGCCGCCACCGCAGCTGCAACTGCCGCTGCCGCGGTCCCTGGAACCGCCGCCTCCGCAGTTTCTACCGCCGCGGCCGTGGTCTCCGGAACCACCACCTCCACAGTCCCTACCACTGTGGCCGCGGGCTCCGGAACCACCGCCACCGTGGCTGCTGCCTCTCCACAGTCTCCAGTCTCCTCTGTCCCCAGTTCCCAGTCTCCAGTCTCCTCTGTCCCCAATCCACAGTCTCCAGTCTCCTCTGTCCCCAATCCACAGTCTCCAGTCTCCTCTGTCCCCGGTTCCCGGTCTCCCGTCTCCTCTGTCCCCGGTTCCCGGTCTCCCGTCTCCTCTGTCCCCGGTTCCCGGTCTCCAGCCTCCTCTGTCCCCTGTTCCCGGTCTCCAGCCTCCTCTGTCCCCTGTTCCCGGTCTCCAGCCTCCTCTCCCATCAGTCTCCACGGTCCCCTGTCCTCAGGAGGGGGGTTCGGCCCCCAGGAGTTGGCCGTGGAGGGGGGGGTACTGTTACGATTCTGCCAGACTTTTCCCCTGGCAATCACCACAATCCGTCTCACCTGTTCCCTGGTCACTCACCTGCACCTCGTCCGCACTCTCCCTCCAGTATATATGGACTTCCCTCACTCCTACTCACTGTCTGATCTCCGTAACATTCCCTTGGACACACCATACCTGTTTCCTCGTTTCCCGTTATTTTGTGAGTATTGAAATAAAGACCTTGAACATGTTCCTTGTTCCCGTCTCCGATGGTCCGCGTTACATGTGCTTTATTTAAGTTTTGTTTTATGCCCGACCCGCCGAGTGGTGGAGATTATATTGCCTGCCTGCCCGCTGAGTGGCAGAGATATTTTGTATTTTGTGCCTGAGCCCTGGAAAATAAAACTTCATTCCACCAGTTCGTGTCCTGCATTTGGGTCCTACCTCTCCTCCTTCACCACCAATACCACCACATCTTACCAAATTATTGTCAAATTTTGAAATCACTACTTAATGTTTTGAAATTTATATATCAGCATTTATTGCACTAAACTATTTTGAATTTATCTTGTCTGAATTTGAAATGTAAAATTTGGAATATATATTTATTCTTAAATTCAGATGGTAAAATCACATCTAGAACTGAAACACTATACGACTTTCATTCCTCATTCAGCATGTTCTATTTCAATTAATTCATTTTACATCTCAAAATTCAAGTCAATTTAAAAAATTTGGTTGCTCAAATGTGCTTGATCAAACCAATATGCTAAATTAAATTCAGTATGGATACCAAATTGAACATCTGGTACACCAAGTGAAAGCAACTGACTTTAAATGCACATTTTTCACTTAGCATTTCACCATAAGCACTGCCTGCAACTACCTAGCTGCTGCTGCTGGTGTTCATTCTTATTCATTAGAAATTAATCTTCTTTTTTTGTGAATAAGTTGAGCATTGCTGCTTATTAGGATGTTGTGTCGAGGGCATCTCCTAAGGGAACATTTCTGCTGCAGTATTTGCCTCTGGCTGCAGCTTGATGATGATGATGAAGAGCAGAGAATGGGTGAGATATTAGGCTATTATTTCGCATAAGAGAAGGAAATTTTAACACTGGTTACCATCAGCTGCCTTAGAATTTAATCAATTAATTCTTAATTATCTAGATGTGTGGGCTGAGGGAACCATATAAGGCTTGTTAGAAACTAGTGTAATGTCTGGTACTTGCAACCTTCCCTGCCCACACACATGTACACGTACACCCACACACACACACACACACACACATACTATTTGCTTGAATAATATCTTAGTAACTTTTATAATGACAGGCACTCACACACAGACATGTTTGTTTTAATTCCTCATTAATTTCATGGAAACTTACCTAACCTTACCCATAACCTTCACTTGCCTAACCCTAACCTTAACCCAACTCTGACCTACTTTTACTCTAGCCATAACGATGTTGTCACCCTAAAATGTAATGGTTTTCATGCAAGCAAGGAAGGCAAGACACCACAATGTGAGTAATGCCAGGCACACAGACACAGAAACTCTTCTCTACATATAAAGAGCTCTGGTGTTTGTCAGTGACATTAGAAGTTTGCATTCTAGCCTTCTATGGAGAGAGAGAGCCAGTAAAAGAGAGCATTCACTGTAAACAGGCACAGAACCTTCAGAATATCAGCAGTGGTTCTGATGTACATGTAATAATTGTACATTTGTAGCACTAAATTGGAAATTTAATAATTGTTGAAAGATGTAAAACTGCCCAAGCTGCATTTAATTTTTTGGTTGCTAGAGGCTGATTCATCTGAATTAAATACCACAAGAATGATTTCTCACTATCTTTAGCATTTGCTGCATTTGATCTTGTGCTGGACATTTGTCTCAAATTGCTTCAGTTAACATTTGTTAATAAATAAATGCATTTCCAAAATCAGTAAGTAAATAAATAATCGTGATTTACCGTATTTTCTGGAGATTAAGTCCCAGTTTTTTTTTTACTCTTTTGGCTTGTCCTGCGACTTATACAGCGAAGCAATTTATATGTGTATATTTACGGAAATTTTGTTGTGCAGCTTTTAGCATTAGTTGGCATTCTTGACTCAATTGACAATAATATTACACCACTGAAGAAGTAAAAACGTTTAGTGTAACACAAGTGAAAATGCCGTCCCGAAGAAAGAGCTCTACTCTAGACTTCAAAGAGCACGTAATAAAGTTTTAAAGTTTGAAGTGAGTGTCAGCATTCAGGCAACATGAGAGAGGTGGAGGATGTGCTGTTTCAGCTGATGTGATGCGCAGTTGTTTAAGTTAACACGGATGAATGAATTTGGTAATGCACTTCTAGTTGTTGTTATGTCTAGCCTATTATATCACTTGTTATATTACTAACATTACCACTCTGGAAGTGCTCGAAGACTACATCCATAATTGCTTTCAACAAGTAAGTAACTATGGTGGCTGACAAGGACATCTCTTTTGCATGTGTTTTGGCTGTTGTGGCGTATCTCTCTTGCATGTGTTTTGGTTGTTGCGGCCGTAAGTAACAGATTCAGAGGGCAGATTTATAATAGTATAATAATATGTTAACACAAAACAAAGATTTTAGCATTGCCAGCATGTATGGACAAAACATTGATGAATCCTCCTGTTTACCAAAATAACATACGTATCCAATTTAAATATATACATGTATTGAACATGAAGGTTTATTATGTCTGGTTTACGGATTATGAATATCATAAACCATCTTAATAATTTGCAGCACAAGATCCTTTAAACGGCAATTCATGAGTAATACAGGATATCAGTCTACAATCTGAGGAAGAGTTCTTCTGATTCAGTGACGTATTTACTGTGTGAAACAACTTTATTGATACCAGTCAGTTATCTTTTTATGATTTATTCAGCTATTTACAATATATACATGCTAGTTACACAGGGGGAAATGGAGGGAGAACTGGTCAGAGAAATTAGCTGAATTAACATAAAACATAACAGTCTAACAGTAGGTTGTTTGTAGAGGTGGAAAAGAAATCTTGAAATTAATTTATGTTCTGTGTTTGAGTCTGAGGTCTAAACACAGTTTCTAGTAATTATGGAGACCAACTGAGATTAATGTGAGACAACCAGCACAGCCACAAGTTACTTGCTTGTCCTTGAGTTTACTGAGGCTTGGTCCATTCCGCTGTGGGCTGGTCCGACTGCCCACAGTCTGCCCGCGGTAGTAGCAGAGAGTAGATGTTCCCCGGAGCCCTGGGCTTCGGGCCTGGGTCTGTCCGTCACCTTTTCTCACTCTCCGTCTGCCGGCTGCAGAGTCGTCTCATGGAGTTGGTTGATGTGAGATGGTCAGCTGGAAGACAGCCACAAGCAGGGAGGATGTCTTTGTTTCTCCTCTGATGGGCAGTAAAACAATCTCTACCTCACGGTTCTCCTGTAGCTCTCTTTCTGAGAATCTTTCTCCTCAGAGCAAGAGGATCTTGAGAGTCTGGACATCTCTTAACTTTTTCTGTCTGGATGTTCAGTTCCAAGAGTTCTGAGTTCAGGGTTCAGGGTGTGTTCTCAAGTCTTATTCATTCTTTCAGAGCTCTCTTTTAACGCGATGTGATTGGTCCAGGAAGTTCTCCATATTTGGCTCAGTCCCCTGACTGTGATGGGCAGTCTCACTAATCTCTGTGAATCAAGAGATTAACCTATTCTTTAAGTGTTGTAAGTTTTAAGACTGTTTCCTAAGATGGGAACGATAATTTCTTTTTCCACCCAGCAAAGTTCAAACACATGAGAAACTTAGTAACTAACCACAGTCAAAAGTTCATCAACAACATACAGTGGCTTGCAAAAGTATTCATACCCCTTGAACTTTTCCACATTTTCTCACGTTATGACCACAAACATAAATATTATTATTGGAATGTTATGTGAAAGACCAACACAAAGTGGCATACAATTGTAAAGTAGAAAGAAAATTGTACATGAGTTCAATTTTTTTTTACAAATAAAAAACTGAAAACTGCAGTGTGTGCAGTGTATTCAGCCCCCCTGAGTCAATACTTTGTGGAACCCCCCTTTGCTGCAATTACAGCTGCAAGTCTTTTGGGGTATGTCTCTACCAGCTTTGCACATCTAGAGACTGAATTCTTTGCCCATTCTTCCTTGCAAAACATTTCAAGCTGAGTCAGATTAGATGGAGAGCGTTTGTGAACGGCAGTTTTCAGATCTTGCCACAGATTCTCAATTGGATTTAGGTCTGTACTTTGACTGGGCCATTCCACCACATGAATATGTTTCATTTTAAACCATTCCATTGTAGCTTTGGCTTTATGTTTAGGGTCGTTGTCCTGTTGGAAGGTGAATCTCTGCCCCAGTTTCAAGTGTCTTGCAGACTCAACAGGTTTTCCTCCAAGATTGCCCTGTATTTGGCTCCATCCATCTTCCCATCAACTCTGACCAGCTTCCCTGTCCCTGCTGAAGAGAAGCAGCCCCAGAGCATGATGCTGCCACCACCATGATTGACAGTGGGTATGGTGTGTTCAGAGTGAAGTGCAGTGTTAGGTTTCCGCCACACATAGCGTTTTGCCTTTAGGCCAAAAAGTTCATTTTGGTCTCATCTGACCAGAGCACCTTCTTCCACACGTTTGCTGGGTCACTCACATGGCTTCTGGCAAACTGCAAACGGGACTTCTTGTGGTTTTCTTTTAACAATGGCTTTCTTCTTGCCACTCTTCCATAAAGTCCAGATGTGTGCAGTGCACGACTGATAGTTGTCCTATAGACAGATTCCCCCACCTGAGTTGTAGATTTCTGCAGTTCATCCAGAGTGTCCATGGGCCTCTTGGCTGCATCTCTGCTCAGTGCTCTCCTTGTTCGGCCTGTTAGTTTAGGTGGACGACCATGTCTCGGTAGGTTTGCAGTTGTTCCATACTCTTTCAATTTGCGGATGATGGACTGAGATGTTCAAAGCTTGGGAAATCTTTTTATAGCCTAACCCTGTTTTAAATTTCTCCACAACTTTATCCCTGACCTGTCTGGTGTGTTCCTTGCACTTCATGATGCTGTTTGCTCCCCAATATTCTCTTAACAAACCACAGAGGCTGTCACAGAACAGCTGTATTTGTACTGAAATTAAATTACACACAGGTGGACTCTATTTAGTCATTAGGTCAACATTCGATCAGTCAGCAATCATCAGGCAACTTCTGAAGGCAATTGGATGCACTCAGAGAAAAGGGGGCTGAATATTTTTGCACACTGCACTTTTCAGTTTTTAATTTGTAAAAAAAAACTGAACTCATGTATAATTTTCTTTCTACTTTACAATTGTATGCCACTTTGTGTTGGTCTTTCACATAACATTCCAATAAAATATAATTATGTTTGTGGTCATAATGAGAGAAAATGTGGAAAAGTTCAAGGGGTATGAATACTTTTGCAAGCCACTGTAAATGAAATCAATAAAACTTCATAGTTATATAGAGATTAACTACAAGCATGAATAACAGATAAACAATAGCACAGCTTCTATATAACATAGTTCTGTATGTCTGGTCACACATGTTCATATTTAGCAATCAAAGCACAAATGTAAGAACAGGATATAAAGACCAGTTTGTAAGTCATTGTACAGGTTTCAGGTCTTGCCTGAAAAGGGAGTAGTTTTAAGGTATTTATGGCAAGAGGTGAGCAGGGGGAGTCTGTTCGTTAAAAGGAATTCTCTTTGTGAGGGCCTGTACCATCCCTGGTTGTTTATCTTAGTGGGTCACAAAGAGTTTCAAAGTCATAAATTGTCAGAGTGACATCACTCCTGCCTCAATCAGGAATGTGACCATATTCTGCTGCTTTAGGTCCGCTACATACAGGACTGTTAAATATACTTGAATATACTTCACGTATAGTTGTTGTAAATGTAAAAATATATATACTGACAATAAACTTGCACACTAATACACTTTGAGCCTTGAATTATTCTCTGAACTCATTTTAAGTAAAGCAAAGTGCACTTTTAAGAAATATGCTAAATTACTAACTAAATAATGATATAATTTCAGTATACTATACTACTGCAAAAATTTACTTTGAATATGCTTTCTTTATATCAGTTACTCTTGTACTTACCAACAATGTACTTTTACTGTTTCAACACAAGGACAAATACACAAACAGTTAAAACAGTAGAGGCTGTTTATGGTGCTTCTCCAGAAGAGAATAAAATGACCAATCTGAGAAAGTTTGAATTAAATAATTAAAAAAAAAAAAAACCCAGTTCCAAAAGCAAAGATTCTTCCTAGAAAACTTTGACCATGGCAACATGTGTGTTTTGATGCATCTTGTCTTGATAACACTGAAACAAATTTAAATTACTCCATCAGTTTTGGTCGTACAGATAAAAGCAATATATCATTTGAATCTGTAAAGGGTCTAATTTTTGATGTATACCCTCATAATAACAATAAATCGCTGTGCTTTTTAAAAATAAAGACAGAAGACACGGTGCCCTCTCTGTCTTCTCTGTCTCTGTCATCTCTCTTCACAGACACGTAAATAAAACAACCTGAATCTCAGCGAATACTTGCCTCATAAAACTAAGAAATATATGGCTAGAAAGCTTGAAATGTTTACTTTGAAAAGAAACAATTCAAGTCGAAAACAAATCATCACTTTTTATTTAATCCGTACGAACGTAAGGAGAAGTACATTTTCTCCTCTCACCTCATTACAGCTAATTTGATCCCGCCTGGCATTGAGCACACTATTCATATGGAAATAATCTGAGATGAGCCAGGTAATTATGTACCCCGAGAAATGACATAAAACGTCAAACTTCATCATAGAATTTACTCACTTTTTCTGTGCATTTGGATGATGGCGCATTTTGCGAGTGAAGAAGCGCTTCGTATGTTCCACACAGACACAAAGAGTTTAGTTTCTCCTCAGATTAAAAACACAACTCAAATGACGAATGTTTGGATCCGCATTGTATTGTATTTTGTTGCACTAATCCCCTCTCAGCCACATTGACTGAAAGGTTCATTATGCGGTTCTTTGTGTGGGTCTTTGAGTGGGTATTTTGTCTTCAAAGATAAATCACATAACTATTCATGGTGAGACACACCTTCCTGCATATGCCCTTTCTAAACAAAAAGTGTCTTAGAAAATATAAATCAGTGTACTGTTGTATTGTTTTCTGTGAATGACTAAACAAGATGACTTTCACATCATTGTGAAGCAAACACTTTACACTACAAGATGCATTTCCTAAAGGTCTTGTGAACCAATGTTCTGTTTGTGTTTTATGGTCTTATTTCATTGACATTAAAACTGTAGTTTCTCACTAACCATGCATAAACACTGTTTTCTCAAAAACACAATCATGTATAAACTTGCTGCTCACATATTATTGTAGCCCAGATTGTGCTGATTACTGTGTTATCAGACTTTAGTCATTAGTATGTTTAAAAGCAACTCAAAAAAGCGCAAATGTCAGGGCATATCAAAACTTGTTCAGGGCCCCAAAACACCTTCAGACCCCAGAGCGTTAATTGGAAATTCCTTATTGCCACATCACAAAAATTCAGAGTTGCCCATTCTCTCCTTTTATTATTCGCCTTATATTCGCCATTTTTATTGAGCCTCTAGCTGCTGCTATTCAACAAAGTAAAAATATTGTTGGAGTCCAAACAGAACATCCATCCATTCATCATCTATACCGGCTTATTCCTGTTTAGGGTAATGGGGATCAGTTGGAGCCTATTCCAGCTCTCTTTGGTGAAAGGCAGGGGTACACCAGTCCATCGCAGGGCTCAAACAGAGCATGTACAACATAAAATAAGCCTTTATGCTGATGATGTATCACTTTTTTCTCAAACTCCCAAAGCTCTCTCTCTGAAGCAATCATAATTAGACAAATTTTTATCTCTCTAGGACTATTTTATCAATTTGTCTAAATCCACAGTGTTACCTATTAACTGCAGTTTCTAGTTTTTCATCTACATATCCTCTTCAGTCAGGCAACATTAGATATCTGGGTATCAATATCTCCCGCCATGTCAGGCCTGATACAGCTAAATTACACAACCCTGATTAAATCAATAGAGGATGACCTCATGTTATGGAGCATGTATCTGCTCATATCATGGAAAGAGTCGCAACCATAGAAATGATGATCCTTCCTAAAATCAATTATGTGATTCCTACTCAACCCTCACCTGTTTGTTTCAAGTCACTAGACCAAGGTGTAAAACACTGAAAAACAAACCACCACAAATTGGTTTAAAAACTCTACAGAATGGAAAATGTTTCTGTCCTGCTCGGTTCTGTACAAATTTTTATAAAACAATAGATGTTCAAAAAAAGTGTTTATATGCAGTATGCATACACTACTACAGTATGTGTACTTTGACTTAGTGGCAAAATGGCTTAACTTGCTTGAGAAAAACACCCTCTCAGGCTATAGCAGCCTTCTTCCCACATACACAGAAATAGAATGGCATAAATTAACAAATCTTCTATAGTCTGCATCATTTTACACAACAGATTATTCAACATTGAGTGGAAACATTACATGTGAGCAGGAGAGAGAGAGTTGTGTCACAGACCCAGACACAACAATTAGAAAAGTCAAATTCAGCTCTTAGAGCAGTAAGCAAAAACTTAAAAATAGTAAATAATAAAATGTATGAACAGAATAGATCATTTAGATAAGGTGAACCTTTATTTTTCCCATAATAGGGAAATTATAGCAGCAAGGGTACAACAGAAGGTAATAGCACCAAGAAGGTACCCACAAGCTATTTGCAATAAAAATATAATACAGGTATAAGGATGCAAAGTATTGCATTCTGCTATAACAAATATTTACAGTTTTTACAGTCTTTGGTCAGCTGGGATGAGGGGGCTGTGTCTACAGTCTGACAACAGCGGTGTCAGTGCAAATTGTGGGAGTCATTCTTTAGCAGGGATGTTAGTAAGAGACTGAACAAACTCAATTAGAGGGACATAAGGGGGAGAGGGAGATAAGACATTGTTAACGTAGTATAATATATAAATATAAAAATATGTAAAATTATACTATGCAATAAAATCCAAACAGTGAGCTAAAAGATTATAAAATTTTCTATAGAACAACTATAACAACTATATAAATATACACATTACATATACATATATACTATATGTAATAATTTTCTTCACGACATGTAACCCCTTCAATATAGTTACATCAGCCATTATTGTACAACTATTGATTAGTGTACTTACTTTTCCCCATATACTCAGCAGTGCCAGTTGACATCAAGATGCATTCAAAATGAAGGATATAAAAATTAATACATGATTTTGATCAAAGACCTGCAGTTTCAGTTGGGTATTGTGTGATACAGAATATGGTCTGACTGTTTATGTATTTATTTATTGAGGAATGGTACAAAACCCTGTCTTATTCGCATTAAGATGCATTTCAGTCATTTATAATTGGACAAACATCTGGTCCCCATAAAGGCTGAGTACCCACAAGGTGAATCTGTAAAAAGGATACGTTGTGCCCACAGTGTAAAAAATACCAGGCATATGCACACAGACACAGACACAAAAACAGACACACACACACACACACACACACACAGTAGGCAGGTCAGCAGAGGAGGATTTAAAAGCTTGGCACACAGCGAGACAGAGTGTGGAGGAGGGATACGCATCAATGATGATGTAATTTGAGAAAAGCAGAAGGAAGAGGCGAACAGATAGGAAGACGCTGCACTCCACAATCACATACACAGTTGTGTACACAGATAAAAGACTAAGTAATAATAATAAAAAAACACTTTTAATACAATAAAGGCCAAGTTAGGGCTGGTTGATATCACCCAATTAATTATGAATTTATTCTTTTTTCACTGTACTGAATAATAAAACAGAACCAAACATGTACAGCTAATCTATATTTCTACCTTGCTTGTGGGTGTTATGTGTTTTTTTTTTTTGAATATGTGAGATTAAACTAAATAGATTTAGATTGTTTGGCCATACCAAACGTGCAATTTCTGGTCGCACAGTAGTAAACAACTAGGCAAGGCAAGGCAAATTTTATTTATAGAGCACAGTTTAACACAACCATAGTTGATCCAAACAGCTTTACAACAAAATTTTTTTTTTTTTTAAAAAAAAGGGAGGGGGGGCAGATAATAAAACAAGTATCAGAAACAAAATGTCATTTCACCAAACAACGATCTAACACTAGTTTAACACCAGTTTGAACTATTCCAAGTACATACACAGCATCACTCAAATGCTAAAGAATAAAAATAGGTCTTTAAGCTGGATTTAAAAGCATCCAATGATGGAGAAGCTCTGATGTTCAAAGTAGAGTGTTCCACAGCTTTGGGGCAGCTACTGAGAAAACTCAATCACATTTTGTCTTACAATGTGAACGGTGGACAGATAAAAGTAACTAATCACTGGATCTTAATGACCTGGAAGCTGTATATTACGGTGCCCCCCACCCCTATAGAGACTGTGTCTGCCCCTCAAAGATATAAATCATATAAATCAGAAGTTAACATAAGAGGAGTTATTCATAAAAACCTACTAAAAATTAAGACCACTCCTCTTATTGAACAGAAAACCAGAACAGTCAGATGTGGATTATTAAATATCAGGTCTCTTTGGTCTAAATCTCTGTTAGTAAATGATTTGATAACTGATCATCAAATTGACTTACTCTGTCTTACTGAAACCTGGCTGCAGCAGGATGAATATGCCAGTCTGAATGAATCAAAAAACTCAATCAATCAATCAAAAAAATTGTCATGTTCCTCGAAGCACAGGTTGAGGTGCAGGAGTAGCTGCAATCTTCCACTCAAACTTATTAAACTTTCATCCTCAGAAAAATTATAAATCATTTGAGAGCCTCACGCTTAGCCTCTCACATCCAAACTGGAAAACACAAAAACCAGTTCCCCTTGTTATTGTGTACCGTCCACCTGTTCCTTACTCAGTTTTTAACTGAATTTCCAGCCTTCCTGTCTGATTTTGTGCTTAGCTCAGATGAAGTCTTTATATTAGGAGATTTTAACATTTGTGTAGATACTGAAAATATTTGTCTCAGCACTTCATTTAATTCAATATTAGATTCAGTTGGTTTCAAATGTTAATAAACCCACCCACTGTTTCAATCACACCCTTGATCTTGCTCGACTTATGGCATCGAAATTGAAGATTTAATAGTTTTTCCCCCAAATCCTATTTTGTCAGATCATTCTTTAATAACTTTTGAATTTAAGATGATGGATCATGCAGGATTCAGAAGAAAATTCCACTACAGTAGATGTTTATCTGACAATGCTGTTAATAAATTTAAGAAAATGATTCCATCTTTATATACATCTATGCCATGTGCCAATACTGTGGAGGGCAGCTGCCTCAATTCTACTCCCTACCAGACTGATCATGTTGTTGACAGTGCTGTAGCCTCACTGCGTGAAACGCTTGATACTGTGGCCCCTCTGAAAAAGAAGTTAGTGAATCAGAGGAGATTAGCTCCATGTTACAGTTTACACATTCGTACCTTAAAGCAGGCATCACGAAGGCTGGAAAGGAAGTGGTGTTCCACAAATTTAGAAGAATTTTATCTGGTTCGGAAAAACAATCTATTAACATATAAAAAGGCTCTCTGTAAATCCAGAACTGCATACTATTCATCACTAATAGAGGAAAATAAGAACAATCCCAGGTTTCTTTTCAGCACTGTAGCCAGGCTGACAAAAAGTCACAGCTCTGTTGAGCCCAGTGTTACCTTAGCTCTCAGCAGTGATGAATTTATGTTTCTTTACAAATAAAATCACAACTATTAGAGATAAAATTCAGCAGATGCTTCCTATACCTGCCATAAATGAATCTTCTACTACAGTAGCTCTTGAATCATCTGTAAGACCTCAATTATGCTTAGACTGCTTCTCTCCCATAGATCTCTCTGAATTCACATCAGTAGTTGCTTCATCTAAATCAACGTGTCTCTTAGATCCCATCCCGACTAGACTGCTTAACGACACCCTGCCATTAATTAACTCATCTTTATTAGACTTCGTAAATTTAGCTCTAGTATCAGGCTACGTACCACAGGCTTTTAAGACTGCAGTAATCAAACCCTTACTCAAAAAGCCTAGTCTTGATCCAGGAGTCTTGGCTAATTATAGACCAATATCCAACCTACCATGTATTTCTAAAATCCTGGAAAAAGCTGTTGCTAAGCAGCTATCAGACCACTTACACAGGAATGAACTATTTGAAGATTTTCAATCAGGATTTAGAGCACATCATAGTACAGAAACAGCACTGTTAAAAATCACCAACGATCTTCTCTTAGCCTCAGATAATGGACTTTTTTCTATACTTGTCGTCCTAGACCGTAGAGCTGCATTTGACACTATTGACCAGAGCATTTTATTACAGAGACTGGAGCATGTGACTGGTATCAGAGAAACAGAATTGAAATGCTTCCAATCCTATTTATCGGACAGATTCCAGTTTATTCATGTCCATGATGAACCTTCCACGTGCACAAAAGTTAGTTTTCAAGTTCCACAAGGTTCTGTGCTAGGATCGATTCTATTCACCTTGTACATGCTTCTTTTAGGAAATGTTATTAGGAAGCACTCTATTAATTACCACTGCTATGCAGATGACACTCAGCTGTATCTATCTATGAAACCTGTTAAAACAAACCAGTTAACCAGACTTCAAGCGTGTCTAACTGACATAAAGGCCTGGATGACCAGTAACTTTCTACGTTTAAATTCAGAGAAAACAGAAGTTATTGTATTCGGGTCTAAAAACCTCAGAAATAGCTTTTCTAAAATTATAGCTACTTTAGATGGAATAGCCCTGGCCCCCAGCACTACTGTAAAAAACCTTGGAGTTATTTTTGACCAGGACATGTCCTTTAACTCACACATAAACAAATCTCTAGAACTGCCTTCTTTCACTGGTGCAACATTGCCAAAATTAGGAACATCCTGTCTCAAAATGATGCAGAAAAACTAGTTGTTACCTCAAGGCTAGATTACTGTAAATCATTACTATCTGGATGTCCTAGTATCTCCATAAAAAGCCTCTAGTTAACCTAGAATGCTGCAGCCAGAGTCCTGACAGGAACTAGCAAGAGAGATCATATTTCTCCTATATTAGCTTCTCATCATTGGCTCCCTGTAAAATCTAGAATAGAATTTAAAACCCTTCTTCTCACATACAAATCCCTTCATGATCAAGCTCATTCATACCTTAAAGACCTCATAGTACCATATTATCCCAATAGACCACTTCGCTCTCAGAGTGCAGGTCTACCTGCGTGTATGTGTATGTTTCCAAAAGTAGAATGGGAGGCAGAGCCTTTAGCTATCAAGCTCCTCTCTTGTGGAACCAGCTCCCAGTCTGGGTTCAGTAGGCAGACACACTCTGTACTTTTAAGGCTAGACTTAAAACCTTCCTTTTTGACAATTCATATAGTTAGCGCTGGCTTCAGGCAACACTGAACTATCCCTTAGTTATGCTGCTATAGGCCTAGACGTCCCGAGGACCATTGATGCACTGAGCTCCCCTACCCTAACCATCCTCTCCCTTCCTTTCCCCTCTCCCCCCTCCTCACACGTATATTCCACCACTGAATGTCACTAACTTTGTGCTCTCTCCCTCTCTCTCTCTGTACCTTCTGCAGGTGTCCCTGGTGCTGGGGCTGTATATTGCTGATGTACAGTTACTGGCCCTACATACCTGTAGTGTCTATTTGTTGTTTATTGTTGCTGTTCTTTTCTGTCTCCTCTATCCACTCACCCCAACTGGTCGAGGCAGATGGCCGCCCAAACTGAGCCTGATTCTGCTAGAGGTTTCTTCTTCTATTAAAGGGAGTTTTTCCTCCCTTTTGTTGGGTTTTTTTGTTTTTTGTAAAGTGCCTTGAGATTATTGTATTGCTATACAAATAAATTAAATCTCACCATTTGCCTCACTTTGCAAATGATTGTGTGTCCACAGGAGGATGGACAGACAATTATTTCTTATTGAAAACATATTAAAAAGTTTAGCTCCTTGAAAAGAGGGAAGCTCATTGCTCAGGCAAAGAACAGTATAGGCGTTTTCGGACTAAATAGCTTTCAAGACTTGGAACAGACCTGAGAACTACAGACTGTAAGGGCCTTTTTTTAAATTCACACTCACACTAGTAGAAATGCTGCACAACATTCAACAACAATGCTAGTGAAAGTTTTCCTGTTTCACTTTGATCTGTCTAAAGTTCAATTTTCCGTAGGGAACCCAGACTGTTTTTTTCCATGCCAAAAGCTGTTATTTATGCTAAGAAAATTTACTTTTAACAGTTAATTAGTTAGTGTTTGACAAATCAGCATAAATTTACATCACTCATGGTTCCTACTGCACTGAAAAATTATCTACTCTGGAGTAGGAGCTAAAAGTTGTGTTGCGATTTACATTTACCAAAAACAACCAAGGTCGTGACGGACCAGACCAAGAGTGGTTCACAGACCCCCTATGAGTGGAGATGAAGGACTGTGACATCGCCTGGTACGGCGAAGCTGGGCACCACCCTGGAGCCAGGCGAGCGCCTGGTGGCTGGGTCAAAGCCAGAAAGTGCGACGTGGGGCCGCCCTTCTGTGGACCCACCACCCGCAGGAGAATCCATAAGGGGCCGGTGCTTTGTGGATCGGGTAGTGGTCGAGGGCGGGGACCTGATCCCTGGATGCTGAAACTGGCTCTAGGGACATGGAATGTCACCTCGCTGGGGGGGGGGGGGGGGGGCTGAGCTTGTGCAGGAGGTTGAGTGGTAGCGACTAGAGATAGTTGGGCTTGCCTCCACGTACAGCCTGGGCTCTGGAACCCAACTCCTCGAGAGGGGCTGGACTTTCTTCTACTCTGGAGTTGCTCGCGGAGAGAGGCGGCGAGCTGGTGTGGGCTTGCTCATAGCTCCCCAGCTCAGCCACCACGTGTTGGAGTTTTCCCCCCGGAATGAAAGGGTCATTTCCCTGCGCCTTCGGGTCAGGGACAGGTCTCTCAGTGTTGTTCGGCCCATAGGCCGAGACAACAGTGCAGAGTACCCGACCTTTTTGGAGTCTCTTGGGGGGGTGCTGAATAGTGCTCCTGCTGGGGACTCCGATGCTCACGTGGGCAGCGAAAGTGAAACCTGGAGGGGCGTGATTGGGAGGAACGGCCTCTCCCATCTGAACCTGAGTGGTGTTCTGTTGTTCGACTTCTGTGCTAGTCACAGTTTGCCCATAACGAACACCATGTTCAAGCATAAGGGTGTCCATCAGTGCACATGGCACCAGGACACCCTATGCCGGAGGTCGTTGATCGACTTTGGAGCCGTGTCATCTGACCTTTGGCCGTATGTCTTGGACACTGGGGTGAAGAGAGGGGGAGAGCTGTCAACTGATCACCACCTGGTGGTGAGTTGGATCCGCTGGCGGAGGAGGAAGCGGGACAGACTTGGCAGGCCCAAACATACGGTGAGGGTCTGTTGGGAATGTTTGGCCGAATCCTCTGTCAGAGGGGTCTTTAACTCCCACCTCCAAGAGAGCTTCAACCAAGGGTGGCTGGGAGGCCTTGGGTCATTTGGGTAGTTTCTGTTGTCATTCAGCCAACCACTAACCATAAGTGAAAGAAAAGTTTTTGTGTTATTCATATTCTCTGAAAAATAGCCAAGAAATCACAAATTCTGCCAGGGTATGTAAACTTATGAGCACAACTGTACATTCTCACATATGCATATATAAAATGCAATACTAAATTACTGGAGTTGTGGTTTACTGAACACATGATTTTAGCTCATAAGAAACTGCAGCTTAGACAAGAATATTCTGCCATTGCATGCACACATTATAGTTATAGTACAGATATGTCAATACCCATCAAACCACTGAAGTTTTTCGAGACCCTCAATTAAAAAGATGTCAACACAAGAAAACATCAGCAATAACTTTAGTGGGCACATGTTTGTATCACTTTTGGAGCCAGCATACTGAAGAAGTCTTTAGCTAGTTTATCTATCCAAGATATATCTTTTTAACTCTCCCTTTTAGTAAAAGTGTGTATAAGTAGTCACAACATCTATATTTATACTATTTATTACTCTTTTTATACCATGTTGTGTATCTGTATGCATTTTTATGAATAAAATACAGTGGGTACGGAAAGTATTCAGACCCCTTTAAATTTTTCACTCTTTGTGTCATTGCAGCCATTTGCCAAAATCAAAAAAGTTCATTTTATTTCTCATTAATGTACACTCAGCACCCCATCTTGACAGAAAAAAACAGAAATGTAGAAATTTTTGCAAATTTATTAAAAAAGAAAAACTGAAATATCACATGGTCATAAGTATTCAGACCCTTTGCAGTGACACTCATATTTAACTCACATGCTGTCCATTTCTTCTGATCCTCCTTGAGATGGTTCTGCTCCTTCATTGGAGTCCAGCTGTGTTTAATTAAACTGATTGGACTTGATTAGGAAAGGCACACACCTGTCTATATAAGACCTTACAGCTCACAGTGCATGTCAGAGCAAATGAGAATCATGATGTCGAAGGAACTGCCCAAGGAGCTCAGAGACAGAATTGTGGCAAGGCACAGATCTGGCCAAGGTTACAAAAGAATTTCTGCAGCACTCAAGGTTCCTAAGAGCACAGTGGCCTCCATAATCCTCAAATGGAAAAAGTTTGGGATGACCAGAACTCTTCCTAGACCTGGCCGTCCAGCCAAACTGAGCAGTCGTGGGAGAAGAGCCTTGGTGAGGAGGTAAAGAAGAACCCAAAGATCACTGTGGCTGAGCTCCAGAGATGCAGTAGGGAGATGGGAGAAAGTTCCACAAAGTCAAATATCACTGCAGCCCTCCACCAGTCGAGGCTTTATGGTAGAGTGGCCCGACGGAAGCCTCTCTTCAGTGCAAGACACATGAAAGCCCGCACAGAGTTCGCCAAAAAACACATGAAGGACTCCCAGACTATGAGAAATAAGATTCTCTGGTCTGATGAGACCAAGATTGAACTTTTTGGCGTTAATTCTAAGCGGTATGTGTGGAGAAAACCAGGCACTGCTTATCACTTGCCCAATACAATCCCTACAGTGAAACATGGTGGTGGGAGCATCATGTTGTGGGGGTGTTTTTCAGCTGCAGGGACAGGACGACTGGTTGCAATTGAAGGAAAGATGAATGCTGCCAAGTACAGAGATATCCTGGAAGAAAACCTCTTCCAGAGTGCTCAGGACCTCAGACTGGGCTGAAGGTTCACCTTTCAACAGGACAATGACCCTAAGCACACAGCTAAAATAACAAAGGAGGGGCTTCGGAACGACTCTGTGACCATTCTTGACTGGCCCAGCCAGAGCCCTGACCTAAACCCAATTGAGCATCTCTGGAGAGACCTGAAAATGGCTGTCCACCAATGTTCACCATCCAACCTGACAGAACTGGAGAGGATCTGCAAGGAAGAATGGCAGAGGATCCCCAAATCCAGGTGTGAAAAACTTGTTGCATCATTCCCAAGAAGACTCATGGCTGTACTAGCTCAAAAGGGTGCTTTTACTCAGTACTGAGCACAGGGTCTGAATACTTATGACCATGTGATATTTCAGTTTTTCTTTTTTAATAAATTTGCAAAAATTTCTACATTTCTGTTTTTTTCTGTCAAGATGGGGTGCTGAGTGTACATTAATGAGAAATAAAATGAACTTTTTTGATTTTGGCAAATGGCTGCAATGACACAAAGAGTGAAAAATTTAAAGGGGTCTGAATACTTTCCGTACCCACTGTATATTGTCAATCATTAAATGTCACAAAACATTATAAAGTACTGTATATATATTCACAAAACAAAAATCATCACCCATTAACACACATTAACAAAATGGTAAACTTTACCTTTTTAATGTTAGCATGTTGGCATCACCATTTTGACTATGTCAGTATGGTGACCTTTTTTGTGAGGCCACAAACATGATGCAAGGACAATATTACTGCACATCACCGTTGTGCCTCAAATAAAAATATATTATATGTAAGAGTCACGTCTCTTACTGATTGAAATATAATACCAGACCAGGATATTATTATCAGAATAGGATAATAAAGGTCATAGCTATTTGTTGAGGTTATCACCCATCATGTTGTCTGATGTCTCCAGATGCAGAGGTTGTGCTGTTCTCTCTGAGCTCTGCCATATATGGGACACATCACATGAAGTTATACTTCAGTCTAACTTGAGTTTTGCACTGTCCTGAGTTTTGTGGTGTCTTTGAGAGGCTGCAGCCAGCCTCTGGGAATAGCGCAAAGTACAGCACTGCAGCAGTAACCTACTAGTGTCTGTTGGTTCTCTGCCATAGGTATGTCTTCCAGAAATAGGCTGCACATGCTTACAGTCAATCATTCCTTGCACAGCCATAATGTATGAGACATTGCAAAGCCCATTATTCAAACTCATGTATGCTCTTTTCCCTTTGTGCACACACGCTTAGACTCACATTCTTACCTGCTTAACTAAAAGTATGCAGGTTGATGTGACAACTGCTAAGGATCACTGCACAGAAAAAAACCCTTTGTCCTACTTTCCCCAGTTTGAAGTAGCAGTATTTGGTTCCACCAGGCTACAGTCTACAAGATCTAAACTACCACAACATGGAAGAAAACAAACATTCTGTTGCAAATATGTGTTAAGACAAAGAAGCTTCTATTTACAAATCTTTCTGGATGTTCTCTGGTCTTTTTCTCTGAGATACTGGCAGTTTGTCAGTATGAAACAGACGGGCATCTAAAATTGGACACAAACTTTTACTTAGTTTGTTGTTTGGGGTTAACTGGATATTGTCCTAGAATAGACATTACTGAGCACAGGGCTGTATATGTAAAAGTCTATATATGTAAAGTTCTCTGCCAGTGGACAGTAAAGGTGTAAAGGATTTGCAGCTGTACACTAAGTGTAACAGATACGTGGCTGCTGTTGTTATTCACAATCTGATCAACAACAATGAGGATGACACTTTTTGTTGCTGGAGAGTAAAATTTTTGTTTTTGATAGATGCAAGTGCGCTCTCCTTGACACTTAAGTTCTACATTAAGTTGCTGCTTCTTAGGTTATCTTGTGTCTCAATGGTGAACTAATAGCAATAGCCCCTAGTCTGGTTTGGTGATTGTGATATGGTTGTGGCTACTGCAGAAACACCTGTGACTGAAAGACAGGCTATCTTGAGGTGAGATAAACTTTATTAATCCCTAAAGGAAAATTCAGATAGTTTTGTAGTGAAAGTAAAAAGTACTGAGTAGTAAACAGGATATTGTGAAGGAGATAGTCAGTGTATTCCAGGATGGTCTCTACCTTTGTCTGTGAGCATGTCTCCATCACAGCACAGTGGCTTAGTGGTTAGCACTGTTGCCTCACACCAAGAAGGGCCCGGATTCGCAACCCACCAGTGACCTTTCTGTGTGGAGTTTGCATGTTCTCCCTGTGCTTGTGTGGGTTTTTGTCAGGTATTCTGGTTTACATTGTCCAAAAACATGTATGTCAGGTTGATTGGTGACTCTAAATTGCCCATAGGACTGAAGGTGGTTGTCTGTCTATATGTGGCCCTGTGATAGACTGGTGACCTGTCCAGGGTGTACCCCTGCCTTTCACCCAAAGAGAGCTGGGATAGGCTCCAGCAGATCCCCGTGACTGGTTAGGAATAAACGGGCATAAATAATGGATGGATGGATCTCTCCACCACAGCGTCCAGTGAGTCCAACCTCATTCCAGTCACTGAACCAGCTTTTTGCACCACTTTGTCCCGTGGCCTTGCATCCGGTAACGCTTCCTTTTACAGTCCCCTAATTACTAAGAATTTACTTGGTAGATAATGCGAAACTTACAGTATGTGATGGGTAACTAACAAGTAGGTAAATACAGTGTAACTATAGATGAAATACTAAGAAAAACCTCAATTGTTACCCATCAAGTGCTGTTCAGTTGTAACTGGATTATGTTGGTAATAACTCAGATATATTTATACTAAGTAAAACACAACTATTTACTAGGTAAGTGAGATGAAACTGGACTGTAAAAGAAAGTCTCATCTCTTCCCATCACATACTGTATGTTTCGCATTATCTACCAAGTAAATTCTTAGTAATTAGGGGACTGTAAAAGGAAGTGTTACCCATCTTCTAGCAGACAACGAAGGACAAAAGCCACCTTAGGAGGGAAAGTCATCTCTGCCCTTTTTTATATGGCATCTCTGGTCTGTATACTGTGTGTCCAGTCCAACATATTGTCTAGGTGCACACGTAAATATTTGTAGGCTGGCAAGAACTGTATTTAAAGTCTGCTGTGTACAGTGTGTGCTGGAATGGAGCCAAAACAGTTCCCTGTAGAGAGCCTGTGATGTTCAAAACTCTACCAGAGATGCAGTTCCCAAGCCTTCTCCAGGTTCTTCCAGATGAGACAAGAGACAGTGTAGCATGTAGAGGACAGCGTCATCCACACCAATGTCTTCTCTCTAAGGAAACTCCAGAGTATTTATTGTGTGTTTGACCTGTAGTCATTTTATTAGTATTCAGCTGGACACTTTAGGTACCAGAAAACTACAAGATGTTTTTCACAGAGCCAGGACCCTCCCCAACTGTGGACGTACATTGAAGATCCTCTGGAGAGGTTTGAAAAAGTTGGGCAGCACAGTCTTTAAGCAGCCTAGGACATACACCATCTGGGCCAGCTCCCTTCCCACAGCACAATTTTGTCAACTCCAACCTCAGTCCCATTACTGTGACAAATGGTGGAGCATACCCAGGTATAGAAGGTGGTGTATCTTTAGGTCTCTATACAGAATGCAGAGAACATAACAGATGAACACTATATAGCCTAATTTTGAGGTGCAAATATAAGAGCAAAATTGTAGATAAGGTAAAATTACATGCTAAAATGTGGCATTTGTAGAAATACATAAAGTAATAACTGTGCATACTGGTGACCTGTCCAGGGTGTACCCCTGCCTTCCACCCGAGAGAGAGCTGGGATAGGCTCCAGCAGATCCCCGTGACCCTGAGCCAGGAAAAGCGGGTATAGAAAATGGATGGATGGATGGATGGATGGATGGAATAACTGTGCATGTAATATGTATATAATGTAATTAAAATGCAATAATGACTGGCAATGTAATCAGCCAATGATATAATTAAAAAGATGTGTATAATAAAATGATACATAATGTCATAAATTAATACATTTTATGCAACTTACTGTATATGAGATTAGTGGCAACCTTTTTCAACAAAATTACAACTTGCCATTCCTTTATGTGCATTTTAGGTGTTGTATGTACAAAATTAAAGTGCTTCTACAGAATTCACCTCCAAAAATATCAAAAAATATAAATGAGGCATAGTTCTGTATTTCCACAAATAGCTATAGTTATACTGCATTTGGTTTGTTTATCAACATTTATACTCTGTTTACATGCAAAAGTGTTTAGATCAGGCACAAGATCTAGACTGAATGGAAATTTTTTGTATCTGCTGTATTTACATGTCCCACTTTTCCTCAGCTCTGTGCCTTTTTTCCTTTCCTCATATCTACAGTGCACTGGAACATTCCACTATGATCAATCAGATTACATAAGGGCACTGCAGTGAGAAGCTGCAATGAAGACATAAACGCAGAAGTGAGGGGTGCCATGACATTTTGCTTTCCCTTGTTTATAGTAAGATAACGTAAACATTATTAATCCCTGAGGGGTAATTCAGATACTACTGCTGTTTCCCACCACTTGGTCCCTATGAGGAAAGCTGTCCCCACAATTTGAGTGTGTAAATAGGCTTTGGTCTCCACAATATAAGTAATGCCAGGAATACATACACGCCCGACCCTCCACGCACGTGTTCACACTGCAGTGAGGGTCAGATAAGTTTAGCTTGGTCTTTTCTCATTTTAATTTTGAATTTGTCTCCTCTTCCCAAATTTTCACAGCTCTGTGCCTTTTCTCCTTTCTTCCAAAAAGGACACTTTGCAGCTCATAAAGAGAGAAAAGCAAGAATCATTCTGCTCCAGAGTGACAGAAGGTTATGAAACACCTATATGCTTAATGGAGCTGTAAATGAATACCAACTCAGCATTCAGTTCCTTATCCAAGTGCTGAAGATTTTTATGTCTTTAATATCATGATAATGTGCATGATCACAGGGATGCCTTATTTGCAGTTTGTCTTTTGTACATTTGAAATTTTGTGTTTGTAAGATGAATTTTGGCAACAAGATGAATAAAGAAAAATGTACTGACATCATTAGTCAGTGAAGACTTTTTTTGTCATGTGTGAAACACAACCCGTTGGTAGCAAAGTGACTTTGTGGTGGAGTTATTTAAAGCAAAAGTCATTCTACCAAACTAGTAACTAGTGTAGACAAAATATGTACAAGATTTATATTTACAAATGAAAAGCAAAAAAGAAAATTATCCAGGAAAAAAATTCTGTATCTCAGCTACTGCCCTTTTTAAATGGTCTGTTGCTCCCACCTTTTCTGTGACCAGCTGACCCTCAAGACTGACTCACTGCTGTAGAAGTTTTCTCTTTTACAACCTCCTCCCATCAGGTCAGCAATTACAAAACACACATTTTCATGTTATTTGCTCACTTATTCCCACATTGAGTAATAACATAGATATTAAAAAAATATGTCTTTGAAAAAAAACATTCATAGGTTTCGTACTTCAGTTATGAACTTATTCAACCATTCAGTTCTCTAGAAACTAGCATATAACTAATCTGAAGTAGTGAGCATATTCAGTTTTTATAAACACTCTTTATGAGTTGATATATATTTTGTTTCAGTATCATTTAAACACTATTCAGTAATATAGTAGTGTAGTATGCTATAGTATACTTATTGTCTAAACTTTTAGGTTACAAGTCCAACTCTCTATCCAAGTACAGATTTTGGCTTCATGTAGAATGCTTTAAGAATTTATAATGACAACAAATCCAAATCTAGAAACCTAATTTTAACACACAGAGACTGATGAGCCCTTTTTCTCAATATGAAAGTTTCCTAACTTCCCTCATACTTTCCATAATGTTATGTCTTCTCTTAGCCACATAATTCCCCATCTATCAACCAAACACTCGACTTAAGCGTGTGTGTGTGTGTGTAAGATAACCTCCTTCACAACTGAAGATTTTTGATTGGTAATTTCTTTGGAAAGATTAGATCAGTGTATTCCAGAATGGCCTCTACCTTTTTCTGTGTGCATCTCTCCACCACGACCTCCTGTTAGTCCAGCCTCACTGAACCAGCTTTTTGCACCAGTTTGTCCAGCTGCTTTGCATCCTTCTGCTTTATGCTGCCTCCTCAGCAGACTGCAGCATAATGTCCACACCATTTATGTTGGAATTTTCCACAGGGTTGTGTCCTCAGTTCATTGGTATACTTATTAATCAATTTTGACTGTATTGTCTCTTACACCATAAATACAATATTTTAAATTGCAGATGACGGTTCAACAGTGGTGGGCCAAAATCATAGGAAATAGGTTAACCCTCAGGGGTCGACAAATGTACTGGCGCGCTTTGTGGCATCTTCTCCTGATAACGCCAAAATGAACTTAAATTACTCTGTCAGTTTTGATCATACAGATAAGTGTAATATATCATTCGAATCTGTAAAGGGTCTAGTTTTATTTGTATACACTCATAATAACAAAACATGGTGCTTTTGTAAAATAAAGAAAGCAGACAGGGTATATGGGTTGAAGAAAAAATACAACAAAAATTGTGGATTTCATTTCCGCCCAACAAAAATATATTTATATTGAAAATCCCCTCTATAATTATGCTTTTACAGCCTACAGAAATGCTAAAAACATCTGGATAGTCATCTGTGCCAAGAGTGGTGCTAATAAAATAAACCAGAGCAAAGTTATAAAGCTTTTAGTTGCGAAATGTCCATTCCAATTGTCCAAATGGGGTACATATAAAATCCAAATTGTCAGCTGTACTCATTCTTGTTTTTTTAATTTAGAGTTAACAATTAGCCTAACTTGCGTGTCTCTGGACTGTTAGAGAAAGCCAGAATATCCACGCAGGAACAGTTGAGAACATACAAACTCCAAACAGAATCATTCAAACCTGGGGCCTTTCACAACCTTCTTTGTTGTGAGGTGACAATGCTAATCAATGTACTCCTGAGCTTATGGAAATGGTATTAGAGCTAGTAAGACTGCAATCATGATCATAAAAGTGAGCTCTTATTGATATGAGACCAATGTGTCAGCTGTCTGTATACCTTTGTGAAAAGTAAAAGCTCATCATATGGGACTGATTATGTTTGATTTCTGCCTTTTAAAAGCTAAATATAACTTCTTTTAGCTGTTTCTGGAGATGTTTCAATCATCAGATACCCAATTGCTGCACATTCTGTATAACAGAATTGCCTATACATTGTTATCATGGGGAAAATCTTCAAAATGTATAGGCAATTGTATAGGCAAACTATGTTTAAGCATATCTATTTATGTATGTAGTAATGGTTCTGAGACAGGTAGTATGAAGTACTATTCACAAACTAGAGGCCAAAATATTGTTAGTGGGAGAGTACTGCTCCTTGTCAACCTGCTCGGTTGACACAGATCAGCCTGTTGAAGAACAACCTTCACTGATTTTACTTGTATTTCTCCTAGTGCCAATCATTATTTAAGTTTAAAAATCTTTTAAAGCTTTTAATCTTTTTCGGCGCGTTTGGATGATGGCGCGTTACGCACGTGAAGCGGCGCTCCTTACATTCCACACAGAGACAAATAGTTTAGTTTGTCCTCAGAGTAAAAACACTGATTTTAACTCAAATGAGGATCGTTTGGCTCCTCATTGTGTTGTATTGTGCTGCACTAATCCATCCCATCTACATTGACTGAAAGGCTCATTATGCGCGCCTTTGTCTGGACGTTCAGTGCGTCTTTTGTGTTCTCAGGTAAATCACATGACTATTCATCCTCAGACACACCCTCTTGCATATGGCCTTTCTGGACAAAAAGTGTCTTAGAAAATTTAAATCAGTGTGTTGTTTACTGTGAATGTGTGAACAAGATGACATTCACAGCACTCTGAAGTAAACACTTTAGCCTGCAACATGCTGGTCTCCAAAGTCTTGTGAACCAATGTTCTGTTTGTGTTTTATGGTCTTATTTCAGTGAGTAAAAAATTGTAGTTTTTCACTAGCCATGCATAAACACTTTTTTCTCAAAAACACAATAATGTATAAACTTGCTGCTCACATATTATTGTAGCCAATTTTGTGCTGATTACAGTGTTATTAGACTTTAGACATTAATATGTTTAAAAAACACTGAAAAAAGCACAAATGTCAGGACATGTCAAAATTTGTCCAGGCCCCAAAAACCCCCTCAGACCCCAGAGGGTTAAAACAAACATTCTAAAGACTATCGTATATGTGAACCCCAGCTAACCCTAAACAGGACACTCTATTCAAGCTATAACCAAGGAGCCAGCAACCACATGCGGGAGATACATGGATAGGTCCTCCGACCTGTGAAGCTCAACGGACCTCAGAGGTAAGCCACATATCCAGTCATAATTCTTCACCGTTTTTCACAGGACTCAACATAAAGGACTTGCGGAGCCACAACGACCCCTACTGGAGAGATTTTCCCTATGTAAACCAGTTTGATATATTAATTGAAACATTGAAGTGTGACAAACATGCAAAAACATAAGAAATCAGGAAGGGGGCCAACATTTTTTCACACCACTGTAGCTGTCAACTACAGTGGTGAGTCAACTACAATCAACTGTGTCACTAAGTGATTTAATTAATGAGATAATTTAATGAGATCCTCTGAAATCCACAATTTTGAACACAGGATTAAATTTTCCCTCTCTATAGACTTCCTCCCTCATTTAACCTTCCCCATTTATGGCTTTGAATCCCCCCGCCTCCTAGCGAGAGCCTAAGCATTGTTTGTGGCTTTTTGTGCTCTTTGCCCAATTTTGTATTTTTTGTCCCTTTTAATTTGTTTTCTTAGTTTTGTTTAATAACTTTGCACACAACTTTTAAAATAGTTAATTTTTCTTTAATGCTCATGTTATCAGTGACAAATTAGATAGCAAAGTTTTAAAATTTTTCCAAATCACTAATTGAAGAAACATGGCAGCAATTTGTCAGCCCAGCTGAGTTTCCAGCAGCTAACATCGCCAGGCAGCCAAAGCATCTATGGACCCCCTTTGATCCCCCGGGCGACGAAGAGGCATTTTAGGTTTGTCAACCCGAAGCTCGCCTCTGGAACACCCAGACTGAACGACATCATGGGGTATGGCCAGCCAGCCTGGGCAACTGCAACTGCATCAAAGTAGGCTCCACTTGCCTCTCTCTACTATCTGAATAAGCTGATGTCTCATTTACTGCTGCATCCAATAATTTTCCAAATTGTCCTCACTAAGTAATTACAGTTGCTGGTTCCTCTTCTCAGTGATCAAACTACAGTGCCACTTTGACTACTAACAACCCAAATCACCTGGAGGTAGATTAGTTCATTTGTTATTCATGTTATTTGCAGTAATATCTGAAGCATACGATTCTATCACTTATGTTCAGCTTTAATAAATGGCGGAAACCTCAATCCTTCTCCTCTGGTCCTTGTTGGTTGTGAAACTATAAGGTCACTGTTGGGTACTGGACTCATTCTTCAGATTTCCAAATAGATAATTGCATTCATATCAGCTGAATGGCTAGTTCTCAAATACGACTTGGTGCTCCGTAGTAATGAATTGATAATTTTCATAAAACAATAAGAAAATTAAATTAAATTCAATATTGCTACATAGTCTAGGGAGGCATATACTTTGAGGGCCACAAAAATCTCATTGCCAGTGGTACTATGACTGCTGTGAGGTACCAGGATGAAAGTAATTGTCAGAACCTACAACACTGGTGCCATGAGCCCTGGTGCCCACCTACACTGTTACAGAACAATGCTTGGCCTCATGTGGCCAGGATGAGCAGGCAGTTCCTGGATGACAAAAACATTGATGCAACTAGCCTAAAGGCTCAATGATGCTTTGATCTACTCCTGGGAGAAGATCCACCTGGACACCATCCACAATGTCATCAGGAGCATGCCCAGACATTTTTGGGACTGCATACAGGCACACAGAGGTCATACACACTTCTGAGTCAAATTACTAGTTCCTGTGATGAACCTGGTGCAACTTAGATGAGCCTGTGATTTAAATTTTACACTTTTATTTTCAGTTTGATTTTTTAAATGATGCTTCCATGGGTTGATGATTTTGGTTTCCATTGACTGACATTTTGATCTGAAAAATTATATAGTGGACATTAGAAAAGATTTGTATTTTTTTGCACAGTTCATTTGTACAATCTGCAAACAGATACCAAATTAAATGAACACTAACAGACAGTTTCTGTCATGTTGTTTGCTTGGTGCTGAGGCATCAGTAGTCACCAGTAACCATGAATTGATTTGCAATCAAAAGTACACTTTAGCAGGAAGTGCTGCAGGATTAGAGGAAGTGAACAAGGGGTGGGTGGGGGTTTGGAAACTTTTAGTGTTTTTTGGATGTAAAATATAGATTGTGTTGCAACAGGGAGAGGCAATAGGGCTTAATACTGCTATGTTATCAGTAAAGACAGTTATAAAGTTACAAACATCAGCTACACAGGTTGCTCTTGTATCATGAAAACTACAAATAATCAAGGATCTTTATCAGTCAGACACTTAGTCCAATCATATTGTGTTGCCTGGTTATTCCAATTAGTTCACTTACCAAAGGCACTTGCTAAATAGATTCCATGACCACCTGTACATTAAGAAAACCCTTCATTGTGTGTGTTATGTAGGGAGCAGAAGACATGTTCTTGCAAGACAAATCTTCAGCTGTATCCTACAACTATAGGTCAGTATCAGACCTAGTAATAGGTAGTCTGAATAAATATACATACGTATATGCTGCTTAAAGAGCTTTATTGTTCATCGAAGCAGTACATTAATGCAGCTGCCATACTGGGATGCATTTATGAAGAGAAAAAGTCAATCATCATAACTCACTGAATTTACAACCAAACCAACCAACCAAAGTATAACCTTTTGTACTTACTGTATTGTAAACTGGCTGCTATAATATACTTATGTATATACTTTTAGAAATAAGTGAAAATGCATGAATTTTACAGACATGAATGTGCCATTGGCAACCCTGTGTCACCCACTCTTTGCCAATCTGTACATGGAAGAAGTGGAAAAGCAAGTTCTCAGCTCCTTCACAGGGATGGCACCAACCCATTGGTTCAGTTATGTGTAGCGGACCTAAAGCAGCAGAATATGTTCACATTGCTCTAAAACTCACTAAGTGACCTACTAAAGTAAACAACAGGATGGTACAGGGCCTCTCCAACAAATACTGCACTATCCAAGACTCCATTTGACAAAGAGCAGACCATCGGCTCTTACCGAGAGAACCCTCTTGACAAAGAAACTCCCCTGCTTACATCCGTCCACAAATACCTTGAAACTACTCTCTTTCAGGCAAGACCTGAAACCTCTGCAATGACTTATAGAATCAGAATCAGAATCAGAATGAGCTTTATTGCCAAGTGAGTGTGCACACACACACACACAAATTTGTTTAGGTACGGGGGGGGGGGGGGGGTACTCCAGTGCAAACAGACATAAATACAAATGCTACAAGGGTCAAACAGTAAACAGAAATGCTACAGAAATGCTCAAAAAAACTAAAAGAAAAATGCACAGATAACCTGAAAAACAGGATGAAAGGGGAACTAATTGGTGTGCAAAGAGCAAAAAGGTGCCAGTGTCATAGTGCAGGTGGTGGAAGGGAATGGTGGAGAGCTACGAGTTTAAGAGTTGGATGGCCTGAGGGAAGAAGCTTCCTTTGTGCCGGGCTGTCTTGATGTTTGGAGCTCTGAAGCGCCAGCCAGAGGGTAAGAGCTGGAAGAGGTGGTGGCTCGGGTGGGTGGCGTCCAGAGTGATTTTCTGAGCCCTTTTTCTCACTCTGGAGGTGAACAGGACTTGGAGGGTGGGTAGGGTAACACCGATGATCTTCTCAGCAGTCCGAACTGTCCTCTGAAGTCTTCGGATGTCTGATTTAGAGGCGGAACTAAACCAGACAGTGATGGAGGAGCACAGGATAGACTCAATGACCGCTGAGTAGAACTGGGTCAGCAGCGTCTGTGGAAGGTTGAACTTCTTCAGCTGGCGCAGGAAGTACAACCTCTGCTGGGCCTTCTTCGTGATGGAGTCGATGTGGAAGTTCCACTTCAGGTCCTGAGAGATGGTGGTGCCCAGGAACCTGAACTCCACTAGTGCCACAGTGCTGTTCATAATGGTAAGAGGGGGGTGGGTGGGGGCAGTCCACAACCATCTCCACTGTTTTGAGCTATACAGAGCATTGCTGTCAGACCAGGGTGTGATAGAGAAGCTGTGCTATTGTTTATCTGTTATTCATGCTTGTAGTTAATCCATATAACTATGTGAAGTTTTAATGATTTTCATTTATGTGGTTTATGAACTATTGACTCTGGTTAGTTATTAAGTTTGTCATGTGTTTGAACTTTGCTGGGTGGAAAAAGAAATTATTGTTCCCACACAGTACACAGTACAGTACACACAGAGGGACACCTAGAACGGAATCCCTGAACAGAGCACTGGACAGAGTTCCAGACAGATTCAGAGAGAGTTTCACAGATTTCCAGAGTTCTGCAGACTCCTTGAGACCCTCTCTCTGAGGATAAACGCTCTCAGAAAGAGAGCACCTACAAAACAATGGAGGTAGAGACTGCTTTTACTGCCCAACCCTGCAATTCCTTATGTAACAGGTGTTTCAGAGAGGCCTAAAAGGATTTTTGGGAAGCATCGCATACTGGTTCACTTCAAACCCACCAATGCACTGAGACAGAGACTGATTCACCCTAAAGACCGGACACCCCTAAAAAAAAAAAAAAAAAAAAAATGAATAATGCAGTGTATGGTGTCCAGTGTAAGGGAGATTGCTCAGAACCTCTTAACAGGAGGATGGTCCAGTACAGGAGGAGCAGCTCCTCAGGAACGCAATCAGCGTACTCATTTGAAGACAATGGTGTACAGTGGGTACGGAAAGTATTCAGACCCCTTTAAATTTTTCACTCTTTGTGTCATTGCAGCCATTTGCCAAAATCAAAAAAGTTCATTTTATTTCTCATTAATGTACACTCAGCACCCCATCTTGACAGAAAAAAACAGAAATGTAGAAATTTTTGCAAATTTATTATAAAAGAAAAACTGAAATATCACATGGTCATAAGTATTCAGACCCTGTGCTCAGTATTGAGTAGAAGCACCCTTTTGAGCTAGTACAGCCATGAGTCTTCTTGGGAATGATGCAACAACTTTTTCACACCTGGATTTGGGGATCCTCTGCCATTCTTCCTTGCAGATCCTCTCCAGTTCTGTCAGGTTGGATGGTGAACGTTGGTGGACAGCCATTTTCAGGTCTCTCCAGAGATGCTCAATTGGGTTTAGGTCAGGACTCTGGCTGGGCCAGTCAAGAACGGTCACAAAGTTGTTCCGAAGCCACTCCTTTGTTATTTTAGCTGTGTGCTTAGGGTCATTGTCCTGTTGAAAGGTGAACCTTCGGCCCAGTCTGAGGTCCTGAGCACTCTGGAAGAGGTTTTCTTCCTGGATATCTCTGTATTTGGCTGCATTCATCTTTCCTTCAATTGCAACCAGTCGTCCTGTCCCTGCAGCTGAAAAACACCCCCACAACATGATGCTCCCACCACCATGTTTCACTGTAGGGATTGTATTGGGCAGGTGATGAGCAGTGCCTGGTTTTCTCCACACATACCGCTTAGAATTAACGCCAAAAAGTTCAATCTTGGTCTCATCAGACCAGAGAATCTTATTTCTCATTGTCTGGGAGTCCTTCATGTGTTTTTGGCAAACTCTATGCAGGCTTTCATGTGTCTTGCACTGAGGAGAGGCTTCCGTTGGGCCACTCTGCCATAAAGCCCCGACTGGTGGAGGGCTGCAGTGATAGTTGACTTTGTGGAACTTTCTCCCATCTCCCTACTGCATCTCTGGAGCTCAGCCACAGTGATCTTTGGGTTCTTCTTTACCTCTCACCAAGGCTCTTCTCCCACGATTGCTCAGTTTGGCTGGACGGCCAGGTCTAGGAAGAGTTCTGGTCATCCCAAACTTTTTCTATTTGAGGATTATGGAGGCCACTGTGCTCTTAGGAACCTTGAGTGCTGCAGAAATTCTTTTGTAACCTTGGCCAGATCTGTGCCTTGCCACAATTCTGTCTCTGAGCTCCTTGGGCAGTTCCTTCGACCTCATGATTCTCATTTGCTCTGACATGCACTGTGAGCTGTAAGGTCTTATATAGACAGCTGTGTGCCTTTCCTAATCAAGTCCAATCAGTTTAATTAAACACAGCTGGACTCCAATGAAGGAGCAGAACCATCTCAAGGAGGATCAGAAGAAATGGACAGCATGTGAGTTAAATATGAGTGTCAGTGCAAAGGGTCTGAATACTTATGACCATGTGATATTTCAGTTTTTCTTTTTTAATAAATTTGCAAAAATTTCTACATTTCTGTTTTTTTCTGTCAAGATGGGGTGCTGAGTGTACATTAATGAGAAATAAAATGAACTTTTTTGATTTAGGCAAATGGCTGCAATGACACAAAGAGTGAAAAATTTAAAGGGGTCTGAATACTTTCCGTACCCACTGTACATATTTTGGACAGAGAAGATGGTTTGAGAGAGGGGTCAGAGAAACTATACGTGTTCAGGTGCTAACCCCTTCCCCTTCATGGGTGGGGAGCTCTGACATAACTTATCTTCAATCTACCAGGTTGCACTTAATAGCACAAAATGTCAGAGTCAAAATTATAAGAAAAAAAGATGCACAGTCTGCTGCAGCAAGAAAGAATTCAACTCATTTTGATGTACACAGCTCATTAATGACAACTAACCCATTTCGTACATAAAACCTTAGCTCTTGTTTTCTTGTTTATTATAATTCACTACAATTAGCATAACAAGCCCTGCATGGGTTCAGTGGGTGAACAGTGAATTATGAGAACAGTGATGAAGACCTTGTATTTTCTGTTTGTTAAACAGGTGTTTGTTAAACTGCTTATTGTCTCTGTTACTGTTTGATTTTTTTGTACATATTGAGCATTGCTATGTCAAGTAAAATACAATCATCTTCATTATGTGCAAGCATCCCTCCGTTCCACTGAACATGGAACCTCAGCTTGCAGTTGGCTTTTCTGTCATCATCACTAGGGCTGTGCAATTAAAAAAAACAATTATTCTGTTTTCTGGGTTATTTTTGGCTGCATTCTTAATGACGCGCATGCACTTTTCGCCCAAACTCTCAGCTTATACTGTTGGCGAAACAAATCATGTATGTGGTATCTGGTGGCATTTAAAAATCAGCGCGAGTGAAGATGGCGAAAAGAGAGCAGCCAGAGAAGTCTTTGGTCAACAAAAGAGGTAGAAGCAATTCCGTTGTTTGGAAACAGTTTAGATTAGAAGAAGCGGACGGGAATCAAAAACATATTATGTGCAAGATTTGCTACGCGGTGGTGTCTGCATCGCTATTTATACATTTGAATATATTTTATATTATTTGCTTTCAGGAGAATTCACTGTTTTGTTCAATAAATGCAACATATTTCAATGAGTAATCGTGTAAAATAATCGTGATTTCAATAATGACCAAAATAATCATGATTATGATTTTTTCCATAATCGAGCAGCTCTAATCATCACTCACCTTAAATATCTCCAAACCACTGATATGGATCCTTCTTGCCTAACTACCTTTGCTTAACCACTGTCAGGTTAATGGAACATGGTCTTAAAGGAATAACTGCATTTGCCCTGGATACATTTGCATGCACATTACAGTGTAGTGTCTGACCTCATGCTGGCACTTGTATCTATACATCACTAAACATTTGTGTCATAGCAAGATTGTCTACATGAATGAATCTTTATCCCATTGCCATATGATACACAGAATGAGCTTTTTTCTCTTTCTGCGAACAAAATAATCTTTCAGTTTGTCTGTGATACTGTTTTGTACTGTTCTTAAATTAGTGTTGCCTTCTGTGGTTGTCTCTGCCAATTTCATTTAACTCTGGTCCAAATGTTAGTTACTTTAGACAGAGTTGCTCCAGTGCTTGCGTTCCGCGCCTGTAAAGTGGCCTTTCCAGCCTGCCTGTCCTCTGAGCACTGCTTAGCTAGAGTGGTGACAGTTTGGAAATATCTAAGCACCAGTGTGAATGGCAAAAGTGCAGCACACTGCAAGGTCTGGTTCAATACTTTCCATATATTTTATCATAGAGAGGGAAGAAGGGATGCTGACACGCTCTCTCTCTGTCTTTCACAAACACACACACACACACACACGTGTAGAGTTTTATTTTATTCAAGACAACAATGCTTCATGGAGTACAAACAATTTATCAAATACCTAGTGAAGAAGCAGATCCCAAACTCAAAGAAATGCAAATTCAGTCACCTGCCTGGTCACTGTTCACCCACTGAACCCATCCACTGTTTGTTATGCTAATTGTAGTGAATAGCTGTGAACAAAAAGTAAACTAAGTAATTTTACGTAGGTAATGGTTTAGTGTAATGAGCTATATTTCGTGTTTAGAAATGAGTTGAATTCTTGTGTACAGGGAGCGAACAGCTCCTCTGGCAGTAATATGTGTCCAGAGTGGCTGCAGTTCTCAGCAGCAGAGCAGAGGGTGATTTAAGCATCTTAATGTAGCTGTATACAGTGATTTTATCTGATGACTTAAACTAGAGTGGTTGCAGTCCCATGTTTGTTTAGACAGAAGGTTTAATGTTTGTGAACTGCTTTCAATGTTATATTTTAATGAATGACAATCAGAAAAAAGATCTATGAAATAAAAACTGAACTTTTATGGTAATTTTAATAGTAGTAGAAGTAGAATACCAGATACTTTAATAAATGAGATTTTTTTTGTTGTTGAAAGTATTACACAAGGTTTACAATGAAGTAATATGTTTGCAGTGACTGTGACCTCTTTTGACTATGATAAACTCAAAATAATGGCAATACTTCTAGCTCCTCCTTTTTGGGTACTAGCACACCTACACAAAACTCCTATCACTTTAGACTTGTCTTAAAACCGAAAGACAATTGACCATGTTCATTATGTTTCTTGTTTGCGTGTGGTTTGTCCCATTTACACCCCCGAAAGATACACACTCCAGTAGATTAGGTGGTGGTATGCACCTTTGATCGCTTGTGACCTGCCAAGAAAAAGAAGAAGGTTTGTCCCACTGGTGTTGCCATACTGGTTACATCCTGCTCAGATATGGTAGTTTGTGCTGTGCGTGGTGGCAATGATTTAAACCTGGTTCGGTCCTGGTTTAATATGAGTTTTGGGTTAGACCTGATTTTGCCCTGGTTTCATTTCAGTTTAATGTTTAGACATGTCTCCAGTTTTTCCTAATGTGAACGGTCTAATATTCAATACTTAAAAAATGTAAGTACTAACTTTGCTTAGACTTGCTGCAGTAATGTTTAATAAAAAGGTTGTTTGACTTCACTGAAACTGTGTCACCTCAGTCTTTAAATACTATTGACTTCTGCTGAAAAGTGATGTAAAATAACACTGGTGCTTTTGTTTATTCAATATATTAGATTTTGTATAGCGGCACATCCTGGTTGTATTTTGCTATTTAATCATTTACTAATTTTCATTGGTACTTTTAGACTTGACTTAGACCTAGTTCTCTCTCTGAGGGATGAGGGGAGAGATCCTGCCTCAAGTGGTGGAGTTGAAGTATCTTGGGATCTTGTTCACAAGTGAGGGAAGGACGGAACATGAGACTGACAGATGGATTGGTGCATCGGCAGCAGCAATGCCGACAATGTACCGGTCTGTTGTGGTGAAGAAGGAGCTGAGCTGAAAGGTGAAGCTCTCTATTTACTAGACAATCTACGCTCTCACTTATGGTCATGATCTTTGGGTCATGACCGAAAGGACAAGATCTTGGATACAAGCGGCTGAAATGAGCTTCCTTCACAGGGTGGCCAGGCGCTCCCTTAGAGATAGGGTGAGGAGCTCGGGCACCCGAAAGGAGTTTGGAGTAGAGCTGCTGCTCCTCCACATCAGGAGGAGCCAGCTGTGTTGGGTCAGGCATCCGGATGCATTCGGATGCCTTCTGGGCACCTCCCTGGGGAGGTGTTCCGGGTATGTTCCACTGGGAGGAGGCCCTGGGGAAGACCCAAGAAGGACTATGTTTCTCGGCTGGCCTGGGAACGCCTCAGTGTCTCCCCGGAAGAGCTGGAGGAAGTGTCCAGGGGGAATGAAGTCTGGGCATCCCTGCTTAAGCTACTACTTAATGAAGAAAATGGATGGATGGATGGATTAGACCTGGTTCAGTGCTGGTTTACTATTGCTACCTTCAGTCTTTCTTTGGATAGTCCTGACTTTAACATGGTCTCACCATGTTAAACTAAACTAGGGCCTGGTTTAGTCCTAGTTTACACCAGTTTTAGACTTTTAGTTCCTGTGTGGTCCAATAATGGATTTACACTGCAGAAAGTTTCCTGTTTCACCCTATCCTCTGTATCCTCCTCACCCACACCAACTATCCTCATGTCCTCCTTTATGTACAAACACATCTCTAGTTATTTTAATCTAAACTATATGTAATATTTAGTACAAATACTGCAAATAATAACTACAGTGTGAGAAATATTCGTTACTGGATGCATTGGGAAAAATCTTCATTTTTGTACTTTGAATACTTAAGTATTTTTGAAAACACATACTCCAGTAATATTTTGACTGAGCAACTTTTACTTGTATTGGAGTAATATTTGACCAGGAGGATCTATACTTTCATTGAGGTAATGAATTTGAGTACTTTGTCAACCACTGGTTGGAAGCCAGTCTCTGTAACCAGGAAACTTCACAAAAATACTTGTGCTCACATAGCATGACAAACCTCCATATCATTTAATGAAAGTGAAACACTGATTTCCAAATATCCTCCTTTAGAGAAGCCTAGACCTATGACCTCCAGCTCTTGCTGTGGAGAAATACTAAGGTGCTCCAAAGGTAGAGTATATTTTTGTAATCACTTCTATACAATCTGGGTGTGTCCCCTGTGTATGTATGTATATATATATAAAATTATGTGTGCGTGTTTTTTCATGTTTAGCTAAACTAAAAATACATATTCAATCATGATCCAGCATAAACTCAGACTTATCTATTCACAAACAAATGCAAACGTTTTTGTCTAGTTTTATGGAAAACAGACATCAGCATCTTTAAAATGTAATATACTGATTGTGTTAAAGCATCCATTTGTTTAACCCAACTTCCTAGTCAAATTCTTTGAATAGGTTCATCTTGTAGCAACAATTTCCGAGGATGATGCTATGGCACCAGTGTGACATACATACAAACTGACTTTCAGTTTAAATGACCTCATACAGGTTATTCATTTATGTGTATATAGCTCACTTGTACCCACCCACTTCCCTTAAACTCAGCAAACACACAGGTGGAGTCAATTTGCGTGATTATTCGAATGTGACTTTTTGTAAAGCAGCAGCCATGCTCACGTACACTACCAGCAAAACACGCGCGCGCGCGCACGCACAAGGTATTACTTCAGTGGTAAAGCTAACTGAAGTGAGGCGAAGCAGATGCAGCAGGCTTCACGCTGCCAGTCTGCACCGCACTGCGCCTCGCATCCACCCAACAGCTGCCACTACACACGGTCTGAGCGCCGTTCAACCCCTTTTTCTTAGATCGGCAACCCCGGGTTGCAGCAAACACCCGTCTCCATCTGTGCTGTCATTCTGTCTGTCAGTACGTTTTCACACCTTTCATCTTTCTCGTCCTCTACCAGCATGATGCGCACTCGCTGACCAATGGCTTCTGTTTAGACGAGCTGTCATCCTTAATGCGGTAAATTCTCTGCCTACACACATACGAAGACGCAGTAACCAAGCACAGCACCAGTATTCGGCTTCAGAGCAACATGCAAAAACACTTACGGTCCGCAGGAACTGGATTTCATCTTCTCCTTCCCCTCCGTCAGACATGGTTATCGTCCACACCAAAGATGCTGGTGCCGTAGGCGTGTAGAGTACAGCCTGAGTGTGTGTGGGAGAGACACTGTACAAGACAACACAGTCCAACTCGTGTCTTATTGGATGGTGCACGTTCACAGAGGGAGGAGCTGCACAGGTGTAGGCGAGTGAGGGGGTTTACTGGGCCGTGTGCCCCCTCTCCCGGCCAGTGCGGTTTGAAAGCTCATTCCATCATTGCTTACGAGTTGATGGAATAAGTCATTTTGAAGACTTTATGTGTTATAATTGCTTCTAACATGCAGCAATAATGACTCACCCAATCAACGTAATGGAAGAAAAGCAGTGAAAATAAGATTAAGTTAAGTTAAAAGTTAAATGAGAGTAAATTAACATGTAAGGAAACACAACTTCTCTACAGCAAAAATGTTAATAAGATAATATTTGTAAACATTAACTGGGGCTGTAGCTAGGATGTTATAAATACTGAATCAGGTGATATCTCCTATTAATGTAACTTGACACCAACTGAAGAATTTTGGGGGAGATTTTCCATATTTTTTTATTCAGGTTCAGGTTCAGTTAAATGCATTCTTAATTCCACCAAAATTAAGGCTGTCAACTGTTTTAAATATTTTAATTGTATAATTTTAACTCTTCCAGGATGCTAACCTGAAAATTATAAGACGGGCATTACCATTTTTAAATCATTTTGTTGCTGGTCATAAACTGAAAATTTTATATATTTTTTTATTAGTAATTAAAATGTATCACAGATTTATAAATATGCCCATCAGGTAATCAATCACAATCATTGATAAAATGTAGTGAGTATTAAGATAGTACTCTCTGACTCCAGTACAAATGATGATTTTAAAACCTACAGAAAGAAAATCTAAATGTTAATTTCCATATACAATTGTAAAAGGTATTTGAAATCAATAACATTTATAAACCACTTGTCCAGGGTTTCCTGGTAGATTATAGTGTATAGCATTTATGACAAAGATTACTATACTGGAAGCCCAGCAGGGTGCTCTGACTGTTGATGGACACAAACAGTTAGGTCCTCCAGTGTGGCACCTTTGTGTCTAAACATCTTGTTAATCAGTGATCTGATTAGAGTTGTTGGCAGATTTATATTTGAATCCAGACCTGCAGCTTCCAGTCTATAGCTCTGTACTTAGCTTACAGACATGACATTTTCTTATCCCACTCAGAAAGAAAACAATTCACCACATTTTCAAATTAATAATCAAAACAATAATCATGTAAAATGCAAAATTGTCACATACATTTTTAGCTCTGATTTAAACCATTAATGTGACAGTAATCTGATGTCATATGATTTCACTTAACAAAATCAAATCACAATTCTGATGGAAACAGATATAACCAATTGGCACAGAGGATTGACAAAAAAGCTGTGTGATCCATTCTGAAATATACAGTAAAAAATATAAAATGACCAGGCAAAGAGTATTTGTACTAAAGAAAAGAGTAACTTTGGGATGTTAATGTATCTAAGGGTGAGCTGGGGAATGGTTGAACTGTAAACCCTCTGATCCCTCTGTGCTCTAGGTGACGGCTGGGGTGCTCACTTTCTACACCTCAGTGTCATAACCCAGTATGGGAGCCAGCCATCTCTCCACCTCATCCAAACTTATCTCCTTCCTCTTGGCATAGTCCTCCACCTAAAGACAAGAAAAGCAGAAAACATACAATTTCTACCTTACAAGCTGTAATCTTGTCACATGTATGAGGAATATCTACTAATTCGGTGTATAGGCTGTAGTGGAACTGTGGAGAGAGAGCCACAAATATTTCAATTTTCCAGAGAAAACAAATGAAACGGGCATAAAGTTTCACAGGATCATTCCTGTGTGGCTGATCAATAATATTATTAAATAATATTGATTAAAACCTTCAATGCCTCAGTTGTCATGAATGAAGTTCTATCTGTTTACGCTGCACTCACCTCTATGAGTGTATAAGCTTTATCCTGACATTGTGTGAGGGGTTTTTTGTGCTTTCAATCTGTGCTGTCAGTTGGTTTTGGTCAGTTCTTTCTACTTTCTGTGGAGCTATAGTTTCATTTCGCTTTATCACTGATACTACCTGTTGGTTCTCACAGATTCTTTATCATAATAAAAGCTAAAGAGATGGCAGTACAGTGTTTCCCCCTAGGTTAACTGGTCAAGTAGGGATACAAAAAAATGTAAATATTTTTGCCTGGTTTTCACCAGGGGATTGACGTTTGTCTTTTTTCTTCTTCCTTGCACATACCTTCTGTCTTCAACTGGTTTTTCTCATGCCTGTAAGAGACAAGTTGAGTGTCTCTCTCAGGTGAGGTGAATATCACTCTGGGTGTGAGTGCCAGGCTGGCATGCTCATCTCCAAGATATCCCCCAGGCCCCCAGAAGCAGAACTTCACTGAATATGTAGCTGGTGCCACACTCCCCACAGGTGCAGGTGTTGCTACTGTCATTTCTTGTAGCCATTCTAATAAGCTAGCTCTCCAATTTCTCCCACGCAATCTGTCCTATCTACTTTGCTCTTTGTGTTTGTGAAACAAGGATAAGGCACACCCAGGGCTAGACTGGGACTAAAAAAAAAAAAAAAAAAAATCAGCATACTGTGTCGGCTACAGGGGGGGTGCCTGGCGCAAAGGGCCCTGGGTAAAGGAAAACTGGCTGGTTACCTTATCTGTTCGATTGTTCTACTGTGTGCGTTCTGGTTGTTAACTGTTCATTGTGTGTTCGGGAGTTAATATAGGGGTGCATGTGTGTGTCGTGTTTTGGGGAGATGGGTCAGTGGCACTTTAAGTATGGAGGATTGTTGTGGAAGAGACCTCCAATTAATATGGTGAATTGTGCAACTAATAAATGAGTATATGGGAACGTGCGGTGTATGAGGCACATAAACTCATAAAAGACAGATCTGCCGGATTGTTACAATATGATCAAAATACTACCCACATGATTACCCATCTACGCCCTTGAATACGTACACCAACTCCTATTCCATAAAAGCACTAAAGCCATATAATAAAAGGTAGGGAGCTGCTAATTCCATGGGCCGGTCTGTCTTGAAAAAAAAAAAATCCTCTGCCAACTTTTTTTTTTTGACAAATACATTAAGCAGCTGCAAAGACCACAGCACCGTCAACCAATTTGGCAGAAAAAACAATAGGCTGCCAGGAGTTGTATGGGCCAATCCGACAAATATGGTATGAAGATGTATCGGCCCGGTCCAAAAAATACGTCGGCTCAGTGGGAAGGTGCCCGGTCTGCCAGATGGCCAGTCCAGCCCTGGGCACACCCTCAGTAGGAACATTGGCAGTCCAAGATTCTGAGAATTAGGGGTGCTGGGCTATAGCTATGGCTCCAATTCCATCCTCACACAAGTGCACTCAACTTTGCCTACCTGGTGTGGACCCCTCTGCCCATCTGTACCAATCATGTCAGCATCTCCACTATACATGCAATACTCAGCTGTTTCTGCCATACCTTGACTCTGTAATGATTTAGAAGTGACCCATGGGGGAAAGTCTGAAAGGGAACACGAGGACTAAGGAGAGACTGATGCATTCTCTACACGTGCCTGCTTACAGCCAAGCCAAAGATTGGCAGATGTGGGTTGTGTTGACATGAAAAGTTTGCACTTCAGGGGTAAATTAATATTTCTAGTAACAAACTTTTCAGACACATGAACACATGTGCTTGGCATGGGTTTACACATGTTTTGTTTGCATGTTCTCCCTGTGCTTGCGTGGGTTTTCTCCAGGTACTCCAGTTTCCTCCCACAGTCCAAAAACGTATGTCAGGTTAATTGGTGACTCTAAATTGCCCATAGGAGTGAGTGTGAGTGTGTGAGGTTGTTTGTCTCTATGTGGCCCTGTGATGGACTGGTGACCTGTCCAGGGTGTACCCCTGCCTTTCACCCAAAGAGAGCTGGGATAGGCTCCAGCAGATCCTCATGACTCTAAGAATAAGCCGGTATAGATGATGGATTGATGTATGGAACTTTTAGTGTGCATTTGTAATATTGGTCATTCAAACTGAGTATGAGTTCTTACATTTTAATATCTGTTGATATTGAGAACTGTTCCAAGTACTTAGTGAACCATAAGATTTCTATTACAAAATTTACATTTACCGAAATAGTTCAATTACTTTAGGAATTGTTTTGATTTTCATGTGATCTTGGTTGCACTCTGATCGTGATTAAATAAAATATACATCTGAAGGCTGAAGGCAACAAATTAGCATAACTCTTTGTCTCGTGTGAGTTAAGACAGATCTATTTTGTCTCTTCCAGAGTTTAAGGGACACCAAGCTACACCAGTAAGAAAGATCCAAGGACATGTGTGATGTAAGGTATTGCCTCAGCCATTGCCCTGAGATTCATTTGTGTATGGATGAACTGGTTGGAACTGGTAGAATGTGGAGCCAAGGTCCTCTCTATTCTGATAACATGCTGATTGAATATGCACTGAATGTGAGATGCTTGCAATATGATTTTGACATGTACTTGTGTATACAGTGGATACGGAAAGTATTCAGACCCCTTTAAATGTTTCACTCTTTGTGTCATTGCAGCCATTTGCCAAAATCAAAAAAGTTCATTTTATTTCTCATTAATGTACACTCAGCACCCCAATCTTGACAGAAAAAAACAGAAATGCAGAAATTCTTGCAAATTTATTAAAAAAGAAAAACTGAAATATCACATGGTCATAAGTATTCAGACCCTTTGCAGTGACACTCATATTTAACTCACATGCTGTCCATTTCTTCTGATCCTCCTTGAGATGGTTCTGCTCCTTCATTGGAGTCCAGCTGTGTTTAATTAAACTGATTGGACTTGATTAGGAAAGGCACACAGCTGTCTATATAAGACATTACAGCTCACAGTGCATGTCAGAGCAAATGAGAATCATGAGGTCGAAGGAACTGCCCAAGGAGCTCAGAGACAGAATTGTGGCAAGGCACAGATCTGGCCAAGGTTACAAAAGAATTTCTGCAGCCCTCAAGGTTCCTAAGAGCACAGTGGCCTCCATAATCCTCAAATGGAAAAGGTTTGGGACGACCAGAACTCTTCCTAGACCTGGCCATCCAGCCAAACTGAGCAATCGTGGGAGAAGAGCCTTGGTGAAAGAGGTAAAGAAGAACCCAAAGATCACTGTGGCTGAGCTCCAGAGATGCAGTAGGGAGATGGGAGAAAGTTACACAAAGTCAACTATCACTGCAGCCCCTCCACCAGTCGGGGCTTTATGGCAGAGTGGCCCGACGGAAGCCTCTCCTCAGTGCAAGACACATGAAAGCCCGCATACAGTTTGCCAAAAAACACATGAAGGACTCCCAGGCTATGAGAAATAAGATTCTCTGGTCTGATGAAACCAAGATTGAACTTTTTGGCGTTAATTCTAAGCGGTATGTGTGGAGAAAACCAGGCACTGCTCATCACCTGCCCAATACAAACCCAACAGTGAGACATGGTGGTGGGAGCATCATGTTGTGGGGGTGTCTTTCAGCTGCAGGGACAGGACGACTGGTTGCAATTGAAGGAAAGATGAATGCGGCCAAGTACAGAGATATCCTGGAAGAAAACCTCTTCCAGAGTGCTCAGGACCTCAAACTGGGCAGAAGGTTCACCTTTCAACAGGACAATGACCCTAAGCACACAGCTAAAATAACAAAGGAGGGGCTTCGGAACAACTTTGTGACCGTTCTTGACCAGCCCAGCCAGAGCCCTGACCTAAACCCAATTGAGCATCTCTGGAGAGACCTGAAAATAAATTTGCAGAAATTTCTACATTTCTGTTTTTTTCTGTCAAGATGGGGTGCTGAGTGTACATTAATGAGAAATAAAATGAACTTTTTTGATTTTGGCAAATGGCTGCAATGACACAAAAAGTGAAAAATTTAAAGGGGTCTGAATACTTTCCGTACCCACTGTATACCTCTCTCTGTCCAAAATAGATAATAGACAAGACAAAAAATAGACAAGATAACTGTGACTGCTTGAGTGTCTCTTCTGAACCAAACATTCACCATTAAACATACATGACTCTCGAAACATTGCAATTAAATGCAATGTAAAACTGACTGAATTCTGCCAAGAATGCCAACGCTTAGGAGCACCTAATGTCATTTAGCAGCTTAGAAATGTAATTGAAAGAGGCAGCATGGTCATATGTTAAACTGCCAGTTTTATCTAGTACCTGTGACAGGTACCTGGGTTGCAACTAGACTCATCATTTTTGGAGCTCATATCTCATGGAGGTCATAGTCTGAATATATGATCTGAATCTTTGCTTAAGGATTTTAACAGTGAGAAATCAGTGCTATCATGAGGCCTAACTGGAAATTACAACATTATATCCATAACATGCATCTAGCATCCCATGAGGAAAAAAGTAGTAACCTCGTACTATAAACATTCTTAGCATTTTATCATATTTTAACACCACAATACTCATAATGACAGTTTAAGAGTGAAATGAACCTGGTCCTTGGTGATCTTTCCCACAGCAAAATATGAGGCCTGAGGGTTGGAGAAGTAAAGTCCAGATACGGAGGCAGCAGGCATCATGGCCAGGGACTCCGTTAAGCAAATACCTACACACAGAACCAACACACACACTGCGTATTACATATGAATACAGAAAGACCCAAAGAAGGTAAGAATAATCAAAAAGTGTACATGTTTCTTATAACTTTAGTCACAAATTGACACATATTTTCATTCTCATGGCCTAAAGAAGCATCTAACATGACCTCACACTGGAAAGTGGATCATACAATATCCACTTCCTAGCATGAGCCATCCCATGGGAGCAGCACACACTCTGTAGCACTGACACCAACTTTACCTGCTCCCAATAATGACTGCATCGTGACTGAGATAAATGCAAGGTATTTTTATGAACCATGGTTGTTTTCATGTATTTTGTGTGTGTATGTGTAATTACTGTGCTTGGATTTGGTGTCATATAATTGATTAACATCAGCTGGCTGGATTATCTATCTATCTGTATCTTTTTATGGTTTTTATTGGGAATCTTGGATGTCAAAGTTTTCATGAGTGTGATTGCTAAAAGCTCATATGTCTTTGCTATTCTAGTTTCTTCTTTGATGCATTACTTAGTCTCTAATGCTTACAACTAGAAACATTTTTCTCTAAAATGTTAAGCATGGTGAACAGAACTGTATGTAACTTTTCTTCCTGATATGTGTTATGGTTGATGTTATATGAATATTTTTTCATTTTTTTGAGTGTTCACAAGCACATAGTGATCTAAAAAACTATAAATGGTAAACTAATGAAACACTCTAGAGCAGGGGTCACCAGCCCTGGTCCTTGAGGCCCGCTGTCCTGCTTGTTTTCCCTGCCCTACACACTGCTGATTACCTGGATCAGGTGTGTTCAGCCAACCAGAAACAGGAAGTGCAAAGATAGTTGGAAACCAGCAGGACAGTGGGCCTTGAGGACCAGGGTCCGTGACCACTGCTGTACAGGGCTTCCTCATAGTGAATTGCTTTACATACTGAAAAATTTCCTCTACAGCGCCACCATGTGGCCAATTATTACAGTGTTTGCGTTTTGTGTCATAACTTCTGAACGGTAAGTGCTAGTAGAACAATCTATTATACCCTGGATTCCTTGATTGATTCGGACACTTTTTGTAATTAGGACTGCCGACTTCCATCTGACTAGATTTTGTGCCATGTTGAATTTTTGGTGAAACCCTACTTCCTCTCCCTTTTCTGCATAGTTCATGCAAACATCTTAGAAACTGGTACATGCCCAATTTAGACAACCCATTCTCCATAATTCCTTACTGTTGTCATTACTGGCCCTTTATTGTTAGGTGGGCAGGACTTTGGGATTTCATTGGCATAATTCTCAAATGCAATGAGCCATGCATCTCAAACCTGGTACGTACTTGCAGGATATTACTCTCAAAAGTCCCAGCAGTTTCATTGAGATTCGCAGCTAGCGGGTGCTACAAGCAGCAGTTACATTTTCACCTTCATGTCTCAAAATATATAATGGCACAGTTAATCTGGTACACAGCTAATTTGAGCTGACGTGCTAAACATACTAAAAAATTACAGCTGACGCCCCCATGTGGCTACAAATGTAACTACAACTGTTGAAAAGATTGCAATTCTTGAAAATCATGATATCTTTGGTGCCTGACAATCTTGAACATGCTCCAACATCTAAAGTGATCAATATGTAAAACCTCCCAACTGCAACAGCTGCAAGCCACGATAACAGTTTGCTTTCAGCAATCACACACATTTTCGTCAGGAAATGCCCATTTATTTAGTTAGTTTTTACAATTATTTACTGGAATTTTTTAGACTTTGTGACATTTAATCCCCAGCTACACTCCCCTGGAATAACTTGTGCATGATGTTAGGGAACAATAAAGCAACAACAGGATCCTTTATGCTGCAGTCATAACACTGAAGTGATTTTGGGTGATCTCACCAGTCTTGTCTTGTATACCAGCCAGCTTCCACATGGTGGTCTTCTCTGTGTGGTCAGGCTGGCTGGGGTAACCAGCTGCAGGTCTAATGCCCTGGTATCGAACTTTGTGAAGGTCTGAGGCCTGCAGAGCCTCGTGAGAGCTGTAGCCCCACAGCTCCTTACGTACACGAGCATGGAGTTCCTCAGCAAATGCCTGGCAGATAAACAACAGAAACCATGGCACCAACCCAAGACTCACAGACAAATGCACTACAAGCAGTGATGGAGGCCTGCTGTGTAGAAAGATGAACTTACTGTACCTCAGCCAGGCGGTCAGCCAAAGCTTTGACCATGATGCTGCTATAGTCATCTCCCTGAGCCTGGAACTGCTGACTCAGCTCCTCAGCTCCAAACACACCCACAGCAAATACACCAATGTAGTCTGCCACACCGCTGTCTACAGGGGCAATAAAGTCAGACACACACAGATAGGGCTCTGAACTAGAGCTGTCCTTCACCACCTGCAAGCACACATGTACGCACACGCGCGCACACACACACACACACACACACACACACACACACACACACACACACACACACACACACACACACACACACACAATTGTCAGTGTTACTTCAAACCCTGAATCTGAATATGACACAAAATCCAAAGCATGAGAGCTTTAAAAAAAACTACAAATATCAGTTGGATGATTGTTCACTGTGAAGCATTGTGTATTAAATCTGTATTTATATTATTTCATATTGTCAAACAACAAGATGGTTGATTTGGTAGTGGGCAGTTGGGCAGTGTGCAATCAGGCAGGAAATCTAACAATCACCAAAACTGTTCTAAGGCTGGCACTCCCTAGTGTATAGAAAAGAGCACAATACTGTTGACACATTTCAAGACAAGACAGAAATACAGTGGGTTTAAAAATATTAAGTATACTTGGTGCTGATGCTACAAAAATCCCATAGTGTCATAAAAAACAAGTTTTCATTCTCTGGGCAAGGGTAATCTTTCCACTCCTACTAAAATCCACACAAGTTAATACTGTATCTGAACAGAAAGAAAAATATTCCCCTCCATTCCATGAACTATGCACAGTCAGGTAATTACTGTGCACATAAGCTCTAAAAGTAAGCTGTTTTCTTAACCCTTTGACAAAAAAAGCTTGGTAAGATTGTATGCTGCCTGAAAAATATTAATATGAAAGCATTTGATCATAAATGTGGTCCTAAACTCATGGTTAACTGCTACGTTGGAACTAGTTAGTTGGAATTTGTCACTCTAATCAGTTGCACTTTCTCAAACTTCACACCAACTAAATTGTGCATAAAGCAGCATTTCAGCCAGTAAAGATTAACTGCCATGAGCAGTGACAGAAAAACAATGTAATGTTTTCACATAATTTCAGTTTTGTTAATTTAACTGTGACATTATCTATTACAGTACTGTGATTGTACATTTCAACACTATTAAAAATGTTAATAGTTTGCAGGATTAACCATCAACCATATTAACCATCAGCTGATTAAATTTAGGTTATGAAAGCATCCTTTCAGAAAACATTCATATTTTTTTATGCTCTAAAAAATTTTTTGTATGCTTCTATAACAGTAACTGTTCCAGTTCCTTTACAGTTTTCTCATCAAATGACCTAAGTTCCTCTGCTGGACCTTTACCTTTGTAGTACACCTATATTACAGTATTTTACTCACCTGTTGCCGTAAGCCATAGAATGTGGCAATGGGTTTGGTGTCTCTGCACACGGTGACATCAGCTCTGTACACATTGATGTCATCACCATCACTCTGGGCACGCCAGAAACCCACCAGGCCATGCCCTGTCAGACTGCTGCTGTCAATCACCTCGCTGAGCAGCTGCTGGGCGTCATCAAAGACTCGACGAGCCTCCAAACCTTCATCACCCAATATCATTAAATATCAGACATGGTTTTACTTTGTTTTTAATGTGTAAATCATGGAAGTTACTCCTCTGTCTCACTATTGCAAATGTATTTGTGTTCTTCAAGTTGCACTGTTTTAGCTTTCAAGATGATTTCTTTGCATTGTGCACCAGAAACTGTACAATAGTACAATGACATGCAGATGCATCAACCTCATGCATTCACAAAGTTTTTCATAACTTACCATTCACTACACATATTGTATGAAACAGTAATTATCCATCACCATAGCTTAGTTATATTACAGTTAAATCTATTTTATAATGTCTTCTAATGGAAATTTTACCTTTTTATAAATAAGTAAGAGTCAAATAAATAGTCATATATTTAAAAATAATAACACAATAACAAATCTTGATTATTTTGCTACAATAAACTACAACATTAAGTTTTCTGTAAAACATACAGTATGAGGAACCGTGAAAGAGTCTACGCTCATACCAACAGTATTGTCATTGAAGATCTTGGGGTAACCTCTGTTGGGGTATTTTCCTCTTAGTTGCCACACATCAAAGAAAGGCTTCCAGTCGATGAAGTCCACCAGACTATTCAGGTTGTAGCACTCAAATACACGGGTGCCCAGAAACTGAGGCCGAACTAAAACACAAAGACAAATGCAGAGCACACTTCATTTACTTGAAAGTTTTAACTTCTGTTGACAGTTATCACATAAATATTTTGTATATGCTTGTTTCAGAATTTTGAAGTTTTTTTCCATCAAATGCAAATACTTTGTGAGTAATTTTAACAAAATTCGGTTCCAAATTCAAAATTTGGTATATTCTGAAACTTTGGGATATCCACCACATAGTTACAAAGATGGACTGAACAAAGGTTGGCATTATAGCCTGAAAATCAGTGTATCTGAGATGTCTTTTAATAAATTTGGAACTCATTATTCTGTGCCAGTTCACCTGGTCTGGGCAGAGAGAGCCAGTCTATGTGTAAAGCCTTTTCTCTGGCCTGGTTAAGAGACAGATACTGACGCTCCTGAAAACAATAGAGAAAGAGATGAAGAATGAGTACAGAGAACGAAAATACCTGTACAAACATATCCACATGATTAAACATTTTGGGCGATCCAGGAATAGGTATCATTAATACCAGCTAATTTATGTAACCTTATAGGAAGGTTAGGTAGGAAGGCTGTCAGAACACAGAAAAATGTACAGTTAAGTGTGATCCATTTAAGAAGAGTAGGGTTTACAAAAGTGGTCAAATGCTTACATATACTTGTAAGGGACACCTGTGTCATGGCTGTTTTCATTTGCAGCTGTTCTTGTTCATTTTCATTTCATTTTTTTAAAATATTTTGTGCATCTTTTGCAAATATAACAGTCTGATGGCCAATAAACAGCAAGTTACAGTATGTTATAAATATGGGTAGCATAAATATGAAAATTCTAAAATGTAAATAATGTTTGTGATATCGTCCTGTAAGGTTCTATTAATGACACAGACAGTAACTTCTCTGTCTGAGAAAATAGGGCTTATTTGAAGCATGCATTAGACTAACCACAAACATCACACCGGGAATGTTCAAAGAGCTTAGTATTAATTTGAGAAAACACACATTCACACAAATAAGGAATGTTACTAGAGCCCATCTCAAAGCATCCTCAGGTTTCATTATTATGATGAGCCTTTCAGTGAGAATATTACAGCCAACCACCTCAGATTCAACTGTGAGGTCAAACTAAAGCAAAATAAAAATTATTTTGCAAGGTTGATAATTTAGGGAAGAAAGATATAGGAGAATAAAATGGGAAAGAAGTATTACAGGTGGTTTTACATATTACTAAAATGCAGCTTCATTTAGTTCAGCTTGTTCATATTTTCTTGTTCAATATCCCCTCGAATGCACAATACAAGATGGTAAATGGTCTTATACTTGTATAAAAGCAGTTAATTCCAAAGGTCTCATCTTTTCTCTTTCTTTAGTTTGATTTCAGAAAAAAAACAAATGTCTGAGAAAACTGGGTTCTGTTCTACTTAGCTCTACAAATATAAGGAACTGGTTTTATATGCTTGATCTGTTTTCGGGTTTGTTTTCTGCAGTTGATTATGTTGGTGCTACCACCATCCTTTCAACTCAGGTCAGGGTTGTACAAAAATCAGCACAGGTCCAAGTTATGTCACAGATGTCAACAAACTGATTGTCTTCTTTGTTAATCTACTGATCACTGTCACAGAATGACTGAGAATAATAGATTGTCAGACAAGGTTCTGTCTGATGACCAAAATTATCACTTTTTGTTTGAAAAATACATGTATCAGTGTTATTTCTTTTCAAACTGTATTGTTACATTACTCAGAAGTATGATAATCGTAGAAACTGTCTAGCTGTATAACTAACCACAGCGCTAGAAATAAACTCTTGCTGAAGACATATTCTCAGAATTGGGCTTCTGTGCAAGGTAAAGATAATCACTTCGTTGCACACACGTGAGTTCATTGTACACACGAGTGACAGGAAAACAGTGATCCCTACTTAAGAGGAAGATAATGTGTTGCCTGCTCAGACAACTCTGTGTACATTTGCTATATAGTGTTTGCATGCAAGAATTAAAATGCTAAAAAGGCTCCAGTGACTCTGCTGATTATTTAACAGGAAGAATTCTCATAACACGTTTTGATCATGTAAGATGAAGTAAAGCAGCAAACAGAGGTATGTGGTGTTTTGATTGAAATGTGACTGTAATGATTAATATATTATGGAAAAATGCTAATTCATTTTCTGTCAGCTGTAGAGTCAGATAACTGATTCATCCCAAACATGTCTGATAAATCATTGGTCTCAAAATTCAACAGATCAGATTGTTGTTGAAGTGTTTTTACTTTGTAGATGTGGGTCATAGTTTCAGCCACACTGTCAGAATTTGGTCCTGAATATCTTGACACTGGGTGTGTTTGGCTGTGCAATCTGTGATCCCAGTGCTCTGTATGTTTCTACATGTTAGAGAAATTAAGAAATGTTCTACCCTCAAGTGACTTAATCCACCTTACTCCAGTATAATTGAAACACTGCTAAATAGAGCCTATTGTGTAGACATAACTTTTGCTTTCAGTGAGAACAGTTTGCTCTAACCTTGACTTTTTGAGAAAGACTCTTGGTATCGAAGCCCAGATGTCTTGAAGTGGGAAATTGTCTCCTCTTTCTGTTCACATGACCTTATTTGTATCATGCCATTAAAAATGTGCTTGGCTGCTACCAGGCAGTGAGTCTCATGCTGTAAGAAGGTGCTGTATGACCATTACTCCTTGCAAGTAAAATGATGTAATAATGTTATGTAATTAATCGAAGTTTTGAGTTTTGTGTTCTCTGAGTCTATTTGTTAAAAGAATTTACCTAACACTCTGTAACTCAGTTTCTTGGTCTTCTCAGTACAAGCCTGCAGCAGTTTACATTTTGTAAAGCATATTTGTAACCCACAGGTTTTTTCTGTCTGCCTGGGGTAACAACATATTCTTCTGGGGTAAAATCAACATTTACACCCAGTGTTTCCTCTAGGGTAGAAAAATAAATATTTTGTGCAACTGATGGATTCTAAAACCTACCAGTGAATTTTTCACTAGCCTGTGAAAAGGTTATTCCTCTCCATTTCACTGGGCCCTGTTCCCTGATATTAGTAGTGTGTGAGTGTGTGTTTGTTAAATCAGTAAATGGAATCCAAAAAAACAAAATTATGAATTAAACTCGGATTTTCCTGAATTTCCTTCGTTTTGAATTTAACCCATGGGGGACAAATAAAGTATCTACAGTGGGTACGGAAAGTATTCAGACCCCTTTAAATTTTTCACTCTTTCTGTCATTGCAGCCATTTGCCAAAATCAAAAAAGTTCATTTTATTTCTCAATGTACACTCAGCACCCCATCTTGACAGAAAAAAACAGAAATGTAGAAATTTTTGCAAATTTATTAAAAAAGAAAAACTGAAATATCACATGGTCATAAGTATTCAGACCCTTTGCAGTGACACTCATATTTAACTCAAAACTGATTGGACTTGATTAGGAAAGGCACACACCTGTCTTTATAAGACCTTACAGCTCACAGTGCATGTCAGAGCAAATGAGAATCATGAGGTCGAAGGAACTGCCCAAGGAGCTCAGAGACAGAATTGTGGCAAGGCACAGATCTGGCCAAGGTTACAAAAGAATTTCTGCAGCACTCAAGGTTCCTAAGAGCACAGTGGCCTCCATAATCCTCAAATGGAAAAAGTTTGGGACGACCAGAACTCTTCCTAGACCTGGCCGCCCAGCCAAACTGAGCAATCGTGGGAGAAGAGCCTTGATGAGAGAGGTAAAGAAGAACCCAAAGATCACTGTGGCTGAGCTCCAGAGATGCAGTAGGGAGATGGGAGAAAGTTCCACAAAGTCAACTATCACTGCAGCCCTCCACCAGTCGGGGCTTTATGGCAGAGTGGCCCGACGGAAGCCTCTCCTCAGTGCAAGACACATGAAAGCCTGCATAGAGTTTGCCAAAAAACACAGGAAGGACTCCTAGACTATGAGAAATAAGATTCTCTGGTCTGATGAGACCAAGATTGAACTTTTTGGCATTAATTCTAAGCGGTATGTGTGGAGAAAACCAGGCACTGCTCATCACCTGCCCAATACGATCCCTACAGTGAAACATGGTGGTGGGAGCATCATGTTGTGGGGGTGTTTTTCAGCTGCAGGGACAGGATGACTGGTTGCAATTGAAGGAAAGATGAATGTAGCCAAGTACAGAGATATCCTGGAAGAAAACCTCTTCCACAGTGCTCAGGACCTCAGACTGGGCCGAAGGTTCACCTTTCAACAGGACAATGACCCCACAGCTAAAATAACAAAGGAGTGGCTTCCGAACAACTCTGTGACCGTTCTTGACTGGCCCAGCCAGAGCCCTGACCTAAACCCAATTGAGCATCTCTGGAGAGACCCGAAAATGGCTGTCCACCAACGTTCACCGTCCAACCTGACAGAACTGGAGAGGATCTGCAAGGAAGAATGGCAGAGGATCCCCAAATCCAGGTGTGAAAAACTTGTTGCATCATTCCCAAGAAGACTCATGGCTGTACTAGCTCAAAAGGGTGCTTCTACTCAATACTGAGCACAGGGTCTGAATACTTATCACCATGTGATATTTCAGTTTTTCTTTTTTAATAAATTTGTAAAAATTTCTACATTTCTGGTTTTTTGTGTCAAGATGGGGTGCTGAGTGTACATTAATGTGTTAGGCCCCGAGCCTTGTTTTCCTGTTTGTATTTTATTTTGGTCAGTTTCCTGTGTTCCAGTTCTGTTTGTTAGTTCGAGGTAGCCTTGTGTTTTCGTTGCTCATTAGTTAGATTACGTTCACCTGTGTCTTGAGTTGTGTGTGTATATAGATCCCCTGTGTTCCTTTGTTCCCCACCGGAACATTAGTTACGTTCACTAATGATAACACAAAGTGTGAAGAGCGTTTCTGTCCTGTCTGCCTGTCCGCCGAGCAGCGGAGGATATTTTTGTGTTTGCCTGAGCCCTGGACGATCCAGGGAAAATAAAGTACGTGTCCCGCACTTGGGTCCTCACCACTTCTCTTCCTTCACCACCAACACCACCACGATACCTTAACATAATGAGAAATAAAATGAACTTTTTTGATTTTGGCAAATGGCTGCAATGACACAAAGTGAAAAATTTAAAAGGGGTCTGAATACTTTCCGTACCCACTGTATCTATCTATCTATCTAAAATTATTCTTTGCAGCTAGCTGGTCCAGAGCTGGACTAGGGTCAGATCAATTCTAGTGATTATCTATTAGTTCACCTGCCAATACTATTAGAAATCAGTGTGTTTGACAGTTATTTAGTGGTCTTTTCTAAATATGTTGTATCAATATAACTATCCTGCATTGAAATACTACAAATATATATTCATTAATTTAGGTATGCAGTGCTCCCTGTGGCTTTGTTTATCAGGTTAAGTAAATAACAATGACAGGTTTGTTGTTTTGGTGTTATTTCCTGTTGATTTACTTTGTGGTGGGTGTGATAATTACTCTACTTGTGTTATTCAGCTGTCTAATTAGGGACAGTTCTTATTTGCCACTTTGGTGAAGATCAGATCACATTTCATCACCAACATTTGCAGAAAACTAGGAAAATGCAAGCAGTGCCATTACCTTTTCTTGCAACTATAAATACACAGCCAGTCAAGGGACTCTCTCATTTCCTTCTGTCTGACAAAAACTAGTGTTTCATGAAATTATTGACTAAATTTTACTGATTAAATTTAAATGTATGGTAGGTGATCCAGGAAAAAACTGCAAAAGGAAGATTCTGTTATGTAGAAGCTGAGTCATGGTAACTGCACTTCCTTTTGTTGACTCAAAATATTTTACCACTCATCTGATTGGCTTCAATTTTCTGTTCTTGTCATCAACCGCGCCCACCCATACTGTTGAGTGATGCCTGTAGCCTAGCAACTTTCACAGATGCAGATGGACCAGAGTTGAACAACAGTACTAGGAAAATTTGTTACTGGTTAGTACACCAGCCAGTTCTTGTTTCTAACCAGTTTTCCCCACCCAGCGACACATTTAATGAGAAATCTAGTAGCTGAGTTATGGCAACTGGACTTCTAGTTTTTAGGAAGAAGCGTTTCACATTCATCCTAGTGGCGTTTTCATTCTAAGGGAACGCTGGGGACCTTCTCTATTTATTCTCACAAGTTGCGTTCACTCCTCTCCTAGCCTGAATAGCCTTGTTAGGTGAACTATGTAACTGGGGCAAGTCGTCAGACCCACACTCCTGGGTTGGTTTCACTTCACACCTAGTCTGAATAGACTCATTATCATACAATATGTGATTTAATCATACGTGCCTTTTACACGTGTCATACCATGTGTCATACCACAGGAGGTTGATCTGAAACTGCACTACAGACATTTGAAATTTGTAAAGATAGTTTTCTCTTATGCAAATGTGTGCATAACAACAACAAATATCGATATCAGTGGGTTATAATTTCTCTCAAGACTGCTGCATGTAACAGCCAGTACTTAGATGTGATAAGGATTCAGAAAATCTTGATTCACTGATCTAAAACAACAACACCTACGTGGATCACTGAATCCAGGAAAAAAGTCCAAACTCTTCTACCTACCCTATTGGGCTGATTCAGTGACCAGTCTTACCTTCAGAGAATCATAGTGCTCTTGCCTGATCTCCTCATACTCCTCTTTCAGATCCTCAAAGTACTCCTCTTTCACCGTTTCATCCAGTAGCTGGGAACACTGACAGGAGACAAAACACACTACAGTGTGAATTAATCAAACCAGAGCAACGTAAACATCTCTCAGATCATCGACTTATATCGGATCCATGAGAAAGACATACAATAAGAGAATATGCACTCTCCTTTGTTAGTTGGATTTCTGATAAACAGATTTCGGTGAAATATTGTGTCATGTCAGATTGCTTACAAAATAAGTTTTTGTTGTGAATTTGGGATTTGCTAAAACATTTATAACAACATTTTTGAACATGTTTGAAAGAAATGTGACCACCTGTTGGCATTTTGATCCAGAGCCGAATTCAGTTGTAGAGTAAAAATGATGTTACTGTTACTTTAGTTGGTATTTAAAATGTTGTGCAGCCGTTCTAGTTTCTGAGGCACTCCATGTCAACACAACTACTCAGAATCAGTGTGTTCAGGCACATTCAGGGCATTCAAAAGATACAAATAGCTGAGTTCAAATAATGTTCTTACCACCACCACACTCCTGGAGGCATCCAGAACATGAATAACAGGACAGCTATAGCAAGGGGCGATCTTCACTGCTGTGTGTGTCCTATCAAACACAAAACATTAAGAGCACTGCAACAGATCAACCTTTTATGACTAGCAACAAAAGCTGTTTTAACTTAGCTGCCAGGAAAACACTGGTACAGACAACTTTTTTTTAAGTACTTTGGATTATGAGGACATTATTTATATGCATGCTGCTTCCTCAACACTCCACTGCCTCAACACTATATCACAGTGCTTTATGTTTCATCACCAACTCAGCATTCAGGACCCATCACCGTGTTGTTTACTCTTTGGTCTCCAGGCCCTCAGTGACCCTGAAGAAACAACCCCCATTGGATTATTTTTATTTACAAAGCTATCCTGGATAAACTTCCATCATATCTGTGTAGTCTGTTGTGTTCAGCTCACAGTGTGTACAGCTCCCACTCTTTCATACAGATGCTATACAAAGTGCCCAGAATTGACACAGAACTTGGCAGAACAGCTTTTTCCTATGCTGCTCTGTGGTCCTGGAACTCTCTAAAAATCCCTGGACTCATTTCTTTGGGGGAAATCAAGGCTCTTTTAAAACATAAATTCATAGACATACACACTTGCTATTCTTAGGTGAAGGTGTATATAGGCACTGTACTGATGTTGTATTTGTTATGCCCAGTCTCTGTGTTGGCTGTTGTTTTTAGGACTGTGTGCTCTAAGTGAGCATCTTGGCCAGGTCTTGCAAAAGAGATTCAATCTCAAGGGACTTCTCAAGGTTTAATTTTAATAATAACAGAGGTAGTACCTACAACATCTAATTACAGTATGTTCCTAGTATTAGATTTCCTAGTACAATTGATCCTATGTTTTAAAAAACATTGTGATCCACAGCATTGCTAAAGCACTGCTCTGTATTCTGTGTGGGCATCTGGAGCATTTGAAGGGTATAGTTAACTACATGATGTTTTGGAGAAAAAGCCAGGGAAGCCAGATTGAGATGGTTTGGACATGTTCAGAGGATTGACAGTGAATACATTGGTAAAAGGATGCTGAGGTTAGAGCTGCCAGGAAGGAGGCCTAGAGGAAGACCAAAGAGGAGCTTCTTGGATGTAGTGAAGGAGGATAGTTGGTGTGGGTGAGGAGGATACAGAGGATAGGGTTGAATGGAGGCGGATGATTTGCTGTGGCGACCCCTGAAGGGAGCAGCCAAAAGGAAAAGAAGAACATAACTAATTTTCTGGTGGCTGCAAATATGTAAATAAAACTGCATTATATAGATAAAAGTTAGAAATTCCCAGAGATTTAAATATTTGATAAAGTTCCACTGTGTGAGTGCACCACTAAACAATTAATTGTTAAAATTAACTGCACAGGACCAAAGGTTGTTACACCCTAGCACTGTTCCCCTGCTACCCTTCGTGTAAATATTTGTTGATCACTGAGATATATTTCTGCCTTATCCTACATGTATGTGTGTGTGTGTTACTTTGATGTGGTGGCTCCACCAATCAACAGTGGTGTTGTCATGCTCAGTCTCTCCATCTCTTTGGCCACATAGATCATCTCATCCAGAGAAGGAGTGATTAGACCAGACAAACCAATAATATCTTCAGGAACAGATAACACATACCAACATTACTGCTATTCCAAGAGAAAAAAAATTACTACAGCAAAAATAGTGTGCGGAATTTTTGACAAAACAATGTCTGGGCATTTTAAAATAAAGAGACATAGATTAAAAATTGACAATTTGAAATAAAAGGGGGCTTTAGAAATAAGTAAGCGACATTTTGAAATAAGAAATTTTGAAATAAGCGAGTAATGTGGTATTAAATGCAACATGGTAGATGTCAGAACTAGAATTTATAAAAATGTATTTTTAAAATCTACTATTCCTCTGGCATTACTAAATTTAATACCTAAACATATGTTCTGTAAACATCTCACACTGATGACCTGCAATCTAAAATGTTTACTGTACCTGCTTTCTGTGCAATGGCCTCTCTAAGGATCTGATCACAAGGAACCATCACACCCAAGTCGATCACTCTGAAACAGAACATCTGAAATTTATTGGAAAATCACAAATGTTGATCCCTTTGTTTGTTCAATGGATTTTTTAACAAATTGTCTACATTTTTATTTTTAATATTTTAATATAATTTATTGAAGTAAAATAAAGAAAATGTATGTGTTGGAAAAAGATATATAAATTAAGTACTTGATCCAGCACAGGAAGGGGTTTCTGACATGGGATTTTAATGTCTGGAAATGTTTTGTGGAGGATAATCCATCTCTTAATCCTAAAAGCTCTTTAGTTGCTTTAGCTCTACGTTTAGAATCACTGATGAAATGTCATCTTAATCTGAGCACACTGTGCCCATTTACCTCTGCCATCTTGCTTCAGCAGTGAAATATCTATCTATATCTATCTATATATATACAGTTGGTATGGAAAGTATTCAGACACCTTTAAATTTTTCACTCTTTCTGTCATTGCAGCCATTTGCCAAAATCAAAAAATTCTCAATGTACACTCAGCACCCCATCTTGACAGAAAAAAAATAGAAATGCAGAAATTCTTGCAAATTTATTAAAAAAGAAAAACTGAAATATCACATGGTCATAAGTATTCAGACCCTTTGCAGTGACACTCATATTTAACTCACATGCTGTCCATTTCTTCTGATCCTCCTTGAGATGGTTCTGCTCCTTCATTGGAGTCCAGCTGTGTTTAATTAAACTGATTGGACTTGATTAGGAAAGGCACACACCTGTCTATATAAGACCTTACAGCTCACAGTGCATGTCAGAGCAAATGAGAATCATGAGGTCGAAGGAACTGCCCAAGGAGCTCAGAGACAGAATTGTGGCAAGGCACAGATCTGGCCAAGGTTACAAAAGAATTTCTGCAGCACTTAAGGTTCCTAAGAGCACAGTGGCCTCCATAATCCTCAAATGGAAAAAGTTTGGGACGACCAGAACTCTTTCCTAGAAACTGAGCCTTGGTGCCTAAACTGAGAAGAACCTTGGTGAGAGAGGTAAAGAAGAACCCAAAGATCACTGTGGCTGAGCTCCAGAGATGGAGTAGGGAGATGGGAGAAAGTTCCACAAAGTCAACTATCACTGCAGCCCTCCGCCGGTCGGGACTTTATGGCAGAGTGGCCCGACGGAAGCCTCTCCTCAGTGCAAGACACATGAAAGCCCGCATAGAGTTTGCCAAAAAACACATGAGGGACTCCCAGACTATGAGAAATAAGATTCTCTGGTCTGATGAGACCAAGATTGAACTTTTTGGCATTAATTCTAAGCAGTATGTGTGGAGAAAACCAGGCACTGCTCATCACCTGCCCAATACAATCCCTACAGTGAAACATGGTGGTGGGAGCATCATGTTGTAGGGGTGTTTTTCAGCTGCAGGGACAGAACAACTGGTTGCAATTGAAGGAAAGATGAATGCGGCCAAGTACAGGAGATGTCCTGGAAGAAAACCTCTTCCACAGTGCTCAGGACCTCAGACTGGGCCGAAGGTTCACCTTTCAACAGGACAATGACCCTAAGTGCACAGCTAAAATAACAAAGGAGTGGCTTCGGAACAACTCTGTGACCGTTCTTGACTGGCCCAGCCAGAGCCCTGACCTAAACCCAATTGAGCATCTCTGGAGAGATCCGAAAATGGCTGTCCACCAACGTTCACCATCCAACCTGACAGAACTGGAGAGGATCTGCAAGGAAGAATGGCAGAGGATCCCCAAATCCAGGTGTGAAAAACTTGTTGCATCATTCCCAAGAAGACTCATGGCTGTACTAGCTCAAAAGGGTGCTTCTACTCAATACTGAGCACAGGGTCTGAATACTTATCACCATGTGATATTTCAGTTTTTCTTTTTTAATAAATTTGCAAAAATTTCTACATTTGTTTTTTTTCTGTCAAGATGGTGTCAGGATCTGCGTTTTTGACTTCCTGTTTCTTTTATTTTGTAGGATCCTGACAGGAACTGGTTTTTGGTTTTTTTTCTGTTCCCTTTATGTTGACATGATTGGTTTGATTGTTTTCACCTGTGTCTTTTGTTCCTTCTCTTTATATACTTGTGGTCCCCCATGTTTTAGTTGCCAGGTTGTCTGTACTGCTTACTCCATGCTGATCTCTGTTCTGTATACCGGCTGATGATTCTTCATGCCTCATACCTGTTTCACTTCCCTTCCCTTTTGGATTTTGTTCTTGGACTGCTTTCGGTTTTCCCCAGTTTGAGTTGAGTATCTGTCTTTGTCTTCTGGTCTTTTCCCACGTCTTTTGTTCATGTGTCCTTGTCCCATGCTTGTCTCTTGTTTCATGCCCATGTGTTTCATGCCTTGTTTTCCCTGAACCCCATGCTCATGTTTCCCTGTGTGGTCTGGTGCGTCTCCTTTGTTGTGTGTGACCCAGACCCCTTCATGCCTTGATTCCCTATTCGTATTTCATGTTCCCTGTCTGGTCTGGTGCGTCTCCCCAGGTGTGTGTGACCCAGACCCTCATGCCTTGTCCCTCTTTTTCAAGTCCATGTTTTCCCCTCGGTCTGTGAGTCCTCAGTGTGTGACCCAGACCCTCATGCCTTGTTTCCCCTGATTTTCATGTTCCCTCTGTAGTCTGGTGTGTAGTCTGAGTGTGACCCAGACTGCTTCATGCCTTGATTCCCTAGTCTTGTGTTCAGGTGTCTGTGTGGTCTGGTGTGTCTCCCCAAGTGCGGGTGACCCAGATCCTCATGCCTTGTTCCCTTGTGTCCATGTCTTTGTCCCGTGTTCATGTTTCTTGTCCATGTGTTTCCACATCTTCATTCCATGCCTTCATCTGTTTAGCCGAGTTTCTGTTTTTTTTTTTTTTTTTGCCTTGTTTAGTTAAAGTTTTGTCTTGAACCCTGAGTACCAGAGTGGGCGCATCTGTGGTCCTAAACTTAAATAATAATTCCCGAATCCTGACAGATGGGGTGCTGAGTGTACATTAATGAGAAATAAAATGAACTTTTTTGATTTTGGCAAATGGCTGCAATGACACAAAGAGTGAAAAATTTAAAAGGGGTCTGAATACTTTCCGTACCCACTGTATCTATCTATATATAGATATATATCTATCTAAATACTAATATATATATGTATATAGTCAGCCACCAATTGTGCAAGTTCTCCCACTTAAAAAGAGAGAGGCCTGTAATCGTCATCATCGGTATACCTCAACTATGAGAGACAAAATGAGAAAAAAAATCCAGAAAATCACAGTCTGATTTTTTTAAAGAATTTATTTGCAAATTATGGTGGAAAATAAGTATTTGGTCACCAACAAACAAGAAAGATTTCTGGCTCTTACAGACCTGTAACGTCTTCTGTAAGAGGCTCCTCTGTCCTCCCCTCGTTACCTGTATTAATGGCACCTGTTTGAACTCGTTATCAGTATAAAAGACACCTGTCCACAACCTCAAACAGTCACACTCCAAACTCCACTATGGCCAAAACCAGAGAGCTGTCAAAGGACACCAGAAACAAAATTGTAGACCTGCACCAGGCTGGGAAGACTGAATCTGCAATAGGTAAGCAGCTTGGTGTGAAGAAATCAACTGTGGGGCAATTATTAGAAAATGGAAGACATACAAGACCACTGATAATCTCCCTCGATCTGGGGCTCCACGCAAGATCTTACCCCGTGGGGTCAAAATGATCACAAGAGCGGTGAGCAAAAATCCCAGAACCACACGGGGGGACCTAGTGAATGACCTGTAGAGAGCTGGGACCAAAGTAACAAAGGCTACCATCAGTAACACACTACGCCGCCAGGGACTCAAATCCTGCAGTGCCGGACGTGTCCCCCCTGCTTAAGCCAGTACATGTCCAGGCCCGTCTGAGGTTTGCTAGAGAGCATATGGATGATCCAGAAGAGGATTGGGAGAATGTCATATGGTCAGATGAAACCAAAATAGAACATTTTGGTAAAAACTCTACTCGTCGAGTTTGGAGGAGAAAGAATGCTGAGTTGCATCCAAAGAACACCATACCTTCTGTGAAGCATGGGGGTGGAAACATCATGCTTTGGGGCTGTTTTTTTGCAAAGGGAGCAGGATGCTGATCCATGTAAAGGAAAGAATGAACGGGGTCATGTATCGTCAGATGTATCGTCAGATTTTGAGTGAAAACCTCCATTGAAGATGAAACGTGGCTGGGTCTTTCAGCACGACAATGATCTCAAACACACCACCCGAGTAACGAAGGACTGGCTTCGTAAGAAGCATTTCAAGGTCCTGGAGTGGCCCAGCCAGTCTCCAGATCTCAACCCCATAGAAAATCTTTGGAGGGAGTTGAAAGTCCGTGTTGCCCAACGACAGCCCCAAAACATCACTGCTCTAGAGGAGATCTGCATGGAGGAATGGGCCAAAATACCAGCAACAGTGTGTGAAAACCTTGTGAAGACTTACAGAAAATGTTTGATCTCTGTCATTGCCAACAAAGGTTATATAAGTATATAAGTATTGAGATGAACTTTTGTTATTGACCAAATACTTATTTTCCACCATAATTTGCAAATAAATTCTTTAAAAATCAGACAATGTGATTTTCTGGATTTTTTTTCTCATTTTGTCTCTCATAGTTGAGGTATACCTATGATGACAATTACAGGCCTCTCTCATCTTTTTAAGTGGGAGAACTTGCACAATTAGTGGCTGACTAAATACTTTTTTGCCCCACTGTACATATATGCACAGTGACTGCCAGTGAAAGAACAATCCTCCCGAGTACTCTTCCAGAGGCCTGTGAGCTTGAGAGTAATTACCATTTTGTCAATCTGTACCTGGAAGTCCCACAGGATCTTAGCGTAGATGTTCTCAACCACCTTTGGGGGCATTTCCCACTTTGATCTCGGGACTTCTAGTCCATAATCACCCCAAATGTTCCTGTACACTATGCCAACCACTTGGTTATGGCGTTCCATGTATTCCCTCCCTGCTAGCATCCTGCTGTTATGTGTTGGATTGTTTCAGGAGCCTCTTTGCACAGCTTGTACCTGGGGTCCTGCCTTGTGTGGTAGACTCCAGTTTCTACTGATTTTGTACTTAGGGCCTGTTCCTGTGCTATAATGATTAGTGCCTCCTTGCTGCTTTTCTATCCAGCTTTGTCCAGCCACTGGTAGGATTTTTGATATCAGTCACTTCTTCTATATGCCAGTGGTAAAAGTGGTATTCAGTAAGCACATCATCACTCGGGGCCATCTCCCTGATGTACTCAGATCTCTCCTGTTCCATCCTGGATAGTGGCTCTGACACTCACTAGTCCTTGGCCTCCTTATTTCCTCATAGTGTAAAGTCAGGATGCTGAATTTGGGATCAAACCCTCTGTGCATTGTGAGAAGCTTCCTTGATTTCATGTCAGTGGATTCTACCTTCTCCTTTGGCCAGGTTATTAATACCACTTGGGTATCTGATGACCAGGGCAGGGTGCTGGTGTTGATAGGTTGGACCTTGCTTTTCCCATTCAGCTGACTTCTCAGGGCTTGCCTTTCTCTATGTAGATATTTGGCAGTTGCTCCTATCCTTGTAGCCTTTTCATGGTTCACAGTGGCCTGCGAGATTCCACGGTACTGTTGGCTGTCATCATATGCTAGGTTGCCTTCTTCTAATACAATCCTGAATCCTACATTGCTCCCAGCGGTGGTTCTATAAGTGTGTATGTGCAAAAATTGTGCAGAGAGCTTTGTATTCAGAAAAGCACTGTCCAAATCTAGTCCAATACCACGTTGTTTGCTGTTTTTCTGTGCACGTGTTTTTGAGATTGTAACCAACTAACTTTGACAGATTTTAATTAATAATAATTAATTCTTAAACTTCAACTCTGTATGAGCTCTTTTGTGCATGGACTAACACTGAACGGACACACGGCTCAGTGAAACATTCAGTAGTCAAGTGTGCAGTTACTTTTGAACCCCTATTCTTTGGACTATGTATGCACTTTCAAATGTATGCACTTTCTGCTATATAACTCAAAGTGAATGCACAGATTATTGTCAGTGTCACTGAGCTTAACATTTAACCTTAAACAGAGGCTTGTTCTTCTTCTATAACTCTTGATCCTATCTTGTAATCTGATAACAGCAGACTAACAAAGTTTAGATTGTTAATTTTAAATGTTAATTTCAGTAAGTAACATATATTTAAAATGTTTTGTTAAGTAAGGGGTTGTGAATATAATGGGGAGTGGTATTCAGTATGGTGGAAAAAGAATCTGTTAGTGGAGAATTTCATACAGTAAACCATTCACAGGCAATTGGTTTTACCTGAAGTTGTTACAACCCAGCACCACACCTACAATGTTCTTGCCAATATCATGGACATCTCCTTTCACTGTAGCTAGAACTATGGTGCCCTGATAGTGATCCTGCAGACCAAGCAGAAAACATCAGGGGAAATGAATGACCATAGCACAGTTTTCCATCATAGTATTGTCACAATTTGTTTTAATGTTATTCTCTGGACTACAGGGCACAAACTTAGACGAGAAGAGACTTAAAGATAACATTTGGATTTGCTGCTGTCACACATAAACTGTAGAAAAATGGTTCACATTCCATGCCTAAAATCTATTTCTATTCATTTTAATTTTTGTATGCTTTTTTAATCTTGCTTTTCACCTTACCCCATTTTCTATAGTTTTGGATTTTACTGTATATGTTTATTATTGTTGTTGTTCCTTGTTTAAGCACTTCATAATGTTAAAAAAAAGTGATCTATGAGGTTTCTTGAAAAGACATTCTTATATACCTTGGTCATAACAGGTTATATTAAATGTAATGTACCATTTCCAGCTAATACTGACCATATCCTCAGTTGAACTTGCTGATGCCATCATCTCCTCCCTCTCCTTCTCCATGAAAGGAATCAAATATCCCACTGCCTTTTTCATAACACGAGCTGACTTGATCACCTGCATACACAAAATGACTTGTAAACTTCATGCCTTTTTGTAGTGGTTTTACAAATGCTAAAATACAGTTTCAATCCAAATGAAACAGAAATGTAAGATTCAGGTGAAATTTCATGTACCTTTGAAATATGTCATACGTGTTTGTCCTGCAGGCCACTGACAGTTGAAATTGCATTTATCATAATATACCTACTTGTTCAACATGCTTATTGTCTGGAAGGAATTTCCTACAGGAAAGTCCCATTAATTTGGGATGCATTTAATTACAAAAACAATCACTGAAAAAGGGCTGTTAGCATCTGGGAAGATAACATATGCTCTATGTTGTCATATGAGTGTCACTTCAAAATCATATTAATTAATTAATACACTGATATTTTTTAAATTTCTGTTCTGTAGATACAGTTCAGTAAAAAGGATTGCATCCCCTTATGTTGAAATAGCAAAAAAGGGTAGAATTTCTTTCTATAATACAGTATTTAATGTACATCAGCTAGAACTAGCCATCATCAGAAGCAAAATAAAGGAGTGTATAAAGAGAAGGTTATAGTAAATTAATGAAACTATATAAGTGCAAAGTTTGAATCCTCATAAGTTAATTAAAAGTAACCGACTTCTGATGAAGAAACATTTGTACTGGCTGAATGTGCATTAAGAAGAAGAAGAATTTTATTAATCCCCAAGGGGAAATTCAATTGTTACAGCAGTTATTCTCATTTAAAGTTATTAAACTTAATATTTAAATTATATAAATTAATAGCAACTAAAGTAATTAACTTGTATGTAGAAAAGTAATAAGTCTTATGGCCATGGACACAAAAGACGTCCTGAATCTCTCAGTCTTGGCTTTAGGAGGAATTAGTCTGTGGCTGAATGACTTTCCCATTCGCCACAGTTCCTCATGAAGTGGGTGGGCAGAATTGTCCAGTATGGAGTTGATTTTGTCCACCATCCTCCTTTCTGCCACAGACTCTAGACTGTCCAGTTCCAGTCCAACAACAGATTTTGCCTTCCTGATCAACTTGTTTAGTCTGTTGGCCTTACCAGCCTTATTGCCACCTCCCTAGCACACAACTGCAAAGAATAATGCACTCACTACTACAGACTGATAAAACATCTTCAGCAGCTTGTTGCACACACCAAAGGAACAGAGCTTCCTGAGAAAGAACCGTCTGCTCTGTCCTTTCTTGAAGAGTGCATCTGTATTGTTTGACCAGTCCAGTTTGTTGTTAATGTGGACTCCAAGATATTTGTAGGAATCCACAATGTCTATTTTGTCTCCAAGGATGGAGACAGGGACTGGGGTCTTCCTGCTCCTCCTGAAGTCCACCACCAGCTCTCTGGTTTTCTTGATATTGAGCTTTAGACAGGCATCTTCCACTCCGATGTGTTCCGGATATGCAAACTGCAGGGGGTCCTGAAATTCCGGCACTTGAGACCTCAGGTGTTGCAGGACCAGTCTCTCAAACACTTTCATGACATGTGATGTTAGCGCTACTGGTCTGAAGTCACTAAGGGTACTGGGACGGCCTCTTTTTGGTAATGGGGCAATACAGGAAGTTTTCCATAACTTAGACACCTTTTTGAGCCTCCGAGAGAGGTTGAAGAATTTTTGAAAAACCTCTGCAAGCTGTCCAGCACACACCTTAAGTACTCTGGGACTGATCTTATCTGGTCTTTTTTGCTTTGTTGGTCTTTAGTTTAGCTAGTTCCTTCCTCACCTGTTCTGTGGCCAAGGCTGGGCCTGTGTATTGTGTTGATGAGGAGTCAGATGGTGAGGGCAGGGGAGGAGTTATTGAAGGTGAGGTATACTTCAATGTTGTATGGCTGCTGATAGAGGAGATGGCATCAGTGGGCAATGGGGAGACAGCATAGGCAGAGATGGTGGGTGGAGGGATGTGAAGAGACTCCAAGGCATCAGCTAAGGTGGTGGAGGGAGGAGAGATGGTATGTGAGGACACTGGGTCAGAGTAAGAAGCAGAGGTGGTGTCAAATCCATTAAAGATCAGGTTAAGTTCATGAGCAAACTTTGAGTCTCCTTCCACAGCAGTGTGTGACTTCTTATAGCCAGTCATTATTAGCATCCCATTCCACACCTCTTTGATATTATTCTGTCTCAAATTGTGCTCTACTCTATCTCTATAGAGCTGCTTTGCCTCCCTCAGCTTCCTCGAGTTCTTTCTGCACAGCCTGGAGTTCCTCCGTCTCGTGCCATGAACATATACGTATAACGTATCTGCTGTAGGCCTAGACTGCCCGAGGACCATCGGTGCACTGAGCTCCCCTACCCTAGCCCTAACACTCCCTTCCCCTCCCCTCTCTTCCTCTCCTCCCCCCTCACATGTATATTCCACCATTGAATGTCACTAACCTTGTGCTCTCTCCCTCTCTTTCTCTCTGTCTCTTTCTCTCTGTCTCTGTACCTTCTGCAGGTGTCCCCGGTCCTGGAGCTACAGTGGGTACGGAAAGTATTCAGACCCCTTTAAATTTTTCACTCTTTGTGTCATTGCAGCCATTTGCCAAAATCAAAAAAGTTCATTTTATTTCTCATTAATGTACACTCAGCACCCCATCTTGACAGAAAAAAACAGAAATGTAGAATTTTTTGCAAATTTATTAAAAAAGAAAAACTGAAATATCACATGGTCATAAGTAAAAAAAATTTAAAGGGGTCTGAATACTTTCCGTACCTGTATATATCGGTGATGTGCAGTTACTGACAGTTACTACCATGAAAAGGTCCCAGTTTGTAACCCTGAAGCACTCTTGAAGGGCCTCCTCAGCATCCTTTGACCAAATCTTCGCATACCTCTTAGTAGCAGACTGTTGTCTTACTACGGGCTTGTATGTTGGTACTAGATATATTAAGTTGTGGTCTGATCCACCAAGTGGGCAGAGAGCTGAAGAGCTGTATGCCTCCTTCACATTGGCATAAAGGAGATCAAGAATCTTATTTTCTCGTGTTGCACAGTCCACATACTGTTTGAAGTTGGTCAGAGTTCCTGAAACACTGACATGGTTAAAATCCCCATTAATTAGTATAAGGGCACTGGGGTGCTCTGGTTGGAGACCAGCGACAGCTGTGTGGATAATGTCACATGCATTCTGTGCTGCAGCTGATGGAGGAACAGTCACAACAATGGTGTGTGAAAACTCACGGGGCAGGTAGTATGGCCTCATTCCAACCACCAACAGCTCAATGTCTGGAGTGCAAATGCAGTCCTTCAATGTTACTTGTCCAGGGTTGCACCATTTGGAGTTAACAAAAACAGAGAGACCACCTCCTCTTTTCTTGCCGCTCTGTTTTCCTCTGTCTGCTCACACTAGTGAGAACCCAGGCAGTTCAAGCGAACTGTCCGGTATATTTTCATGCAGCCAGGTCTCAGTGAAGCAAAGCAAGCTACAGTCTCTGTACTCTCGCTGGCTGCTAGCTAAAGCAGTAAGTTCATCCACTTTGTTGCAGAGTGACCTCACATTTCCCATAATAATTTTTGGGAGAAATGGTTTAAATCTCCTATGTTTTTCTCAATGCTTCACTTCTCCTCTGCAGCCCCTCCTAAGCCTCCTCAGGCCTTGGGGGATTTCAGGTTTTTTACCAAGAAGCAGACTTGTTCCTTTGAGAGCTAACAGTTGCTCCTTTGTATAGATGCCGTTGCCACAGAAACAACAGTTTCCATAATCTCCATATATCTCTCCACAGGAATTAGAAGATCCCAACTCATCCACTCTCATCCATTATCAGAAAGAATACATCTTGACTTAACTTGGATTAACAGATGGTAATTCAGTAAAAAACTTGCAAAAAACAAAAAACAAACAGAAGAACTGCTGTAACTGGCTGCCACCTAACAGGCACCATTCTAGAATTCCAAATTACAGTGAAATACATTTATTTTATAAATTTTGCCATATCAAAGTAAGGGGGTACAAACCTAATTTAACAGTAACAGTACACTCAAAGTGGCCAACTAGAAGAAACAAAAAGAAAATGTTCAACAATTGGTCATGGTTGAGATAGGCCATGTTCACAGAAACATTTTTTTTATTATCACTTGGCAGAACCTGTGGCAGAAACATCTTTCCGACTCCAAAGAGATCTCCGACCACCTTCATGCCATTCATCAGAGGGCCCTCGATGATGCGAAGGGGTCGAGTGTAGCGGTCAACATGAGCACGACACTCCTCCATATCCTCCACTATATACTTCTCTATTCCCTGTACAGCAACAACACAGGTTTAAAATCATTAATAATATGATATGATGATGATTTTTTGCAGTAATCCTGATTGATTTTAAGCTGACATCAACATAACTCACAACTTTCAAGTGTTTGCTTATATTACTGTTTTTTCAATTGCTATCAAGCATTGATCAAAACTCTTCACACAGTCAGCAAAACAGAAATCTATGTGGAGCAAACTGAATAACTTTTCATTGCTTTCACACAAAATGCATTCAGTGACAACAGTTACCAAAATTCATCTATTCCTTTCTCGGTGTGAGACCACCCCTTCAAATCACTATGCTTTTGCAGCATATTTTTCAGATGTCATCACACTTTTTTCAAAACAGTTTAAAAAACAATCAAAACAGAATCATGGAGACATGCACCTCTGCTGCAGCCACATTGACATCTATAGAAAATAATATCAAAAATATTGTCAGTAAAGTGAAATCATTCCAAACATAGATGAGTGCAGTTTACAGCTGAGAACCCACCCAGGTGACCTGTGTTTGGTTCATTAGAAAACAGGTAAGACCATTTTTGTCAGACCATTCTTTAATTACTTTTGAATTTAAGATAATGGATCATGCAGCACGATAGGCTCCTGGTTAGGAATAAGTGGGTATAGATAATGGATGGATGGATTATGCAGCTTTTGGAAGAAAATTCCACTACAGTAGATGTTTATCTGACAATGCCATTAATAAATTTAAATAAATGATTCCATCTTTATTTACATCTATGCCATGTGCCAACACAATGGAGGGCAGCTGCCTCAATCCCACTCCCTACCAAACTGATCATGTTGTTGACAGTGCTGTAGCCTCACTACGTGAAACTCTTGATACTGTGGCCCCTCTGAAAGAGAGGTTAGTGAATCAAGAGAAGATTAGCTCCATGGTACAGTTCACATATCTGTACCTTAAAGCAAAAAGACATGATGATTTAGATGAAGCCACTACTGACGTGAATTCAGAGAGATCTATGGGAGAGAAGCAATCTAAAAAGGACTGAGGTCTTACAGATGATTCAAGAGCTACTGTAGTAGAAGATTCATTTATGGCAGCTATAGGAAGCATCTGATGAATTCTCTCTCTAATAGTTGTGATTTTATTTGTAAAGAAACTCAAAGTCATCACTGCTGAGAGCTAAGCTTTTGCCAGGCTAGATAAAATTCTTCTACATTTGTGCTCTCTCCCTGTCTCTCTGTCCTCTCTCTCTCTGTGTACCTTCTGCAGGGTGACCGTGGTCCTGGAGCTGTATAGTGCTGATGTGCAGTTACTGGCCCCACCAACCTGCAGTGTCTATTTGTTGTTTATTGTTGCTGTTTTTTTTCCTCTCTCCTCTATCCACTCACCCCAACCAGTGGAGGCAGAGGCCGCCCAAACTGAGCCTGGTTCTGTTAGAGCGAGTTTTTCCTCTCCACTGTCACTAAATTTGTTGGGTTTTTATTGTTTTTTGTAAAGTGCCTTGAGATGATTGTATTTTAATTTGGCACTAAAACTGAACTGAATTCAACTGAATAAGGGGATGGCTTTTGATTTTTTTTTTGTCCTCAAAAAAGACAGGTTGGTGCGGAGTTTAATTAAATTAAATTCAATTCAGCAGGTTTACGGGTGCAATAACTTGCAGCAACAGTTGCATCAATATTTAGAATTTTCCAGCAAAACAACAGACAAGACAAGCAGCCCTCAACTATTGAATTACATTTTATATTAAACACCTGTAAAATTTAAACATTTTACATCTACTGACATTTTTGAAATATATTGTTTTGTGTTTTATATTACTGTATGGAGGATTCAAAGGTTGCCTCCTAACCGAGAGGCAGAAATTTTTCAGATGCCCAGGATTCTGCAAACAACCCCATAAAACAGAGAAATTTGGGTCAGCACAACAACTGACAGAGTCCTTGAAAAGCATAAATAAAAATGAAGCAGTTGTACACTATACAGTGTATTCATTCTTGTGGATGAAGCCAGATTCAACCTGGCAAGACCACGGCACAGAGGAAAAAATGTCATTGGGCAGCGGGGAACTGTGGATGTCCCAAGCCAGAGATGAGCAAACATTACAATGAGTGCAGCCCTCTCCAATGATGGTTTGCTTTGATACAAAGCCTGCCAGGGTTGGATTAGACATTCTAAAACATTCTTCCCAAGGTGCATTGCCAGAGAAGATATAAGATGCAATGTTGTCAAAAACATGTGGCCAAATGCAGAAGAGAGGGCATAGATGTGATACATGAAGTACTGTAAATCACTAAGAAATACATGAAATGCATAAATGGAATTGAAGCAAACTGCTGCATTGCTAATTCATTCTTGTTACAATACAACATACAATAATTTAGTACACGTCACCACGGTAGACTGCTCTGGTACACGCAATGCAATAAAGTGCAATATAGTGCAAAGATCTTATTCTATAATAACATACTGATTTATCTGGGAAAAAATACATTCAAACTTTAAAGATTAATTTATTTTTTTTTTAATGATGTCTGTTGCTAGTATTTTGTAGTTCAGTGTGCTAAGAGTAACAGTATTTGCTTCCCGAATAACACTTGTTGAATGACCTGATTTTGAGACATGGATGATGATTTTTTTTTTTAGCTGAGATGCATGTTTGTTATGCAGACTGTGTGAAGAAGAAAAGTAGTTTCAGTATTGACCAATGCTTGTTGAGAGGAGAGGAGAGGAGAGGAGAGGAGAGGAGAGGAGAGGAGAGGAGCTTTATTTATCCTAAGGGGAAATTCAGATGAATCCACCTGTGAAGGAAGCAGTGCAACATTTTCTCTTTGCCATTGAAGTGAATAAAAATCCCTGCTTGAAATAATCTAATCGTGACTTATCCTACCTTGATTAAAGCATACTCCAACCGCTCCTCCACACTTCCTTTTCTCCACTCATCTGTCTGAAGAACCTTCTTCCCTCCTTTTACATAATTCTGTTGACAACAGTAGTAAGGGTAACATCTGTTACGCAAAGACTAAAGCACATCAGCTAGATGTACTGGTTCCGTGCATAGCTGTATATACACTATGTGTACCTGTGCATAGGTCAGTAGTTTCTCTGTAGCATCAGGATCTCTGTTCAGGATGAGATTTTCACACAGTAATAGCAGCTCTTTATTGATGTCATCATACACTGGCAGGTTCCCAGCATTAACTATCCCCATATCCATACCATCCTGGGACAGGACAGAGCGTGTGAGTGAGTGTTATTTACAGACAAGCTTCTTTCTCTACTACAATTTTAAAGGATGACTGCATTATTGATTTAGTTGGAATCATAATTTCATAGTTTTAGTCATTTTTCATACTACTATTAATATTGTACTCACAAACTTCATTATATATCTGTTGTAAACACCCCATGATGGTTTACAGATGTTCTACTTGCCTCAACTTTGACTTACTATACTTTAGTTCACAGTTTTCCTGTTCATTTCAGGCATCCTCATTTTCAGTTTGCCCTGTGTATACAGTAGTTTTATCTGGATAAACTGTTTTCAACTTATCTGATGGTCTTTCTGCTCATGCCTCTTAGCATGTCAAACTTTGTTACCATGTTCCCAGATCTCAGCTTATTTACAATGTAACTGTGATGACATAGAGGTGTGTGCACAAAAAACATTGTGTGTCTGTGTTTACCTTGATAGCGTGATAGAGAAATGCTCCATGCATAGCTTCCCTAATAGCCTCCATTCCTCTGAAGGAGAAGGACAGGTTGGACAGGCCTCCACTCACCCTGGCTCCCATTAATGTCTCCTACAGACAGACACACACATACACACACAGATTGAGTATAAAGTGATGTGATGGCTTTGACCAACTTTGACCATCTTGTGTGAACATACAGTGAGAATGAAATGGAAACAATTGAAAATTCATGCAGAAATTGGTTGAATTTACATTAATCCTTTCTAGGATGGACCACTACAATACCTTGATAAGCTTGGTAGCCCTGATGAAGTTGACAGCATAGTCATTGTGCTCTTCCATGCCTGTACCAATAGTGAGGATGTTAGGGTCAAAGATAATGTCATTGGGGTCAAATCCCACTTTGTTGACCAGCAGCTTGTAGGCTCGACTGCAGATCTCCACTTTGCGATTTGTATCTGTGGCCTGAAGAAGACAGCATATTTACCAGCCTGTATGAAATTGTTTATGGGAGACTATGTATGTATGCGTTTGCCTCCTCACCTGTCCCACCTCATCAAAGGCCATAACCACCACAGCAGCTCCGTAGCGCTTCACATTGACAGCTCTGAGCAAGAACTCCTCCTCTCCTTCCTTCAAACTGATACTGTTGACTATACATTTACCCTGGCAGCATTTCAACCCAGCCTCAATCACTGAGAAGTTAGAGGAATCAATACACAGAGGAACCTGGAAAGCAAACTCAATCTCAATCATTCATTCATTCAGTGACTAGCTTATTAAGCGATTCATTTTTTACATTAAGCATTTTTTGGAAAACAAAAAAAAAAAAAAAAAAAAAAAAAAAAAAAGAAATTACAATCTAAACACACAACTGAAACACTGAAATACCAAAGATCGAACTGGTGGATACTAACAAAACATTCATTCATTCATAATCTATACCTGCTTATTCCTATTCAGGGTCACAGGGATCTGCTGGAGGCTTATCCCAGCTCTCTTTAGGTGAAAGGCAGGGGTACACTCTGAACAGGTTTTATTTCATCCATCCAGACTGCCAGAGGGCGGTGCTGAAAGAACTGAATGTTCCCTTTGCACATTCACATTTCGAGTAATTATACCAAAAAACTGTGAACCCAGATGACCCCAAGAGGTGATATATTCCAGTGTCATCCAAGTTCTGTTCCTCTTTTCCTCTTGCGTGCAGTTCGCACTATGTTTCACCTGCTTAAGCAAACAAAGCCCTAAGTTGCAGTTACCGGGAGCCCTGTGACTGTTTCAGTCGGAGAAGCAGAGTTTCGCCCTCCAGGCGCTGCAATGGTTTGTATCAGAGATTTTAGGTACGTATATATTGTTTTTCTTTTGTGTTCACCTGCTGGTTTGGATGGAATGTGCGTCCTCCTCCCCCAGCTTGTGGCGCAAAAAGTCTTTGCTGACTTTCATTGAGTTCACACTGAACTTAGCAAGTCTGCTGGTGACGGTGGCGTTTGTGCCCCCTCTCCCAACTCTCTGTGATAGGTGTAGCATTATTTCGCTGCGGTTGAAATGCGGCGTAATTGGTTTCTGTTTGTCAGTAAGCCCAGAGCTGCCCACTCCACCCATGTCTGTCTTAGCTACAGAGGACGATGTCCTTTTATTGGCAGCCTCAACCTCTCAGTTTCTGGAGGATGATAAGTAGGGGGCCTCTTGGGCTTCAGAAGCGAGCTCAATTTCTTCTGCTTGGAGTTCACTGAGTGAGGCAGGAGATACTTCCATGCCATCCACAATGCCATTGGCTCTGGAGCAGTTGCAACTAGAGTCAGCCCCAGAAAGCGCCTTCTTTAGGCGCGACAGGCTCCTACTGCTTTTGATGTTCCTCCTTCCAAAGAATATCTGAGGGAGTTACATGCCTGCTGGAGAGACCCTGGAGCCCTTTCATGGCTTTCAGCTGATGGTCGGGCACTAGCCTGGAGCACATGCCCACGGTTGAGCCAGCTATCACGTCCCTTATTGTGACACCTAAGGAGGCACTGCGCCCGACTGTCAGGTGCCCGTGACCCCACTGTCGAGTCATGGACGGCCTTCTGACAAGAGCTTACAACTCCGGTGCACATGCTGGCCATTTTAGCAATTCACTGGCTCACCTTATGTTCACCCTATCGGCCTCTCTGCAGGAAAGCAGTGCTTCCACTTCCTCTATTGGTTTTAGCAATGCAGCAATGCGGGCTTTTGCCCTACTGACATGGGAGCTGGAGAGGATGATGTCTGGCCTGAGAGGAAGATACATGCTTATATGGTCGGACAACACCTCAACCACCAAGGGGGCACCAGGTCTGCACAACTTCTGAAGGTGTCACATGACCTTCTAGTATGGGCAGCCCCACGTCTGCCCAGTCTGCCTGACAGGCCCCCTGGGCCAGGACGCACTAGCCCACCCCTGGCATTGGGGTCTCTTGTATGCCTTCCCAACACTACCCCTGATCATGCCAACGCTTCAGAGTTCTTTGGGAGGGTCACAAGTTATTGCAATCTCATGTCAACATGCTAGAGTGAACAATAGCACACATGGAAGTCACAGCCTGGTGTCTTTTTCTCAAGGGAGGTCGACAGTTCCACCCATGACACTCCCACGAGCCCCTGCATGGGGCTGGAGGAGTTGTGCCCAATAAGGGCACCAAGGGGATATACTGCAACTACAACAGATATATGAAGGTCTGACCAGCTGTTCTTATGTTATAATGGTCCAAAGATAGGTTGTACTCTTTCCAAGCAGTGCCTCTCCCACTGGATTGTTGACGTCGTCTCCCACACCAATCACACACACACTCACACCTATGGGCAATTTAGAATCACCAATCAACCTGACATACATGCTTTTGAACTGTGGGAGGAAACCGGAGTACCCGGAGAAAACCCACGCAAGCACGAAGACAACATGCAAACTGCCGTGTTTCAAACCAGTTTCTAAAATATCTTAGATAAAAATTCTAAATTCAAGGTTTGCTTCCTAGGTTTTTGAAACTTTTGACAATATCCTAAGGCCTTCATGGATTTGCTTTATTATATCATATAATCATCTAATTTAGGTTTGACAGTTCAATTACTTTCAGTGCCAACACCTGAGAGGGAGAGCTTTCCCTAATGACAAGTAAAGAATGAATAAAATGAGTGATGATTCCATGTAGCAGCAACGCTTGTAGAGAAACTTTGCACCCAAAGCAGTGTTGAAAGAAGTTATAATTTTGCATATATTTTGGTGTAAAAATGACTTATACAAAATTAACTCCAGTGATTTTCATTTACAGTGCCTTCAAATCCTACCCGTGCAACGTCTGGCTCGGAGGCAATGAAGTTACAAAATTTGGCCATGGCTGTTGGCCCATTCAGCATTCCCTCATCCATGTTTATATCCAGGACCTGGGCTCCCATGTCAACCTGGGCTTTAGCAATGCTTAATGCCTCCTAAACAGAGGGAAGTAAATGCAACACTGATTTTCACTTATGCTCATAATTTTACTGTAAACTTAGAAAAAAAATTAAAACATCTTGTGAAATTCTGCCTCACCTCATAGTTTCCTGCCATGATTAGCTTGGCAAATTTGCGTGACCCAGCCACATTGCATCGCTCTCCAATGTTTACAAAGTTAGTATACGGGCCAATTCTGAATGGTTCTAAACCTAGAAATCAATTTTCAATTATCTCATAGACATCCTGTATATATATTAGTACTACTAATGATAATAATAATAATAATAATAGCTGGAATGTATCATGTTTCAAACAAATTATGACATTGTTTATGAACTCACAAATCAAAACAATGAGGATGATGGAATTACACACACTCTGAAGACTGATATGATAAATTCGATATAAGTTACATTTCAACATAAAACACAAGGACTTTACTAGTGAATCCATAAAAGACTCACTACGTCACATACTAGATACTATTTTAAGTTTTACAGCAGAGATTACAAATGGTAAAAGGAAATTTTCATACCTGACAGCAACAAGTAGTCTTGATAAATATCAGCAGCAGGAACTCTTGGCTGGCATTCTCTAACTGCATCAGATATGGCTCTATATAAATAAGAAGAGGATAGAAAAATTTTCAAAACTGGACAAAACTTAACATACACATTTACTTGTAGGAAACATGACAGTGACCTGATATGTCCTGGAGTGGTCCCACAGCAGCCTCCCACAATATTTACTAATCCATCCATAGCAAACTCCTGCAAGCAGAAGTTAAAAACAAAGCTTAGCTACAGCAAGAAATCAACCAAGGCCAGTTTAAGTCATGTATTAGCACATATTGTTTCTCATTTTCATAGATAAATTAAAAACTCATTTAAAAATTGAGGAGAGCACAACAGGAACTATGGGCAGAGGAGTAGTCCTGGAGAGGACTCCAGCAATGATTTATTCTGCAGTACTTATCATCCAGTGCAGTCTGTTTTTTTTTTTGTTTGTTTGTTTGTTTGGTGGCACCAAACCGAATTAGGGGAGGGAGAGACCAGTTTGTCCAATACTGACAGCTCAGTTTGATAAAGTTTAACTTGTAGCTTGCTGTCCTCTGGTTTGAAAATGAAGGGAGCAAGAGAAAAGAGATTTCTGTGTTTGAATGAAGACAGGGAGAAGGCAGGTCAGCCTGTGATCCACAGAACCGAACTATGAACACTATTAATGGTGGAAAGTTGATATGCGAATCCTATATAAGTACATATTGTAAAGCATCCTTAATCTGGCACCTTGTGTACATTTTTTAAATAAATTTTAAGCACACTGCCTCTTGCAGTCATTGCACGATCAACATAGTAGTATATGCTGTTTGACATGAAAAATCTCCCATGTTAAATTAACACTAAAAAGAATTTATATGTGAACAGTTTTTATTGTTAAATTAACATGCTCAGAATTAACTTAACGTGATTTTCTCTGTAGTTCACATCTGTTTATATGTCACCAGTCAAAATGAACACAAGAGCTGTGATTGTGGCTCTAAGGTCTATAGTAACTTCATTAAAGATCAGGCGTTTTACTACTGCATGTCCCTAATGCATAATCTGCGCATAATCTAGCACTTGTGTCTTTGATGCCTCCACAGTCCGTCTGCCGGCTCCCACGTCTCTGCCGCCGGCTCTCCAGCCCCTGCTGCCGGCCTCACAGTCTCTCAATGCCAGCTCCCACGTCTCTGCAGCCGACTCTCCAGTCCCTGCTGCCGGCTCCCTAGTGTCCGTCCCTGGCACTCCAGTCTCAGATGCCGGCCTCCCTGTCTCCGCTGCCGGCTCCCCAGTCCCTGTTGCCAGTCTCCAGAGTCCGCCGGCTAGCTTGCCACAGTCTCAACCAAGCCTGCCTGAGTCATCTGTCCCTCCGCCCTCAGTCTCCAAGAGCTCCCAAGTCCCCAACTTGAGCCTCTAGTCCCACAGCCTCAAGCTCAGTCAGAGTGACTGTTCTGATGGTTCTTGGTCACTTACTAAGGCCCTTCTCCCACAATTGCTCAGTTTAGCTGGGTGAACAGTCCATCCATTTGAGTATTATGGAGGCTACTGTACTCCTGGGAACCTTCAGGGCAGCAAAAATTTTTTGCAGCCATCAACCATCAGATCTTCTCTGTGCCGATCAACAATCCTGTCTCTGAGCTCTGCAGGCAGTTCCTTTGACCTCATGGTTTGGTTTTTACTCTGATGTGCATTGCCAGGTGTGTGCCTTTCCAAATCATGAGCAATCAATTTCATTTACCCCAGGTGGACTCCGAAGGTTTTAGACACATCTCAGCAATGATCAAGAGAAATAGGAGGCACCTGAGCTAATTTTTATCTAATGTTGCAAAGGTTCTGAATACTTATGTAAATGTGATATTTCAGTTTTTTTTAAATAAATTTACAGACATTCCTAAAATTCAGTTTTCACTTTATTAGGCGGCACTGAGGGTAAATTATTGAGAAAAAAATTAATTTAAATAATTGTAGTATCAGGTTGCAACATAACAAAATTGAAAAAAGTGAAAGGGCTCTGAATACTTTCTGAATTCACTATAAATGCCTGTTTTTAGAATATCGCCTCACAGTTAATACTATAGTTCCTTCTATGTTGGACATCAAACCAAGCTAATTGGGTTTAAGAGACCATCTTTTCAGATGTTTTCCGAATAGCAGGTGGTAATGTTTGGTTCCAAATGTTACTCTCCACTAATCAACAGCACAGGGCCCTGCAGGGACGTGTGCTAATCCCACCTCCTCGCTATACACTTATGACTGTGTAGTGTCACATCGCTCCAATGTCAACATTAAATTTGCAGATGACATAATGATTATAAGGCTGATCTCAAAGAACAATGAGACAGCATACCAGAAGGAGGTAAAAGCATTGTCACTGTGGTGCAGCAGAAAGAACACAAATGGTCGAATTGACCAACAGTAAGTGAAATATCTGTGAAATGGGTCACCAGCTTCAAATTCCTCTGGGTCTATAAGTCTATGAGGACATCACATGGTCCACTATAGTGATGGACAGAAAAGCAGAACTGAGATTTGGCATGACCGCAAAAATAATGGCTCTTCTTGTACTTTCCAAATTTTCTGCACAAATTGGAATGTGATCTGCAAACAAGAAATGGTTCACACCACTGCATTTATCATTTATTGATTCCACCCAGACACTTGTGTTTTACTAAATTTTCACCAGGGATTAATTGCAACTTAATTTCACATTTTTATCTGTTCTAAATATACCTTAAATTAATACTTTTCAAACATGGATGCTTTATGTAAATGTATGTTTATTATTAGTGAAACCAGGGCCGAGGCACAGGGGGGTGGCCCAGTGTAACCAATATTACATTTAGTAGCAGTAAACAAACTTTCTTTTATGCTTAATTTCAGTTCACACCTGGGCAGCACAAACACCTGCTCTTTACCTTTACTACTAGTAAAGAATAAAATATTGTGGTGGTGCAATATTTTGTGCACCAACCACAAACTTGCAACAGGCTATGTAAATATCCCCCTATTGGGCCTAAGATCTGAATGAGTTCCATTCTGTGCCTCTCACTGCCTTAGTTATGAGGTATTTTGAGTGGCTTGCCATGCATGCTGCCTGATTTACCACAAATCTAGACCCCCTATAATTTGAGTATAGATCCACAGCAAGTGTAATATCTCAATCCTGCCCTGATGTGTGTCAGGGAAGTCTGACACACAACAAGATCTTGTAAACACAGTTACACACCAGGGCGGTGCCCCTATTGTCCCCTGTTAACCCAGAACTGCACTGTCAAATTTGAAAATATCACAACCATCAAGTTTGCCAATGATACAACAGCAGTGGGTCTAAGCAACAATAACACCAAATCCGTAACAGGACGGAGGTGGAGCAGTTAACAGTATTACACAAACCCCACAGTCCTTCTCTTAATGTAAACAATAGAGATTGTTGTTGATGTTAGGAGGGCTGACAGGCATCATCATACACCCGACCTTTGAACAATCTCTCCATTTCAGCCCGTACCACTATTAAATATGGGGCATCACCGAAAGCAAACTATGGTCTCACCTGTTTGATAACTACAAAATTACAAGAAAACAGCTGAACTGAACAGTGAAGATGTAATGGGAAAATGAGTTTCAATGTTTGATTATTGTGACCAATTATGATTTTTATTGTTTCTTAGTGTATTCTTGGTTTTCAGGTTTCACAGGTTTTCATTTACAGGTTGATTCATAGAGTTCACCAAGGCTCATGTGTTTTTCATAATCATATCTGATGTTTATGTTCTTCTTGACCTAGCATAATCTGACATTAAGGGACAAAGTGTTCTCAAGGATGTTGGTGAGGAATATCTGAGAGAAAGGTTCCTTAGGACACTAGGTCTGAGGAAAGGACCAGTATAATAGAGCAGACACAGGATGGAGGGTTAACTGTCAAATGAGAATATAGAGTTTTAGAATATAGCCTTATTAGGGAATCACTTTGTACAACAATAGGGAAGTACAGACTTAATTATCTGATTATGTGAATGATTATTTGCATTTACTTTGGAAGTCTGTATAAGTAGCGGCCTCAGCCTAATAGGAGCGGAGCAACTGATCAATTGTGTTCTATTTTTGCTCCTTTCTGGCAAGAAATATATTCTGAAAAGACAATCTGTCTGCACTCTCTTTATTGCTCATCCAACAGGTTTTGCCACAACAAAACACCAGATCAATGGTGCCCTCTCTCCCCATCCTGGTTTATTACCATTACTGTGCTCACAAAGTCTCCTGTATTATTAAGAATCCTGATCACCTTTTTCACAACTTGTTTTCTCTCCTACAACATTGGAAGCGGTCCAGGAGCATTTGTGCTAAATACTAGAGAATGGTAAATACAGCTTCTAACTAGATGGAGTTAGAATCATGGAGAAATTAGGCCCCTGCAGAATTTTTAGGTATGCAACTAAATGACAAAAATGAGGAAAACTAAACCTTGAAACATAGATTATTAAAAGATAACAGGTGTGACCATGTTGGTGGTTAGGAACCATAACATTCTGGCTACAACTCTGATAGGCAAGATGGGTATTGAAATTGTCCAGTAGTAGTAGTAAAACAGTGCACATGTGCTGATAAACAATGTATTACATTTGAATACTCTCATATCACTTGCTGTTTTCTGTTTGTTAGGAAACTGGTCATTCACTGACAGGTGAAGAAGAGCACAGTAAACAGGAACAGTCAAGGGCTGAAGATTTCTGGGATGATGGTGGCAAATGCTGAGCTGAAGACCAAAAGCAGGATCCTAGCACATACCCCTTGACTACCAAGATGCCCTTCACCTGCGGCAATACCAACCTTTTGAAGACAAAGTGTGTTGGTCAATTCGCCCAGACTTGTCATAGCAACTTCAAAAACAACTCAATAAGTGTAGTCAAAACAGGTCTGCAGTAGCAGCTTTGGTCTGGTCCATCTTCTTACTGACCTCACCTCAAACTTCGCAGATTTAGTTTCTGGTTGTGCAACTGTGCAGATGTTTTTCAGAGTTCCTGGTGCAGCAATTTATATGCTATCTGTATTTTGGAAGTTCATGGCTAAGATGGTTGGGAGTAAATAGCCAGTGCTCTTTCCATCCTCAATACCACAATTGAGGTGAGACCCTTGAATAAGGCACCGAACCCCCAACTGCTCCCCGGGCGCCGCCCACTGCTCCAGGTGTATGTTCACAGTGTGTGTGTGTGTGTGCACTTTGGATGGGTTAAATGCAGTTTCTGACAGTTCCATGATGCTGTCAACTCAGTGGAGATGAATGCCTTTGTTCTGCCTGCTCTCCTCTTCTTTATATCGAACAAAAAACTGCTGCTCCTCCAACTGACAAGGTGGCAGCGCGTACAGGACGCAGCTTCTCTCTCTCCCAACACAGAGGTGTTTTCATGTTTTTGTCTTGTGATCCGCAGTCTTTTTATACGTCTTCGTTATGTCTAGATGTCCCTAAGGGCACAGCCGTGAGTTTCTGCTTGATGTCAAAAGAACCACATTCACAGAGCTACATGACCGTAGTCTACTCCGGAAGTCTGCACCATCACCGACGCCTACTCCTGTATCTTGCCCACAGTGCAGGCACCACAAGAAGCATGAGAGGAAGCAGAAGAGAGGTAAGCACAGAGGTATCCAGGCTAGGCTAGCGGCTAACCCACACAAGCCAGCTATCCCCACCATCGTACTGGCCAAAGTACGCTGGACAATAAACTGGACCACATCCAACTACTATGCTCAACTCAGAGGACTGTGAGAGAGTGCTGTATTTGTGTGTTCACGAAAACATGGCTCAGCAACAACGTTCCAGACTGTGCCATTCAGCTTGACCAGCTAACATGCTACCAAGCAGACAAAGTTCACGTCAACGAAGGTTTGATCAGGGACCCAACGGTGGCAGGCTCTGTGTTTACATCAGCGATGCCTGATGCTATGATGCTGTGTGGTCTGCAAACACTGCTCACCCGTGGTGAATCAAGTGTTTTATCTACCAAGGGAATACACAGCCATACTGCTCATTGCTGTCTATATCCCGCCCAGGCTCCAACAGCAACAACAGGAGTGAGGCACTGAATGAACTGTACCAGCACAGCAGTGAGCAGCAGACAGCCCACCCAGATGCTTTTCTCATCTTAGCTGGGGATTTCAACCTCACAGACCTAAAGAGTGTGTTTCCTAAAATACATCAACACAGACTTTCCAACAAGGGGAATCAACATATTGAACCTTGTTTACACCACCCAGAGAAGAGCTTACAAGACCGTACTCCTCCCCTACCTCTATGCCTCAGACCACACCACTGTTATGCTAATGCAAGCATACAAACCACTGAGTCTTCAGAAGCACTTCAGGACTGTTTTAACACCACACACTGGAGCATGTTTAAACAGGCTGCCACCGACAACACCACTACAGACCTCCAGGAGTACACAGAGATTGTCAGTGCCTACATCGCCAAGACCATGACTGTCTGGGCCAACCAGAAGCAATGGCTGACGGGGGAGGTCTACATACTCCTGAAGGCCCGGAATGCTGCCTTTAGAGCTGGAGACCAGGTTTTTATATAGTCTATCTAAAGAGCTTATTCAGGCTAAGGGTGGAGTGAAACCATCATCATCATCTTCAAGGTAATGAATACATTTTCATAACAACTTTAGAAATAAACAGTAAAATGGAAAACAACCTTTAAATTGGATGCTGTTATTTCTGGGGTTTCATCATATCCTCCAAATGTGTTGGGAAGACCTAAAAGAAAAATAGAAAAAAAGAGATGAGATCATTTGCATCCTACATGATCTGACGTATGACACAATCTAAATTAGCTCAAAGATGTGTGTGCTACAGCTGCTTACAAAATACCAGCAGAATAATTTTACGAAAGAAATTTCTAATTTCTAATTTCTGCCTATGGAAATGATTATCATTTCTGGGGCTGTACTTTGCTTTGGTGGTAAAATATAGGACACATGATTGTATTATATTCTAAGAACACCTCAGCAGTATATTAATATAGTATGTTCTCTTACATTTTTAAGTTTTTCTGAAACGCATGGAAATATGTAAATCAGAGGTTTTAATAATAATTAAATTCAACATCGCATACAATATTGGAAAAGAAGAGCTACCATAAATCTCAAATAATCATAATGAAAAAGTTAACCCATTAACCCAAACAAAATGATCAAAATAATAGCAGTACAATGTGACTAACCAGAATAATCCAGGTTTTTAGTATATTCTTTATTGCTACATGGCAAACAAGTTACCAGTAGGTACAGTAGATTCTCAGAAAACAAACAAGACCCAGCATTCATGATATGCACGCTCTTAAGGCTGTGCAATTGGGCAATTAGTTGAAAGGGGTGAGCTAAAAAAAATAGCAGTGTCTGCCATTGACTGTACAAACTCAAAACAATTTTGTACAAATGTTTTTGCTTCTAGGATTTAGCAATCCTGTGAATCACTAAACTAATATTTAGATGTATAACCACAGTTTTTTTTATAACTGCTTCACATCTGTGTGGCACGGAGTCAACCAACTTGTGGCACCTTTCAGCTGTTATTCCACTCCATGATTCTTTAACAATATTCCATAATTCATTTACATTTCTTGGTTTTGCTTCAGAAACAGCATTTTTGATATCACCCCACAAGTTCTCGATTGGATTAAGGTCCGGGGATTGGGCTGGCCACTCCATAACATTCATTTTGTTGGTTTGGAACCAAGACTTTGCTCGTTTACTACTCTATGGCCCTTGGACCCAAAAAGAACAATTTTACTCTCATCAGTCCACAAAATGTTCCTCCATTTCTCTTTAGGCAGTTCGTGTGTTCGTTGGCAAATTGTAACCTCTTCTGCACATGCCTTTTTTTTTTTTTTTTTTTTTTTTTTTAAAAACAGAGTGTCACAGTCTTCTAACTGTCACAGTACTTACAGGTAACTCCAGACTGTCTTTGATCATCCTAGAGCTGATCATTGGCTGAGCCTTTGCCATTATTATTCAGGCTCCTGGTTATTATCCTGGTTAACCCTGGTTATTCTTCGATCCATTTTGATGGTTGTCTTCCGTTTTCTTCCACGTCTCTCTGGTTTTGCCCTCCATTTTAAGGCATTGGAGATCATTTTAGCTGAACAGCCTATAATTTTTTGCACCTCTTTATAGGTTTTCCCCTCTCCAATCAACTTTTTAATCAAAGTCCGCTGTTCTTCTGAACAATGTCTTGAACGATCCATTTCCCTCAGGCTTCAAATGCATGTTCAACAAGTGCTGACTTCATCCTTAAATAGGGGCCACCTGATTCACACCTGTTTTTTCACAAAATTGATGACCTCACTAATTGAATGCCACACTATTTTTTTTTTTTAAAAGCACACCCCTTTCAACTAATTGCCCAATTGCACAGCCTTAAGAGCGTGCATATCATGAATGCTGGGTCTTGTTTGTTTTCTGAGAATCTACTGCACCTACTGGTAACTTGTTTGCCATGTAGCAATAAAAATTATACTAAAAACCTGGATTATTCTGGTTAGTCACATTGTACTGCTATTATTTCGAACAATACTGTGCACACCATAGGTGAAATGTCCAACCAGGGAGGGAAAAACTTTGGATTTGTTCTATGCTACAATTAAACATGCATACAGTGCTTCCCCCATCCCTCCATTGGGCAATTCAGACCATACCCTGGTCCACCTTAAAAATTGCTACATCCCCTTTGTTAAAAGACACCCCATCAACACTAAAACAGTGATACGATGGTCAGAGAAGTCTTATGATGGCCTCATGGACTGTTTTGAATCAACAGACGGTTGACGGTACACAGTCTTGTGTAAGCCCCATGGAGGTGACATTGTGAGTTTATAATGGACTATATACTGTACATTTTTTGTGTAGACTATAGCAACAAAAATGTGTACTCAAATAGCACTACTAGCACTTCTGTAAAAAACCTTGTAGTTATTTTTGACCAGGACATGTCCTTTAACTCACACATAAAACAAATCTCTAGAACTGCATTCTTTCACCTGCACAACATTTCCAAAATTAGGAACATCCTGTCTCAAAATGATGCAGAAAAACTAGTCCATGCATTTGTTACCTCAAGACTAGATTACTGTAACTCATTACTATCTGGATGTCCCAGTATCTCCATAAAAAGCCTCCAGTTAATCCAGAATGCCACAGCCAGAGTCCTGACAGGAACTAGCAAGAGAGATCATATTTCTCCTATATTGGCTTCTCTTCATTGGCTCCCTGTAAAATATAGAATAGAATTTAAAATCCTTCTTCTCACATACAAATCCCTTCATAATCAAGCTCCTTCATACCTTAAAGACCTCATAGTACCATATTATCCCAATAGACCACTTCGCTCTCAGAGTACAGGTCTACTTGTGGTTCCCAGAGTTTCCAAAAGCAGAATGGGAGGCAGAGCATTTAGTTATCAAGCTCCTCTCCTATGGAACCAGCTCCCACCCTGGGTTCAGGAGGCAGACACTCTCTATACTTTTAAGGCTAGACTTAAAACCTTCCTCTTTGACAAAGCATATAGTTAGGGCTGGCTTCAGGCAACCCTGAACCATCCCTTAGTTATGCTGCTATAGGCCTAGACTGCCCGAGGACCATCGGTGCACTGAGCTCCCCTACCCCCCTCCCCCTCTCTTCTCTCCTCCCATCTCATGTATATTCCACCATTGAATGTTACTAACCTTGTGCTCTCTCCCTCTCTCTCTGTTCTCTCTGTACCTTCTGCAGGTGTCCCTGGTCCTGGAGCTGTATATCGCTGATGTGCAGTTACTGGTCCCACCAACCTGCAGTGTCTATTTGTTGTTTATTGTTGCTGTTCTTTTCTCTCTGCTCTATCCACTCACCCCAACCGGTCGAGGCAGATGGCCGCCCAAACTGAGCCCGGTTCTGCTGGAGGTTTTTTCTTCTGTTAAAGGGAGTTTTTCCTCTCCACTGTCGCCAAGTGCTTGCTCATAAGGGAATTGTTGGGTTTTTAGTTTTAGTTTTTGTAAAGTGCCTTGAGATGATTTGTATTGTGATTTGGCGCTATACAAATAAAATTGAATTGAATTGAAATAGGTCATGGGTAACAAAGCACATAAAGCTCATTCTAAATAAAAAGAAAAGGGCCTTCAGGGCAGGTTTAAGGGAGGAGATAAAGAGAATCCAGGCTCACCTGAAAGTAAAGATCAGTGAAACAATGGAGATGTACAGGAGAAAGCTGGAGAGAAAACTCCAGCAGAAGAAAGTGAGGGAGGCGTGGAGTGGTATGAAGACTATTACAGGTTTTAAGGAGGACAAAAAAGGACTGAGGGGGACGCGGAGAAAGCCAATGATCTAAATCTGTTTTTTAACAGATTTGGCGTGACCACCCCCAAAACAGTGGGTTCTACTGTGCCCTTACCTGCCAATACACCATCTGTGCCCTGCCCCCAGTACCTAACTTTTGCTCAGGAGGAAGAGCTCACACATGCCACTACCTCCTCAACTGCCTGCTCTACTCCTCTGACATCCTCACCCCCTACTTCATTGCCAGGTGATACAACAGCTGGAAAGACTGGACAGCTCACTGTAGAGAGTTGACACCTGTGACGCTGTTTCCTGGGTAAGCAAATTCACTCCCTGTTACAAGTGTGTTGTGCTGTGTGCTCTGTATAGCTCTGTATAGCTGTATAGTATTAGAGTTTCCAAAAGCAGAATGGGAGGCAGAGCCTTTAGCTATCAAGCTCCTCTCCTGTGGAACCAGCTCTCAGTCTGGGTTCATGAGGCAGAAACTCATTTAAGGCTAGACTTAAAACATTCCTTTTTGTTAGGGCTGGATCAGTTCAGATAACCCTGAACCATCCCTTAGTTATGCTGCTATAGGCCTACACTGCCCAAGGACTCTCTATCAGTGCACCTCCTTTTTATTTTGTGTAAAGTTCCTTGAGATGATTGTATTGTGATTTAGCCCTATACAAATAAAACTGAACTTCGTGCAACAAAGGCTGCAGACCCAGATGGAGTGAACCCCAGGGTACTAAAAGCCTGTGCCTCACAGCTGGGTGGCATCTTCCACAAAGTCTTCAACATGACTGCATCTACAGAAGTTTGCTGTGCTGCAGAAGACCTACTGCCCTGTGCTGGTGCCAAAAACAACACGGCCTTGTTTATTCCAGGATTATAGACCAGTTGCTCTAACCTCCCATATTAGGAAGAACATGGAGAGGCTAGTCCTGTAAAAACTGAGGACTACAGTAAGGACACATCTTGACCCATCCAGTTTGCCTACCAGCCCCAAATTGGAGTCGTGTCACCTTCAGAAAATTTCTGATGACTCTGCTGTAGTGGACTGTATTAACAATAGAGACGAGGCTGAATACAGATCTGTGGTGGGGGTCTTTGTCACATGGTGTCAGAAAAACAAACTTCAACTCAAGTGTGACAAAGACAAAAGAGATACTGGTGGACCTGAGAAGGAAGAAGGGACCATGTTAACATCCTAGAGGTGGATGTTGAAGTTGTGGAGGACTACAAATATCTTAGTGTATACATTGACATCAAGCTAGACTGGTCAAAAAACACTGAAAAACTGAGGTCGCTCAGGTCGGCTCCGGGACGTGCCGGGGGATGCAGCGGAAGCTCATGGGGGATAGGGCGTTTGCTGTTGCGGGTCTGAAACTGTAGAATTTGCTGCCTTTGCAGATTAGTCAGGCCTCATACTGTCCATATTTGAAATTCAGCTTAAAGCCCTCTTTTTCTTTGCTTTTAACCCAGTGTAAGATGGTGATTTCTTTTTTTACTTTTAATTTTACTGTGTTATTGCTTTTATCATTTTAATGTTTTACCTAAGTTTTATATTAACTCTCTGGGGTCAACGAACGTGCCAGCGTGTTATGTGGCATCTTCTCCTGATAACGCCAAAAAGAACCTAAATTACTCTGTCAGTTTTGATCGTACAGATAAGAGCAATATATCATTCGAATCTGTAAATGGTCTACTTTTATTTCTATACACTCATAATAACAACAAAATGCTTTCCTTTTGTAAAATAAAGCAGACAGGATGTGTTCTCTGTCACCTCTTCGCAAACATAAATAAAACAACCTGAATCTAAAACACATGAGAAATATATGTATAGAAAGCTTGAAATTATTCACATTGTTACACATAACTGAATTTATGGACAGATATGGTTTGATTTCTTTGCCTGTGTGGATTGCATGGGTTGTTACCAACATCTGGTGAAAATTTCTGTACATTGCTCTACTGTGAAAGCATATTTTGTTCAGCATTAATAGAGGTTTTAAAGCAACATATGCCACTAAACAAATGACTGCAGTCCAGAACAGAGTATATCTGGCATATTATGAAGTAAAAAAAAAAAAAACATGACAAAGAAGGCAGCTGCTAAAAGACGCAGTGATGCTTGAATGTGTGCGCGCACACACGCACACACGCACACACAAAAATATATATACAGTGGGTACGGGAAGTATTCAGACCCCTTTAAATTTTTCACTCTTTGTGTCATTGCAGCCATTTGCCAAAATCAAAAAAGTTCATTTTATTTCTCAATGTACACTCAGCACCCCATCTTGACAGAAAAAAAATAGAAATGCAGAAATTCTTGCAAATTTATTAAAAAAGAAAAACTGAAATATCACATGGTCATAAGTATTCAGACCCTTTGCAGTGACACTCATATTTAACTCACATGCTGTCCATTTCTTCTGATCCTCCTTGAGATGGTTCTGCTCCTTCATTGGAGTCCAGCTGTGTTTAATTAAACTGATTGGACTTGATTAGGAAAGGCACACACCTGTCTATATAAGACCTTACAGCTCACAGTGCATGTCAGAGCAAATGAGAATCATGAGGTCGAAGGAACTGCCTAAGGAGCTCAGAGACAGAATTGTGGCAAGGCACAGATCTGGCCAAGGTTACAAAAGAATTTCTGCAGCACTCAAGGTTCCTAAGAGCACAGTGGCCTCCATAATCCTCAAATGGAAAAAGTTTGGGACGACCAGAACTCTTCCTAGACCTGGCCGTCCAGCCAAACTGAGCAATCGTGGGAGAAGAGCCTTGGTGAGAGAGGTGAAGAAGAACCCAAAGATCACTGTGGCTGAGCTCCAGAGATGCAGTAGGGAGATGGGAGAAAGTTACACAAAGTCAACTATCACTGCAGCCCTCCACCTGTCGGGGCTTTATGGCAGAGTGGCCCGACGGAAGCCTCTCCTCAGTGCAAGACACATGAAAGCCCGCATAGAGTTTGCCAAAAAACACATGAAGGACTCCCAGGCTATGAGAAATAAGATTCTCTGGTCTGATGAGACCAAGATTGAACTTTTTGGTGTTAATTCTAAGCGGTATGGGTGGAGAAAACCAGGCACTGCTCATCACCTGCCCAATACAATCACTACAGTGAAACATGGTGGTGGGAGCGTCATGTTGTGGGGGTGTTTTTCAGCTGCAGGGACAGGACGACTGGTTGCAATTGAAGGAAAGATGAATGCGGCCAAGTACAGGAGATATCCTGGAAGAAAACCTCTTCCACAGTGCTCAGGACCTCAGACTGGGCCGAAGGTTCACCTTTCAACAGGACAATGACCCTAAGTGCACAGCTAAAATAACAAAGGAGTGGATTCGGAACAACTCTGTGACCATTCTTGACTGGCCCAGCCAGAGCCCTGACCTAAACCCAATTGAGCATCTCTGGAGAGACCCGAAAATGGCTGTCCACCAACGTTCACCATCCAACCTGACAGAACTGGAGAGGATCTGCAAGGAAGAATGGCAGAGGATCCCCAAATCCAGGTGTGAAAAACTTGTTGCATCATTCCCAAGAAGACTCATGGCTGTACTAGCTCAAAAGGGTGCTTCTACTCAATACTGAGCACAGGGTCTGAATACTTATCACCATGTGATATTTCAGTTTTTTTTTTTAATAAATTTGCAAAAATTTCTACGTTTCTGTTTTTTTCTGTCAAAATGGGGTGCTGAGTGTACATTAATGAGAAATAAAATTAACTTTTTTGATTTTGGCAAATGGCTGCAATGACACAGAGTGAAAAATTGAAAGGGGTCTGAATACTTTCTGTACCCACTGTAAACTGACCAAAAACAGTGGTCTTTTATTGTGACCAGCCTAAGGCACACCTGTGCAATAATCATGGTGTCTAATCAGCATCTTGATATGCCACACCTGTGAGGTGGATGGATTATCTCGGCAAAGGAGAAGTGCTCACTAACACAGGTTTAGACAGCTTTATGAACAACATTTGAGAGAAATAGGCCTTTTGCGTACATAGAAAAAGTCTTAGATCTTTGAGTTCAGCTCATGAAAAACTGGGCCAAAAACAAAAGTGTTGCATTTATAATTTTGGTCAGTGTATGTATGTATGTGTATGTGTGAGACATGGACATGCCACACCCTCAGAAGGGTCACAGCAGAACAGGATTCATGGTGCAAGTCAGTAAAATGTAAGCCAAGTCAGAAAAGGGAAAGTTAAGAAATTTCATAGAAATGTTAACAATGATATGTGTTAAAAGATATGTGGTAGTTTAGACTAAGTGTGGGTTACCTGCATTAGGATAGCAGACAATGAAAGCTGTGGTGCTTTTTCCTATGGCCTCAATGAATGGCCTCATATCAGTAGCACCCAACGCACAGTTCAGACCAATACTGCAACACAGAGGGGGACATGACCAGTAAGAGACAGAAGTTAAGACCAACACTGCCATACAGAAAGGGACAGAACCAGTATGAAACTCAAGTTTAGACTAGGGCTGCAACAACTAATTAATATTGATAAAACGTGTTTATTAAAATAGTTGGCAATGAACATATTTATTGATTAGTTTGGTCTATTGATGTAGCTGCTTGCCACTGCACACATAGATAGTGGTAGTTTTTCTAGTATGTGTTCAAACAGTTAGTCCTCCCGGTAAATGTTTACGGTTCTCATGCCAATTAACATAGTAACTTGTGCATCTCACTTTATCTCGTGTTGGTCCACACTGACTCCAAGAGATGGGCACCCATGTCACTCTTAAGCTCTGTGTTTTTTAGGCTTCATGTCTATATTTCTTCTGGTGCATTTAGTGAATTTCTAAAGGCATCTATAACCTATGTCGGGCAGACAGTTATTTTTGTTTAGCCGCTGTGTCTATTAATCTGTCACCTACACACAACACTGTTGTGATGACGAACACAGGTCAGAGTCTGTGTGGATTCAGTGTTTCCGTTTTCACATATGAACTCTGGAATATGTGATGACAATCATATCCAGAGATAGTCTAGAGTTGTCATTTTAACACATCAAGCATGCAGCAGGAGATTTTCCACAGAGAAAATCCAGTTGATTTCGGCAAACGACAGGGCAGATTCAGGACAGGAATTAAGACTCAATCCTTGCCACACTGCAATTGGAATGATATTGGTGGACAAGCAGAAAGACGGTTGCTATGCACTATGATTATTATGTGCATCTCAGAAACACTATGACTTTTTTTTTGGCATTGCGGCAAGAGCGAAAGTCCTGCGTGATATGAGCAGTCCGAATGATGTGTCAAGCGATCCCACTACTAAATAATCACTGGTTCACCTAAAGGTCTGTCCTCCACTGGCTCACACCATGACACTAACCAGGATAAAATCCTGGGTATCGTTTAGTCAGTATGCCTCAGACAATTGCTTTCTTACATGCAGCTCACTAGGATAATGTCTAGCAGTATTTAGCTGCATGTCTTAAAGCATGTTGATTCTTTTGGGTTAATGCACCACTCACTTTTACTTTCAATAAGAAATTCTATTAATTCTAGAACCTTTTTTAAATGAATACAATTTAAGATCTGTTTAAATGTCATTGCACCAAAAAATTATTTCAGTTCCTTTATTTTATCACATGTGTGGCAAACCCATCTAAGGTTCATATTTTGACAGCAAAATGTTGAAATCAGACTATATTGTTTTGAAAGGTTCATATAAGCAATTAATCAAAAAGATCATTAATCGATTATTAAAATAGCCCTAGTTCAGGCCAACGTTGTAACATAGAAAGGGACAAAACCAGTAAGAGACTGGAGTTCAGACCAACACTGCAAACAAAGACAGGGACAAAATGAGTAGGTGACTGCAGTTCAGAGAACACAGTGAGACAAAAACAGCCAAAGACTGGAGTTCAGACTTACACTGCAACAAAGAGAGACAGGAAAACCAGGGAGAGACTGGACCAGTAAAAGAACACAGGTATGTTGTTGTCTAGACTATTATTATGACATACGATAGTAACAGTTGTTAGGGATTAAGTAAAGTAACCTACCATAGTGGTTTAGCATGGGACACACTCACTACAAAGGCCTCTCCTGTCTGACCAGACAGAGTTCGTCCACTCCGGTCAACAATTGTTCCTGAGATCTAGATTATGGATGGGACATGAAGGCAATGTAAACATTTCAATATCACTAAAGACTAGAGTAGTACACATTCTTCCTAGCGCTGAAACAGTTGCTACTAGTCTGTGATTTTTAATCCTAAAGAAAAGAAATCTCACATGTATGGAAATACATGTAAATTGCAGAATTACATGCATTAAATGAGCATACTCTTGTGCAAACCAAGACTAACTGAAATTAAAGCTCCTGCTGAATAAATTGTTTAGGTGTGTAACATTTCAGAGATTATAAAGAAAATTATAGACATACAAATATAGGTTTTCTTTCATAGCTCTTTTCAAACAGCAGGTCGATGGCAAACAAGGCAGCCTGTACAAAGAAAACATACATAGGTAGACAATTTGTGTTCATAAAACATCAGAATACAAAAGCAATTAGATTTTTAACATGTACATGCTGGCAGGTACCCATTAAAACTGTATATCATAGCAGGACAAATGTATACACACACAAATGCATCTCTATGAATTAGAATATAATCAAAAAATGAAGTGCTCTAAAATTTCCTGGTAGGCAGCTGCGCTGACTTTGGACCTGATAAAACACAGTGGACCAACACCAGCAGATAACATGGCTTCCCAAACCACCAATGACTGTGGAAACCTTACACTTGATTTATTTATTTTATTGAGATGCGCACGCACGCACACACACACACACAGAACTCCCTAACTGTTTTGTAATGCATTAAATTAAAAATATATTACAGCTACCTTAGCATTAGCCGTGTCAAAGATGGTTTCAACCAGAATGATGTCTGCTCCTCCATCTAATAAGCCTTTGACTTGCTCTGAATAGGCTTCTACTAGTTCATCAAATGCTGGGGAAGACAAACACTTTTCAATGAATATAAGTATTCTGTATTGTACATTATTGCCAAGTCATTTTTATCTTGGTTAGTCAACTGGCTTTTCACAGCAGACATTTTGCCTTGCACAGTCATTTCTAGCAAAATTAATTAAAACTTGGTTCACTGACTGGGACACTTGATTAGAACAATAAATTTTCAATTCAGTTCAATTCAATTTTGTTTGTATAGCCCAGCAAATCCTTTATGAGCCAACACTTGGCAACTGGAGAGGAAAAACTCCCTTTAATGAAACCAACCTCCAGCCGAGCCAGGCTCAGTTTGGGTGGCTATCTGCATGACAACGTAAGCAGCCATCAATCATTTATTATTTGCACCTGTGTTTCCTACAGTCACAACAAAATGTCTTCTGTGAAAAAGGTCTTATATATACACTGACTTGGATCCTAATGAGTGTGCACCATGGGTTACTTCACATTCTGTGAACTGTGTACATTTTCTTTCTTTCTTATAATAGTCAAATCACAGGTGCTGAGAAGATCTTTCATCAAAACAAAACATTAACACTTGCCCATCATGAGTCCACCATCTGCTATCTATTGGCTATACCTAGCAGAAAGAACGGTGTTTGTTGAAAGTATAATACTTGTAACTGAAATATCATGAACCGCCCACTGCACAATCTACTGTTACATTAAACACACGGGTGTCATATTCACTGTAAATAATCTTACTGATGTTTCTGAAGTCTGGTCTCTCCACAGATGGTGATACAGACAGAGTTTTATTGGTGGGACCCACTGACCCAGCCACATAGCGTGTACAACCTGTTAAAACACACACAATTACAGTTGATGTTACACAGATGAGGAACTGCCTAGAATAAGGGATTGCACATCTACAGTGGGTAAAATAAGTATTGAACATGTCACCATTTTTCTCAGTAAATATATTTCTAAAGGTGCTATTGACATGGAATGTTCACCAGACGTTGGTAACAACCCATGCAATCCACACATGCAAAGAAATCAAACCATAGATGTCCATAAATTATATGTAATAATGTGACATGACACAGAGAAAAATAATGTACATGTAAACTGCTGTAATGCTCAAAAATTCAGCTCACCAGTTTTTTTGGTGACATCATCAGCTGCTCTCCTGGCCAGCTCTGCTGATGCCCTGTTCAAACGATAAGCCTGCACCACGTACACACCACAGGTTCACATTTTACACAAAATAAACTTGTGACGAAGAACATAATTTTTTCTCATAATCTTGAATTGTAAATACAGTGGGTACGGAAAGTATTCAGACCCCTTTAAATTTTTCACTCTTTGTGTAATTTGCCAAAATCAAAAAAGTTCATTTTATTTCTCAATGTACACTCAGCACCCCATCTTGACAGAAAAAAAACTAATTTTTGCAAATTTATTAAAAACGAAAAACTGAAATAGCACATGGTCATAAGTATTCAGACCGTTTGCAGTGACACTCATATTTAACTCACATGCTGTCCATTTCTTCTGATCCTCCTTGAGATGGTTCTGCTCCTTCATTGGAGTCCAGCTGTGTTTAATTAAACTGATTGGACTTGATTAGGAAAGGCACACACCTGTCTATATAAGACCTTACAGCTCACAGTGCATGTCAGAGCAAATGAGAATCATGAGGTCGAAGGAACTGCCTAAGGAGCTCAGAGACAGAATTGTGGCAAGGCACAGATCTGGCCAAGGTTACAAAAGAATTTCTGCAGCACTCAAGGTTCCTAAGAGCACAGTGGCCTCCATAATCCTCAAATGGAAAAAGTTTGGGACGACCAGAACTCTTCCTAGACCTGGCCATCCAGCCAAACTGAGCAATCGTGGGAGAAGAGCCTTGGTGAGAGAGGTAAAGAAGAACCCAAAGATCACTGTGGCTGAGCTCCAGAGATGCAGTCAGGAGATGGGAGAAAGTTACACAAAGTCAACTATCACTGCAGCCCTCCACCTGTCGGGGCTTTATGGCAGAGTGGCCCGACGGAAGCCTCTCCTCAGTGCAAGACACATGAAAGCCCGCATAGAGTTTGCCAAAAAACACATGAAGGACTCCTAGACTATGAGAAATAAGATTCTCTGGTCTGATGAGACCAAGATTGAACTTTTTGTTGTTAATTCTAAGCGGTATGGGTGGAGAAAACCAGGCACTGCCTATCACCTGCCCAATACAATCACTACAGTGAAACATGGTGGTGGGAGCATCATGTTGTGGGGGTGTTTTTCAGCTGCAGGGACAGGACGACTGGTTGCAATTGAAGGAAAGATGAATGCGGCCAAGTACAGGAGATATCCTGGAAGAAAACCTCTTCCACAGTGCTCAGGACCTCAGACTGGGCCAAAGGTTCACCTTTCAACAGGACAATGACCCTAAGCACACAGCTAAAATAACAAAGGAGTGGTTTCGGAACAACTCTGTGACCATTCTTGACTGGCCCAGCCAGAGCCCTGACCTAAACCCAATTGAGCATCTCTGGAGAGACCTGAAAATGGCTGTCCACCAACGTTCACCATCCAACCTGACAGAACTGGAGAGGATCTGCAAGGAAGAATGGCAGAGGATCCCCAAATCCAGGTGTGAAAAACTTGTTGCACCATTCCCAAGAAGACTCATGGCTGTACTAGCTCAAAAGGGTGCTTCTACTCAATACTGAGCACAGGGTCTGAATACTTATGACCATGTGATATTTCAGTTTTTCTTTTTTAATAAATTTGCAAAAAATTCTACATTTCTGTTTTTTTCTGTCAAGATGGGGTGCTGAGTGTACATTAATGAGAAATAAAATGAACTTTTTTGATTTTGGCAAATGGCTGCAATGACACAAAGAGTGAAAAATTTAAAGGGGTCTGAATACTTTCCGTACCCACTGTAGTCTTATGTGCAGGGACATGCACACATAGACCTCAGATTGTGCTCATACCGTTTTCTGAAATTACAAACACTATTCAGGGACCTTGTTGAATTCAGAACTGTGCAAATAACGTACAAAAGCAAATGGAAATCTACTTCCTGGGAATATACAGAAACTATTTATACATAAAGAGGGGGGTTGTAGTTTAAGAACGGAATTAAATATGAAGCAACATTATGCTCGTTTTTGTGGAATAACCTTGATGAAAAAAAAAAAAATCAAAGAGTATAAATATGTTTCAGTTTTAAAAAATATCTTGGACAGACATAATGAGGAAGAAGCAAGTAATAATAATGGAGAAAGTTTAGTAATTTCTATATTTCATTGAGCTGTTACCTCAGGATTATTTGAGGGGTGATATTTACATTCAAAAGTTTCATGAGTTGATTCTACTGTACATGCAAAGGGGTGAGAGCAAGTAAGTATTTACTTCTTCTCACTCCTTTTGCATATGTAAGCACAGCCCGAATTGTCTGCATTGATACTTTATTAGTTATGTGTGTGTGTGTGCATGCTTCGATTTTTTTTGTTTGCATATTTGTGACAAAAACACCTTTCATTTTACCTCATACCTTGATAAGTGCCCCTTGTGTGGGACAGTTTTTCTGTTTTAAATTTTATTAAATGATTATTGCCTCACTATTCCATTTCAACTAAAATGAATGCCGTAACTAATGCCAGACTACTTGAGTTATATTTGAAGATCACAACACTTCAAATAGTTTAGCATTTAGCAGCAGTAATTGTAGACAACTGAGTACATTTACAGTTAAGACCACAGCTCCCAGTGAGCTCAATTAACCTTATTTCGTATTCATTCATAGTTATGAGGTCTATTAGGACGAGCAGTGTCTGCTGAGTGTAGGGAAGATGGTTTAGGACAAAACTAGGTAAAAAAGGCACAGCTGTGTGGAGATGGTCGTCTGTGTCATTCTAAGAGGTTCATCAGTACCACTTTGTATGTGTACTTGAACTTTCATTCCATTACGGTAAATTTGCATGTGTCATCCACAGTGGTGTAATAGTGTTACCATCTTACCATGTGTTCCAGTCCATAGTCTGCCTGAGCGATTGAAGTGCTGCTGAACGTGTTGGTCTCTATGATGTCTGCCCCAGCTTGCAGATACTCCTTTATACACAGCACAGGTTCCATACATCCAAACACACACAAACACATTCAGGTTCAAATCCTGCTTAAACCATAAATGATAATGAAAAGCATATTACACTGTTACTCTGGATGATCCACAGACTTCCACATAGAAAGCCTTCAGAAGAACTATTCTTTTAGTACAGACAGTACTTCACAGTCCAGTCTTAGGGAAAGTCAGAATAACCAGAACATGTTAAATTTGGGTTCATCACTTCTCATTTTGGATTGCTTTGAGCAACACAATGCGTACTGGATCGGTGGCACAAATCTCAGATATATCAGATATCAGACACGTTTCTCAAAATCACATTAAACTGAAATTAAGACTAAATGACAAAGGTAGGTTGGTCGAACAGGCCCTTTTTGATGGAGTACCTTGTGGATTTTGTAAATGATATCAGGCTGTGTGATACTCAGGAGGTCGTTGTTGCCCTTAAGTGGAAGCTTGTGCTCTTTAAACTCATCGCCCCTGAAATCTTCCTCTTCAAGTTTATATTGCTGGATCATTGTTCCCATCCCACCATCAAGAACCATGATCCTTTGCTGCAGCACTGCTTGTAGCTCAGATTCTAATGGACATCTGCATCCTGAAACAAAATGGAAGGGTAAGCATCAGCTGGAATTTGAAATTGGACTCTGATACCGGTGGAACAGCCACTGGGGGCACCTTGGGATTCAGTGTCTTGCCCAAGGACACTTCGACCTGTGAACCAGGATCGAACTACCAACCCTCCAGTTCATGTTTGACCTGACCTATATCCTAAGTCACAGCCACTCATTTTGTGTGTGTGTGTGTGTGGTGTTTTCAAGCTTCAGACAGTGGCTAAAAAAAAAAAAAAAAAAAAAAAAAAAAAAACAAACCTAAATGCACCAGGAGAAATACAGACACGAAGCCTAAAAATGCAGAGGTTAATGTGACATAGGTCCCATGTCTGTGTCTTAGAGTCAGTGTGGACTGACATCAAATAAAACTGAAGGCTGTCCGGAAACAGCCTGTGGTTCCACTTCCTATTGCAAGTATGTTGTGCTGTATAGTTCGTCTACAGATTAGCAACAGACTAGCTTTAGTCTAACACACCTAAAAACTAACTAAACTTTATAAATAATTCATTAACCACTACACATTCCGGTACTAGTCAAGTGCCTTTATATTTTGACAGGTATTTATTGCTATTTCCAGACTTAGCGCTCGTTAGCTTACCAGTTACCTTAGCTACCTAGTAACATGGCTTCTCCCTCTCCTTCTCCTGCTCGGTGTGCCACATGTTTAGTTATTCCTCTTCCTCCTTAAGTGATAACGATACCTGTAATAAGTGCAAGGTTCTGGTAGCTTTGAAGGCGAGGATCACTGATTTGGAAGCACGGCTCTGCACCTTGGAACAAAACACAGCTAGCCTAGCCCCTTTAGCAGGTGTGGAGCCACCGAGCTGAGGGCCTGTTAGCTGTCTGACGGCAGCTCAGGAGCAGAAGACAGGGTGACGGTCTGACGGAAACATACTCCTAAACAGAAGCACACAGCTCATCACCTGCCTGTTCACATTTTTAACCAATTTTGCACGCTCAAAATCATACCCGCTGAGAAACCAACTCTGATAATTGGGGATTCCGTAGTCAGAAACGTGAAGTTAGAGACTCCAGCAACCATAGTCAAATGTATTCCTGGGGCCAGAGTGGGCGACATCGAGTCAAATCTGAAGCTACTGGCTAAGACTAATCGTAAATATGGAAAAATTGTTATTCACATCGGCAGCGATGACACCCGATTACGCCAATCAGAGGCCACTATAATTAATGTTGGGTCAGTGTGTAATTTTGCCAAAACATTGTCGGATTCTGTAATTTTCTCTGGACCCCCCCCCAATCTGACAATCTAACTTCTGAATTTAAGATAGTGGATCATGCAGCATTTGAAAGAAAATTCCACCACAACAGATGTTTATCTGACGACGCTGTTAATAAATTTGAGAAAATGATTCCATCTTTATTTACTTCTATGCCATGTGCCAACGCAGTGGAGTGCAGCTGCCTCAATCCTACTCCCTACCAAGTTGATTATGTTGTTGACAGTGCTGTAGCCTCACTGCGTGAAACGCTTGATACTGTGGCCCCTCTGAAAAAAAAAAGTTAGTGAATCAGAGGAGATTACCTCCATGGTACAGTTCACATATCTATACCTTAAAGCAGGCATCATGAAGGCTGGAGGGGAAGTGGAGTTCCACAAATTTAGAATAATTTTATCTCGCTCGGAAAAACAATCAAACAGTCTATTAATACATAAAAAAAGCTCTCTGTGAAGCCAGAACTGCATACTATTCATCACTAATAGAGGAAAATAAAAACAATCCCAGGTTTCTTTTCAGCACTGTAGCCAGGCTGACAAAAAGTCACAGCTCTGTTGAGCCCAGTGTTCCCTTAGCTCTCAGCAGTGATGACTTTCTTTACAAATAAAATCACAACTATTAGAGATAAAATTCAGCAGATGCTTCCTATACCTGCCATAATTTAATCTTCTACTACAGTAGCTCTTGAATCATCTGTAAGACCTCAGTCCTGTTTAGACCTCGCACTGAGTGCACTGTTCATATGGAAATAATCTGAGGTTAGCCAGGTAATTATGTACATGCCCCCCGAGAAATGGGGGTCAAGTGTCAAGCTTCATCATAAAGTTTACTCACTTTTTCTGTGCATTTGGATGATAATCTAGAATACGTATTCGTATGGTTCCAGACAGCGACGAAGCGTTTACTTTGTCCACAGAGGAAAAATATGACTCAGATGACAAACGTTTGTACCTGCATTGCACTTATTCCCTCTCAGCCACATTACTGACTGAAAGGCTCATTAAGCAGCTCATTATGAGGGTCTTTGTCTTCTCAGGTAAATCACATGATCATCATGATCAGGCATGCCTTAGGCATATGTCTTTTCTAAACAAAAAGTGTCTTAGAAAATTTTAATCACTGTATTGTTTTCTGCAAATGAGTGAACAAGATGATTTTCACATCATTTTGACGCAAACACACTAGACTCCAAGATCCAATTCTCAAAAGTCTTGTGAACCAATGTTCTGTATGTGTTTTATGGCCTTATTTCAGTTACTTAAAATTTTTAGTTTTTCAGTAACCATGCATAAACACTGTTTTCTCAAAAACACAATCATGTATAAACATGCTGCTCACATATTATTGTAGCCCAGTTTGTGCTGATTACAGTGTTATCAGACATTATCCATTAAGATGTTTAAAAGCAACTGAAAAAAGCACAAATCTCAGGGCATGTCAAACCTTGTCCAGGACCCCAAAACATTCTTAGACCCCAGAGGGTTGTCGACAAACATGCCGACGTGTTTTGACACATCATCTCCTGATAACGCCGAAACAAACTTAAATTACTGATCGTACAGATAAAAGGAATACATCAATCAAATCTGTAAAGGGTCTAGTTTTAGTTGTATACCATAATAACAAAAAGCTGTGCTTTTGTAAAATAACGAAAGCCGACAGGGTGCGCTCTCTGTCATCTCTCTTCACAGACACGTAAATAAAACAACCAGAATCTCAGCGAATATTTGCCTCATAAAAATAAGAAACATATGACTAGAAAGCTTGAAATATTCTCTTTTAAATGAAACAATTCAAGTCGAAAACAAATCATCACTTTTTATTTAATCCGTATGAGCGTATGAAGTTTTCTTCTGTCTCACCTCATTACAGGTAATGCGATCCCACCTGGTACTCTGTTCACTGTTCACATGTAAATAATCTCAGGTGAACCAGGTAAATATGTGCACGCCCCCGAGAAATGACATAAAACATCAAACTTCATCACAGAATTTACTCACTTTTTTTGCGCGTTTGGATGATGGCGCGTTACGCACATGAAGAAGCGCTTCTTATATTCCACACAGAGACAAATAGTTTAGTTTGTCCTCAGAGGAAAAACACTGATTTTAACTCAAATGGGGAAAGTTTGGCTGTGCTTGTAAATGGCTTGTCTAGTACTGTCGCTAACCATTTGCTACAGTAGGCTCAGGTGCAAATCCTAAAAGACGTGAAAAAAAAACACATGCTAATGCGACAAGCTATGGACCGTTTGAAAGCTAACACTCAGATTCCAAAAATACAAGTCCTATATCACTACCACTAAAACTCACTAAAAGACCAGCCAAAGAATTGCATAAATAAGTGTCAAATTATAAAGCGTTGATTGTGAATTTCGGTTTTAACTTTGTTGTTTTATGATCATAAGTTATTCTTATATAAACAAAGCGTCTGCTATCGGCTATTCCATTGTTTTGTGTTACATTGAAATAATCCCAACGAGAATCCATGGACGTTCCAGCTTTTGGTAGGACTCTACATTAGGGTGGGCTTGTGCGTCATTACGTTTGTCAAAGTCATTTGCCTCCTGTGATTGGTGAGGCTTACTGTCTATTTGAACTGAGAGGATATCCCTTGTTTCTATAAGCTGTAAGCTTTTGAAAGAGGTGTCAATCATGCAAATTGGCCAATCGGCTTTGGAGCTGTCCTTCTGCTCAATGCCCAGCAAGTGAAACGTAACAGGAAGCCATATTGTAACCTCAGAGAATGCCCAGTACAACTGCTGGGGCCACCGAATTGTTCTGTATTTCTGCATTTGTTTGAATTGTTTTTATTTTGTACATCAAAGTAAAGAATGGCCAGCAAAAAACGTAGTAGAAATCTGACACCCAAAGAAGTACTGGACATATTTTGACAATTTGTTTATTCCAATTATTCTGTTTTTCAAGTTATTTTGGCCTGCGTTCTTATTGACACGCATGCACTGTTGTCAGCGAAACAAATCATATATGTGGTATCTGGGGGCATTTAAAAATCAGTGTGAGTGAAGGTGGCGGAAAGAGAGCAGCCACAGAAGTCTTTGGTCAACAAAAGAGGTAGAAGCAATTGCATTGTTTGGGAACAGATTGGATTATAAGAAGTGGCCGGGAATCAAAAACATTATGTGCAGATTTGCAATGCGGTGGTGTCGGCACCGCTATTTATACATTTGAATATATTTGATATTATTTGTTTTAAGGATAATTTATTGTTTTGTTCAATAAATCCAGCATATTGCCAAAGTCAATGAGTAATCGTGTAAAATAATTGGGATTATGATTTTTTCCATAATCGAGCAGCCCTAGCCCAGACATTTCTCAACTAAAATCCATATGACTTTGCTCTGGTTGATTTTATTAGCACCACTCTTGGCACAGATAACAATCAGATTGTTGTGGCTGCAAGAGCATAATTATAGAGGGAAATTTCAATATAAATTTATATGTATTTTTAGGTTGTAATTAAATCCACATTTTTTGTTGTGTTCCATAATCATTTGCTCTTAGCTAGTAGAATATCTATTTAAACTTTCACATCTATAATAAATCGCCAAAGTCTCACCTTTATTTTGATACCGATCTTATCCATGTAGACCTTGTAAATGCTAAGAAAAACTATTTATTTTGGTTTTGTCATTTTCAAGCAGTATCCTTAAAAACGGTTGAGGGCCTAAGAGGTTAAAGAAAAATGCCAGGTCATATATTGTCTCCAAATACAGATAATTTCGTCACAGATTTCATTACGACTGAATAAAATGTATTCATACGCAACTGTATATGCAAAAACCTAAAATGAGTTAAATATACTATGTAGGGTGCCTTCACAAAGCGTAACGAGTGTGAACTCCAGGCCCGGAGTTGCAAAGTCCGAAGTCAAGTTATGTGTTTGCCCCTACGAACTGCATTACTAATGATGTGTGTTTATAAAGAAGACCCCGTCCTGAAAAAATAACTGTCCCCCTAAAAATAAATGTAAATTAGTTGTGACCATATAAGGCTGTACCTGCCGAACAAGGACCTTAATGTTCACATTATTTAACTAGATGTTCAGCTTAAACAAACTTAACACTAACATTACCTGTCTTGTCACACCAGTAAAAATAAATGTTAACGTATAGCATAGCTAACTATACACAAAATAAATACTTTAGTTTAGTTACTAACATAACTAGGTACACGTGTTGTAAAAATGGGACAGCTGCTGCAGCAGCAAGTTAGCACAGTTTGCCCACAACAGCACGCGGCAGGAGGCTAAAAGCTCAATCTCAGCCCTGACACAGCTGTATTTACCTGCTCCTGGAGAAAACTGCTGAGTGACGTTAGTCGGAGCCATCTCAGAATGAGTCAGCAACCCTACAACTCGTCTAAAGACCAAAATGTTACTCTTACAACTCAAACTTTTACATAAAACCGGCTCTTACTTCTTCGGGTTCTTGCTTCTCCTTTTTGATTTTTTTGGCGTTTTAACAAACAACTTACGAGATCATTACTGCCACCAAGTGGAATGGAGTCTGAAACACAATCATAACATCCATCCATCCATCTTCTATTCCCGCTTATTCCTTAACCAGGGTCATGGGGATCTGCTGGAGCCTATCCTAGCTCTCTTTCGGGTGAAAGGTAGGGGTACACCCTGGACAGGTCACCAGTCCATCGCAGGGCCACATATAGACACACAGAGATAAACAACCTCACACACTCACTCCTATGGGCAATTTAGAATCACCAATCAACCTAACATGCATGTTTTTGGACTGTGGGAGAAAACCAGAGTACCTGGAATAAACCCACACAACATGCAAACTCCACACAGAAAAGCCAGGTTGCAAACCCAGAACCTTCTTGCTGTGGGGCAACAGTGCTAACCACTCATCCACCATGCAGCCCACAACCATAACATTTAGCTTTATAACTTCTTTTTAAAATATCATGTAAAATAAATGATCATAACTTCAGAACAAGTTTTCACTTCTCATCAGGGGCAGACTGATTAATTAATACATTTATACAGGCCAGGAATTTGACACCACTCTGTAGATGTAAGACTATAGGCTGCTAATTTTGTAGGTTTGTTTTGTATATTTGCCGATATAAAAAGTACCAGATTAGTTTTAGATTTGGCCACTATGTTCATCTGAAATAAAATTACCAATTAAAAATGCAAATTTTGTAACTGATCAACAAATAGCCTATCTGAATACTGAGTTTTCAGTTTATGTATAGTGTGCCCAATTTCCCCAAAGTCTATAACATAACCTAGTGCTGGCAAGTGCATAGTCTAGGTTTAATGTTTTTTTTTTTCACTAGTTGAAATAATATTCATTTACTCCTCATTGCTATAATTCATCCACAAAGTTGGAATGCGCAAACTGGGTAGCCTATCAGCTGAGTATGTTATGTGTGTTTCAGTGTTTTGGGCTGTTTTTGACCTGTCCATTTGTGCTGCCTTATGGATTTGTGGGGCAACAGTGTGGCTGCAGTGTGTCCTCCCTGGAAGACATTTGATGTGAAAAGGGCAGCCTGGTAGATTGAAGACAGGTTATGTCTGATCGGATGAGTAGTGAAACGTCTCGACCTAAAAACTAGAAGTTGCCATGACTCAAGATTCTGATATCTAGATTCTGATATCTATTGCTTATCTTGCTGCTATACAATCACTGACCAAGTTAACTGTCCATGGCAGCCCAATGACCAGTGCTTCTGACAGTCTGTCTGTCCTGATATAGCATGAAACATTCTAAAGTTTCCTGTTCACAAAAGTCACACCTGCCTGGATTTAGTTTTCAGATTTTAAATGATTAAATATTCCCTCCAACATCTAAATAACACAAAAATTAAAAAAAAAAAAAAAAAATGTATGTGGTGATGCTTACTTTTAACTGAATAAGTCTTGTTCACCATAGACATTTTGTGAAAAATGGTGCCGATACTGGTCACACTGGTTTCTAAGACATGTTTTAATAAAATAACTTGCAAAGTTCAGACATTTTCTATACAGCTGATCTTCATAAGACATCATGAAAGCATCATAGTCAGGAAACATGCCAACAGTTCAAAGAGCAGAGTAAGCATCTCTGTCAGTCTCAGTTTGGCTCATCAGCCCAGTTAATCATCCTGTGGAACCCCCTTCAGACTGGACCTGTGCTGCTTCTGCTCCATTTGACCCATGACTCGGTAGAGTTTTTTCCGTGCCTCCTTTTGTCTCTTCAGCTTGGCCTCCTCCTGTTTCTCCTTTTGCTGTAGGAACTCTTTGTGTCTTGTATGCTGCACCAAGTGGGCCTTCTTTCTCTTGTAGTTGTGAACTGTGCTCAGAGCGTGGAGCAGGGCTGCAACCTAAATGAATGGGATTGTACAACAAAAAATAGGCTTACAGTAAAGGGCATTACAATCTCAAAGGATTTCCACTGTTTTCAGATATAGCATTTACTTCTCCACTAGCTGTCTGAATGGTCAAATTGGCTGAACTGATGATAATTCCTGAGCTGCTGTACTGAAACTGTTGTCAGGTTTTACTCACCTTCTTTTCATGTGGCTCTCTGATCACACTGGGACGCTGCAGGTCTCTGGGCATCTTTCCTTTGGGCTGCTGCTGTTTAGGCTTGCTCTTGAAGGGCAGGGCCTTCTGAAGCTCTTTGGGGATGTGGAGGGGGTTGAAGCGCCTTTGGGCTCGGTTCACTGGCTGAAAGAAAAATAGATAAATATGTAGATGTCAAGTTATTCTTTAGGACTACTGTTTAGCGATACATAGGTTAATGTTATGACTGCAAAACAACTCAGTTGGCCAACTTGGCCACTTGCAAGAGTGCCCTATTTATTTTTGACATTCACTCCCATATGCAGCAGAATGCACTGTATAGTCAGGCCATGAATGTGAGCAATGCAGCAACACTAGCAAAAAGAGACATTATTGTGCAGTAAGGAAAGGATCAGATTCTGATTTGCTTTATTTTACCTGACCTATAGCATTAAAATACACATGCACTGGCCAGCAGTACCAATTCTTAGGATCAGCTCAGTACACCTTTAACATTTATTAATGTTATTATCATTATTATTATTAATATTAAAAGCTTCCCTCTCAGGGCTAGAGTTTCCGTTCCACATTAAACATTTTGGAGGACACTGTAGCTTACTGATCTTAACCCCACATTTCTTCCTTGGATCAGATATTTACCATATACAGAGAGTCTGTGTTTGGTTTGTTGCGGATGCCCAGGTCATGTTTGAGCTGCCCCAGGGTCCTCATGCCTGCCCAGCTGTCCTTCTGACCGACAGGCAGGAGCAAAGAGGTAACAGGGTTGTAGAGTTGAGGAACACACACTGGATACCAGGAGCGCAGGAACACAATGTCTGCATAACAGTCACAGAAACTCAGACTTGTTACACATTTTGCATAGAGGATATTTGCATGGTGACAAGGATGTAACTTTACCATGAATAGTATTGTATATCTAGTTCCCTGAATACAAATTACATTTCCCAAATCAACCACATTCTGAATAATAACAAACAGGTATGGTAGGGACAGGATTTAAAAAAAAAAAAAAAAAAAAAAGATGCATGTCTTTAATTACTCAAAGCAGCAATGAGAGTGCTCTCCCATTGGGTAGACAGAGTGCCAGAGAGCAGCTCAGGTGGCTGGTGATGCACACTGCTGAAGAACACTAAGCTACAGAGCTGACAGCCAACAGAGGATTATGTAGCTGTGGGTTAAACTAAAGGGGAAGAGTGGACTGAACGATGGCAAAGAAATTGCCACATGATAATACAAAACTGACAGTCTGCCTTTGTGAAAAAAGAAAAGAAAAATAAAGTTTGCAAAATGTTGATCGTGCCACTGTGTGTGTTGGGCTTGGCAGGAGATCCCCCAGAAAATGGACAAAGTTTGCTAGGATTTTTAGTCAGAATGTGATAGTCAAACCCATCTCCATCTCCTTTGCTCCCTTACTATTATCCTGACATACACAGTATAGACATATTTCAAAGTTATACAGTCACAGCAAAATATTCAGGAACCACTTCTGCACACTTCAAAAGTAACAGTAAAGCCTGAAAAACAACATCGGTTAAACAGACACTCACCACTCATGAGCAGACGGTCCTCAAATGTGGCTCTGAACGCTCCTGGGTGTGTAGTCAGTGCCTTCTTGATCTGACCTCTGACCCCTGACACTGTTCGTACTGAAGCACCTTCAAATTTAACTACCTCCAGCACTGTGTTGAACATGCCCTGTGAACACAGAGAGATAGGTTAATGAAGGTACTTTGTAGTAGTAATAATATTCAGTAGTCTAGAACTATCAGGTGCCAAAAGTAACACTAACCAAAAACCCTTGCTCCCCTAACAACTCATAAATGGTGTGTTTGTTTAGGTCAAGCAAGTGTTTGCAAGAATGCTTTTCATTTAGTATGGTTTTATTGTAACATGTCAGCCTTTATGTAGCAGTGCTATTTCTGGAACAGATTACCTCTCTATAATCTGGATTAGTTCATTGTTGATTTATCACATACAACTACTTTTAATACTTAAATTTCACAGACTTGTTTTTAAGCTACAAGCTGACATAAAATGACCAGAAGATCACATGTAATTTCTCTACCTTAATGAAGCATGTGTTCTTAAAGATCTTGTAGGGATAGCCAATGAGTTTGAGTTTCTTTACTACGGTCACTGATTTATCCAGGTCCAGGACCACTCCTGTGGCTGCAATTCGGAAATTAGCCTGTAGAAAGAAATCAAGAACTCTTAAGTAAGCTAAATACTTGCCCAAGAGCTCTAAAAAGCACAAGAATAAATTTGATTTGTAGACTTTTTAGAATTTTAACCACATGAAATTTAAAATTCTGCCATCACAAATGATACTTTAAAAACTGAAAGAGGTAATGCTGGCTCTCACTTGTATTACAACTGGGATTTCATTCGTTATAATCACTTACAAGATGTATAACATTTTTACCTGAATCAACTGATCACACTGATTTAAACTACAGATAGTGGACAGAGTAAGACTTACTTTAGCTCCTGCTACTGACTGCACAGCCAGGAAGCCAGTGCCCTGTGGTGTGATGGGACCTTCAGTGAGACAAAAGGAATGATAATTGTTTTCACAGAGATGATCATTAACTGTAAAACATCATAGCATTCAGAGTTTGAAAAAAATACTAGAGCAAGAAATTCTTACCATTACTTTTATAGAGCAAATTCTAATGAATCATAGGTCTTAAATTACCTTTCACTTACCTGTTTCAAAACATAGGCACATTCACCAGTTGATATTAGCTTGTTAGAGTCAATATTGGTTTCCTCTATGCCAACTAACAGCACAAAGAAGTGTTACACCAAATATGTCCAGATATGTCTAAGAACATTTAGATTTAGAACCACTGCATCAAGGCAATCGTTCTATAACTATAACTGTATAACTATAAATGTAATCATATATTTATGCTGCAAGGTTATCAGGTTAACAAATGGATTTTATGGAATTCTATGTCAGAATGCCAATGTCAGAAAACCTTTTAAAGTGAAGTTATAAACAATGAAAAAAATACAAATTCAAGCATGACGCTAGTGAGGGAAACATAATGAGATCAAAGATCTCTTTGGTCCTCTGTAATAGTTTAAACAGTGGCACACTGAATATAGCATATCAAAGCACAGATTTAGTGCAATGTTCAAAGCACAGAGAAAACCACAGCAGTACACCACAGCATCATGAAGGACTGATCTTTTCTCTCTCCTCTATCCATTCATTCCAACCGCTCGAGGCAGATGGCCGCCCAAACTGAGCCCGGTTCTGCTGGAGGTTTTTTCTTCCATTAAAGGGAGTTTTTCCTCTCCACTGTTGCTAAGCGCTTGCTCATAAGGCATCTGTTTTTTTTTTTTTTTGTAAAGTGCCTTGAGATTATTTGTATTGTGATTTGGCACTATACATATATTTGAATTAAGTACAAGACTGAACACTGGAAACAATTGTGACAATAGGAAAGCATTTAGCCACTAATGTGAATGTGACTGATCTAAAGAAAAAACAAACAAACAAAAAAAAAAACACACCATCAAGCTCACACCCATAAAAAGTAAAATCCAACTCATCACTGTAGCACATTGCTTTAAGTATGTCTCACCCCAGATTGAGGCTCCACAGTGCATGTGCTGTGGTGTGTATTTGAGCAAGCGGTGGCGTCCATTGTGATCCTCGATGTGATAGAGTGGGATGGTCTGGAAGCGCCTCCACCCGAGGGACAGGATCAGTGGGTCCCGTGTCTTCAAGATGCGTTCATACCAGCGGTGTTTCTTCAGTCGCATCTGACATACAAAAACACAGTTATTGGTGTGCTCACTGATTTTAGATATTATGAAGAAAAAGCAGGAGGACATTTATGAAAACCAATTATGTGTGATAGAAGACAAGTGTTAGCTTCCCCGGTGTTAGTTTATGCTCCCTTATAAAAAAATCAGCTATTAGGGCTACTGGGAACTGAAGTTAGGGGATGTTATGTGCTAGAACTATCTCTACCCAACAAATAAATAATAGTTAATCCAAAAATAACTCATACATACTACTGCAATTGCTCCTGTCTGTAGCTGTCCTCTGCTCAAATTGCAGAGGGGATCAATTGTATGAAGTACAACGAGGGAATTTCTCACCAAAAACTGTAACTTTGGAAGGTCCTCACTCGATTTGTGTTACTCTGACTGCAGACACCTCGTTAAGTTCGGCTGTACATTAGAATTTTTATTTTCTTTTTTGGAAGGGACCCAAGTACGGATAGTAAGAACAATTACAACAAAAAATGTTCATGTACATTTACGAACGTCACTGTTATCCTAAGATAGACTTCTGAATACAAGCCTAACCTTTACACCTAGTAGCAAAAAATTCTTGCTAAAAACCGGAACACATTGAATTAAGTCAAAGGCATCAAAAAATGTCTGAGAATAAACAGGTTTTGAGACAATATTTAAAACAGCATTTGTAACCTCCAGAATTCAACTTTTGAGCCACAGGTCTTTGAGCAGGGCACAACCAGGAGCCCTTTGTCTGATGCCATGGGCAGCTTAGTAGACCTAGTACATCAGTTACCCAATGATATATGGGGGAGGCACGTCATGCTGTGCCTTAAATGTAGCTAAAATAATTTTAAAATCAATCCTAAATTTACAAGGAAACCACTGTCACAAAATACTAGAGCAGGGTAATGCAGCAGAATTTTGTTCTAATTTTGCCAGGTTTGTGTAATCTTTGCTTAACCAATAAAGTGCTTTACAACTGTTATGATCTATGACAAAAGTTTAAAAAGTTTCTTACAGACAACTTTTTGCATTTCTGCAATAGGCTGATACTGAAAAAGCACAATTTGTGTCCATTATTTTGGACAACTGGGTTTGTGACAATGTCTTCAATATTACACGGCCATCTAATCGATTGTTAACAATATTGACTGCATTTGACATTGCTTTAAATGAACTCAAAGTCTTAGCTGTGTTGTAAAAAAGGCAACTTCAATCTCACAGCACATCCTCTGGTAATAGTAGTGTGTAAACCATTGAACCTACCTGCAGGTATCCTACATTTCCTTCACTGGAGCCTAGACCTCCAAGAATAATGGGGTAATGGGGATCAAAGTTGATGACAAACTCGCAGGGGAGAGATGAGATTTCTAATCTGATGTACATTCCTGGCCGGAAGCCTTCATACTGCACTCGGGTCTCATTATCCACATCCTCGAACTCTAACCTGTTCAGCTGAGGAGACACAGACAGATCATACAAACACATATAAGGTAAAATTAGAACTCAAATAAATATTAAGACAACAGTACCGAAGGCGAACAGCTCCTACAGTCCAAACACATGCAGATTGGGGTTAGGTTAATTGGTGACTAACTTGCCCATAGGTGTGAATGTGAGTATGAGTGAGTGTTCGTTTGTTTCTGTGTCAGCCCTGTGATAGACTGGTGATCTATCCAGGGTGCCTCTCACCCAATGTTAGCTGGGACTGGTTCCAGCCTGCCATGACCCTGGATGTACCAGGATAAATGGTAGATGATGGATGCACTACACTACATAACAAATGATAAATTTTAATGTATGGTTAAAATAGCCTACCTCAGCCTGCTTCTGCATCTCCTCCTTCAGGTCATCAAAGTAAGTAGCATCTCCATCGTCATATTCTGCATCGAATCGCTCCTTCAGCCTGCGTTTTTTCTCCAGACGCTTGTTCTTTAGGACCTCCTCTTCATCCACTTTCACCAGACTCACCTCAGCTTCATTATCATTATCTTTACCATTCTCAAAATTCTGTGGGTCACAAGGTGCACAAAACATCAGGAAACTGAGAAAACTAAGGTAACAACAATTTGACAGTACCTGTAAAAACTAAAAAAAAGTACTTATTTAAACTTTCTACACACACTTCCACACTTCCATTTGAGCAGTACCAAGAAAGTACATACCATACGCAGTCCTATAAATACATAGAAATTAATAGAAGTACAAAGGTAATTTTTATGAAATAAGCAGAGATGACATTACACTTTTGCGGCAAAATGATATTATGGTGGGATAGATTTTATGAGTAAACAGGATGTACCTCAGCCTGATCCTGTAGCCCAGTTTGACCCTCATGGACCTCTCCTGTTTCCAAATCCTCAAAGTCACCAAACAGCTCCTCTAGAGAATGCAAAATCACAAACTTCCTGTTACTATTTTTTTTTGCTACTGCTACCACCATCAGGAGCAAAAGATAATTCACCAGTGGCTAACCTCTGCCCATCTTTACATCTGAGACTCTGACTCTCTAAGACATGCTTTTATACCCAATCATGTTATTGACCTGTTGCCAATAAACCTCACTAGTTGCAAGATGTTCTTCCAGCTCTTCCTTGTTTGTGCCCTGTACTTTTCCAGTCTTTTGTTCCCTCGGCCCCAACTTTTTTGAGACATGTTGCCACTATCAATTTCAAACTTATATTTTTCTTAATATGGTACATTTTCTCAGTTTAAACATTTTATATGTTTTCTATGTTCTATTGTGAATAAAATATGGGTTTATGAGATTTGCATTCTGTTTTTATGTAGATTTTACACAGCATCCCAACTTTTTGGTAATTGAGGTTGTACATGGACCATTTATATGCACTCATATAGATATTTCCACTAATTAAAATAACAGTCCACTCAGCATAAAAATAAATAATTGAACCACCTTTTTCTATTACATTTGCAGCACTTTAAATATTTCATATGTCAAAAAGGTTTATTCTGAAGCACATCTTACTGGTCCCTGTCCATGTAAACAGTTCACTTGGAATTTCTCATCAGAATGGGATTAAAGAAATTTTGTCCAAGTTATTGCAGCTAGAGTGTTGGTCAGAGCAGTCTCAGTGTGGTTCTCCTCCTACACCCCCCTCCATACCGTCCTCCTTCAGGAGTGTGGCAGCATCTTGGCATTCCTTCCACTTCCCTGTCACAAAACAATCCATGATGGAATTTAACATCTGGGGAAAAAAAACATGACAATCTTTAATGATTTAAATTTCATTTGATTGTCTTTTTTGTACAATACATGATGAACACAAGAAACTTAAAATAACCACATTATAAGCACTTTTAAAACGGTGTTAGAAATCTTATTACCTCCTCCGCCTCCCAGTTGTGGGAGGTGTCAGGGTTGAAACGGGAGCAGTCCAGAGCATTCACCTGGAACCTTTTGCACTTCTGTGGACGAATGACTCGAAACATCCCCCCCACCTCCTCTTCTTCACCCTCAGAATCATCTGCCTCCACAACTGATCAAAGAAGAGACAAATGACTTTGAAGAGACAATTTCCCATTACACAGTTACAGCACTACTCGGCTCTACTCTACTCAACTCGGTTTTGGTCTTTTACTTTACAATTGAGTATCACCTCAACGTGGGCGGGGCCGTCATAACATGTCGGCAAAACTGCCCTGACGCCACCAAGCACAGAATCGTCCGCAACTCCTTGTAGGACCACAGTGTTGTTTGCGAGTAGCATTAGCCATTTGCCTCACTAAAGATTATAAAAATGTAAAAACTATAGTCGCTGTTGCCAGTTTTTAAAAATGGTGGGTTTGATTCTTGCGTTGGACATCACGCTCATGACTCCTCTAGTGACGTCACTCCCTGGCCAATCAGTGCCCCACAGTCTGTTGACGTCACATTTTAGAATCAGCTTGGCTCACTTGGAACCTCGACCGAGGGGGTACTAAAAAAGTACCTGGTACCAGGTACTATACCCTAATGGAAAACCCCAAAAACCAGTAGTAGTGCTAGTGGAAAAGCCCCACAAGAGACACTGAAAAGCTGAATCATACATTCAGTCGGCAGTTTATTAGGTACACCTAAACTAACTCAGTCTAATCCAGCATTCCTGCAGTGAATCCTCCTTTATGAAGGTGATAATGTTCAATTCGTATTCAAACTGTCAGACAGCTGCTGATTCAGCTCTATGAGGTAGCTGGAATTTGCACATTGGTTTCCTTCTTTTCACCCAAACTTCTACACATGACTACAGCATGTCTTTCACTGAGATGATACCCTGAATCATGTCTAGTAGTAGGGACATTACTACCTGAACCGTAGACCAGTTTTCTTAGGTTGGGGGCGGCTTCTTGCTGCCGCAAAAATGCTTCTGATGCTTTCTGCTGTAGACTCTCCTTCCACCTCGGAGCCCCTGAGGATAAGAAACAGTAGAATGAACCTTCCTAATAACAACACAGCTATCTATGAGGGTCAAAACTAATTCTTCCACTACATGGAAATGAAAACTAGTGGTGCAATATTAGACAGGCTGCCCTAAAAACAACTGCAATTAGTTCAACCTTCACAAGATGAACAAGACAAAAGAAAATTGGATTTACAAATACAATACAGTATTTACCCTGCCCCTCCTCCTCGTTCATATTTGCTGCAGCTTCAGCTGTACTATCCTCCTCTTCCATTGATACATCTTCTTCCACTTCATCACCACTCTCATCCTCATCTTCTTCAGAACAGTGTCCAGAGTCTCCTACTCTCTTATCCATCTTCTCACACACCTCCAAGTCATCTTCACTGTCAGCAAACTCCAGCACCTCAGTGATGATTTTCTTCTCTCCTTTTGTTTTCTGCAGTTTCTGTTTCTTCACTGGTGGAACACTGCTTGTCAAAGTCTTCCCAGTCTTTTCTGATTTGGATCTTGCTTCTTTGAGAAATGTGGAAAAGTTAACCTCATCTTTGTCCTTTTCCTGCAGTTCCTGGTCACTGCCTTCACTGTCACAGTCCTCATCATCACTTGAACCGCTGACATCACTTTCTCCCTCTTCATCACTGAATACCACCCTCCTCCTCTCTCTTTGGATGTTGGGATCCCAGACTGACTTTCCGTGACAACCCTCCTCCTCTCTAACACACAAACAAAACAAGAATATTGCAGTATCTTTTACATTCTTGATTGTACATTGTTTTTCCACTGTTTTTTCTGGTTTTTGCCCCCTTGAACTGGCTGTCAAGTTGTTTTAGAGTTCATCTTCAAATTCTCCTCCCTTACATCGTACCAGAGTAAATGATTAAATTCCCAAAGGTGTCTTAGACCTGCTTGATTAGTCTTTTTAGTATTTCCAGAGGGTAAAAGTCAAGAGACAATGGCTCTTTTATGGTACTGCTTTCCTACACGTTTTTTCAAAATATCACAGGTTTACCTGTAACTGTATTTTTATGCCATCTGAACTAAAAAGCTTAACCCCACTAATAATGAGAACTGAGAGGACCAAAAGGGCTATACACAAACCAAAACAGACAAAGATATCACTGTTAATATGTACATTTTAAGCTGCATTCCCAAGCAGATATAGCCAAACCCTCACAATCTCAAAAAGTGAAAAGAAACTAGGATTAACAATGTCATGTGTCCAGTGACTACGTAATGACATCTGTAGCTGTGCAGAAAAAGAGATGAGAGAAGGACTGGTGTCTCACTCAAACTGCTGGTCGATGTCTGTGGTTTCCAGGTGGGCAGAGCTACTGAATAGTGACACCTTACTGGAAGCCATCTTTGCATCCAGCGTGGCATGTGTGTCAATGAGAGAATGAACCAGCTCTGTAGTGGGCCGCACCATATCCTGTAAGTAAAGAAGAATGCACGTCACATCAAATTCAATATAAATGGTCAGGTTTTGTGAAAATCGTCACAAACTACAGGTTGTCAGGCAACACATATTGCCACGGAAAGCACACACACCTGCTGCTGTTTGACGTGGTTGGCAGGAAGATCGATATACACAGCATCTTTGTCGTACACAACTCCCCCTACCCCAGCCATGGGTGCATAGAGCAGACGCTCCTTCTCATTCAACGCCCTCTTCTTCTGAGCGTCTGGTAGAGAACAAGGGTCTGGCAGGAAGTTAACCCCTGTAACTTGAAAATCTCCTACACCTGTAGAATATACAACACTATATACATTAGATTCTTTTTATCATTACTCTAAAGGCTATTTAGGAACAGCTTCACTTTTAACACAATAATATGCAGTAGAAAATATTTTTCTTAACATTTGGCGTGTGAGGGGACAAAAAAAAAAAAATCCATGACAACAGAAACTTGTATTCGATGAAGCTAACAGCTACTTTCAATCCCTAAAACTAAGAAACAGAATCACACAATGCGAAAGAACAAAAACAGCTCAATAATTCCACAAAAAAAACAACAAAAAAAACAGACACACATGAGAGAAGGTATCTAGCAATGTCTACCTGGGATATGGACCTGGCCTTTGTTTTTCAAATATGTCCCTCTCAGGTAGCCGTAGAGGGACACAGTTCGGTTGCACTTGGGATCTGTCCTCAGCCTCTCAGGGTCAGTCAAGTCCTCCATACTGTGTCAATACAGCAAGGAGCAGTAAGAAAACAATAGCAGTTGGAAAAACATGGAAGCAAGCCCATGAAAAATACAAATTTGATGTCATCTGAACTGAGATCAACTGTATATCATTTCGATGACACTAAAACTCATGTGAGTTAGGATTATGTTACTCTTCAGCTCAACACTCACCGGTCAACCAACACATATGGATGGGAGGTCTGCCACACCAGAGGGCGAAACTTCATAACAGAGATGAAGCGGCCCAAGTTCTTCACTTCCTGAGTCTGATATTCCCCATACACCATACCAGACAGATAAAACAGCTTGGCCCCCTGACAAGTTCAAACATAACATGCATTCACATGTGAAAAAAGCTGTTCTGACATTACCACTGACACCGATTGTTTCACGGTGCATACACCCAGACATAAAGATGTTATTGTATTGGTTTACCTGGTAGACCTCTGTCCAGAAACGGTGTTTCAGGTTTTTCTTTGTCTTTCTTAGCATTTTGTTGTTCCTGAATGAATCCAAGTGAGTGAGCACGCCCATGATACGTGGAAATCCATGTACCTGACAGATGTTTAGAAACTCAAAAGTCTCCATCTCAAAGCCAAAGCTGGCATCAATCAACATCAACACCTGGAGAGGGTTAACACAATGCATTTAAATGAGTTTAACTGGAGACTATTTATCTTGATTCATTCAAGTCATTCTGTTTACAAAAGGCTGAAAATATATTTACTAAATCAGCCTCAACTAATTGAAATTACTATTTCTATTATAGTTTTTGATTGATAGATTTTATTAATCCCCAAGGGGAAATTAATTTGTCTTAGCAACAAGCATACAAAGAGATCATTGTTACTCGCCAAAAAGAAACAGGAATTTAAAAACTTACTAGGTCAGCTACTTTTGCAAGGTCAATCATTGTGTTTATGTCATTGTTACACTCCATGAAAGTGAGGCGACGCTTCTTTCCTAAAGAAAAAAAAGTAGCCATTTATGAAGGGTTTTACGGTGCTCACCATAAGGTGTAACATCCCCTGCTAGGATGCATGTCATTCCCTCTGTATTGTCTCATTAAGAGGCACGAAATTTCCTGGCAATCTATCCAACAGGTGAAATGATTTGCTCAAAACAGTGGCCAAACCTACTAGCAATACAATTCTTAGAGCCCTTCTTTTAGCATGTCTATTAAAAATGGGGAAATGCTCTAAAAACATTTACTTTTGGGTAGTGGCACAGTATAAATAGGTATAACAAAACAAATGCATACTGCACTAAAATAATGTCAATGGAAAACTGCTAATTCTACAAAGCTGTTAAACTGCTAACTGTGAAAACATTAACACTGTGGATGTCTCTTATTGGTATGATGGCAGTGGATCCCCTGCAATCTATGTACACAAAAGCTAGTGGCCAAACTCACCAGATACAATGGTCACAGGTCCACATATGTCACCCAGTTTCTGCCGGGTGAAGTTTTTGATCAGGCAGCGGATCAGGGTGCTTTTTCCCACCCTAGGTGGCCCAACAACTACAATCACAACTGGAGGAGGTTCGAAGGGAGACCGGTCTACAAGGGGGATGTGATGTTTTTTGGTCTTTATGTCCTGGGCCCTAAAAATATACCCAGGGAGTAGTGTCATATGGTTTCTTTAATTATTCTCTATTTTATTAGTGGACTATACTTGAATTTACCTCAATTATTGATTACCCTCACCTTAGAATGTTCAATTGAGGTAACATCAAATATATCTAATAGACTGAATTTATTATATCTAATTGATACTGAGTCTCAAGGTCTACCATGTAAATACAAAGACATACATTCTGGATATTGCAAGTCATCAGTACTGACCTGTGAAAAGTCTTGGCCATGCGGACAGCAGACTGAACTGCAAACGCTTTGGGGTTGCGTTTTTGGTCATCATCTTCTGTTGACCCTTTCTGCTTCTTAAGCTTCTTCTTCTCTGCCTTTGGTCCACTGTGCTTCTGCTGATGTCGCTTCTGTTCTTTAACATTGCCATCCATCCTGTCCTCTGCAGCACAAAACACACTGGATATCATCAGGTGTCAAGACAAATCAAACTGCCTGCCTTAACTAAGTCCCAAAACACATACACAGGAACTTTCACTGGAAATTATCTTGAGACTGGACAAAACAGTGAAATGTGGACACCTCTAGGTAGTTTATGAAGGTACAGACACTGCGGCAAAATGCATTATGAGAAATATCTGTATAAAATCAAATCCATATTTAGCACGTCTTTTAACAAAACTTTAAAAGATTTTTATGATGAATCATAACATAACATCATAACATCAACATCTCTGTTCTATGGTCTCATTTCTTAAAAAAAAGACTTTCGATGCAGTTCCTGCTGCAAATCATGACTTATGTCGTGTCATGTTTACCACCAACTCAAACGGTCTGCCTTTATTTCAGTGTGGTACTAGCAGAGAACCATGACGGGTCCAGGCTACAGTCTGCTGAGCACAACATGTTTGTGTAGAATGAGAAACTACACAAACAACATAGTTATTAGTCGTAATACATACAGATACACCGGCAGTAGTCCAGCCCCAGTCACCGCTTTTCTTCGTTTTTCACGTGTGCTTCGTAACCCCGAGTCCCAGAAGTACCACCTCGTAGTTAAACGACTGGAAACAAATAGTATAGAGGGTTCCGCATACTAAGCGACCGGTCAGCAGTTCTGTGGTCTTGGTGGCGATAAAAATGAGCCACTAACTGCTCTGTGCAGTATATTGTGTTCATTGTGTAAAGGTATCTGTATGCTGACAGTGGGTCAATTTATCCCAGCATATGTAAAGAACTTCAGAATTCCACAATGGTACGTAAACGAGTATCGTTTTGTCGGTGCTGTTGAGCGGCTCTAGTGCTGCTGTTAGCCACAAAATAAGAGTGAAAGTAAGTGCCTGTAATCTCACTTTACTGTGAACTGTTGAATGTAAAAGATGTGTGGACTAACCGTCTGTGAATGAGGGCGTGATACTAGCACTAAGAGCTAAACTAATAACTAAAAAGAAACTGGCTTTGAAGTTTTCTTTTGGACAAAAAGATAAAGGCAGCGAAGAAAGAAAGGTGAACAAATATGAGAAGTGGAGAGGAAACAAGATCAATGAACAGCAGACAGTATTAAAGAGAAGAAACCAAGAGGGATCAAGGAGAAAAAAGATAACAGCAGTAACATTGAAGACAGAAATTTGAAATATCATGGGAGTAGACATTGGAAATAAATGTCTTCAACCACATTGTGTGAATTGTGTTTTATGGTCTGCTGGTTGAAATGCCTTCACAGAGACTGTGGCCAAAGGCAAGGCTGTTACCTCTTACAATTCCTTCTTCTTTTTCTTCCAGTTTCCTCTTTAGACTTTGGCTGTCAAAATTTTAGCTTCATGAGTCACAGCTGGAATTGTTAAACTCTGATAATCTAGGCATGTAGAGCACTGGAGCTGCCACGTGATGGTGCCAGCAGTCAATTTACCCTCAGAGCAGGATTCAGAACCACAACAAAATAACACTCACAGTAGAAATGTAACGTCATGCAGATGTCATAACAGTAATCAATAACAATAAATATAAATAGTATATATAATTATGCAAATAATGTACTGAGAAAGGACTTTCGGTCTAGGGTTTGATGGAAACAAGTCTCACCTTTACCTCATGTTTTACTGTCATAATTACAATTGCTATCGTCATCATTATTCTTGTCTTCTTTATTGCCATTGTTGTTATCATTAGCATCGTGTTATGAAGAGCTTGGCAAACCCTGAACTGCCCTCCTGGTTTTCAAAGCCTTTGAACTTCCTCTCTTTAACATCAAGTGCTTGTTGTCCTTTGGTGATCCATTTTCACCTTACTTCTAATAATATTAATGCTGTTACCATCATCATCTGGTTTGCTACACCTGGTATTTAACCTGAAAAAAACATGATTATTACACAGGGTAAAGCAACCTATTGACAATTTCTGATCATCAGCATTATTATATGGCAGTAATCTCTGATCTTAGTAATTGCCACAACATTTAGCCTTTTTCCTATTTTAACATTATACAAAAAAAAAAATCAAAAAGACACTACACAATGTAATTTCTTCAGTGACATGTCTACCAAAACCACAAACAAAAACATTTAACTAGAAAAGGTTAGACTTTTGTGTAGAAAATATATTTATACATACAGCTGAAATATTAGAAAAGTGTAGTTTTTAAAAAATATGTTGTGTGCATCAACAACAGCTAAGGATAATCTTCCTCATGGGGAAGCACTGAAAGAAGCATAAGTGGCATCAGTATCGGACGGAGTGCAGTATCTAAAAGGAGTTTGGAATATCAGGTGAACTATTTTGACAAAAATCTGTCATTTAGTAGAGTGCAAAGGTATCAACTGAACCGCTGATTTAAAAGTAGGAAGTGAACAGCTGTAGGTTTAAAGGTTTCAGAATCTATTGAGGCTACCACAGACTCTTAAAACATCCTCAGCATCATCTGGCAGATGTTGAAGGACCTTAGCCGTCTCATGTCGCTTCGTCAGGGTTAATGTGCCACTCACTTTTGATTTAAGTGTGAAATTCTAGTAAACAAGTTCCTTTTTAATGTAATTACATTTAAGATCGGTTTAAATATCATGACATAAAAATAGGTAGGTTTAATTTTTGTATTACATGTAGCAAACCGGTTTAAGGTTCATATTTTGACAATAAGACATTGAAAACAGACTTCTCTATATGTAAAAATCCGATTAATCAAAAGCATAATCAACTGAATAATCAATTATTAAAATAGCTGTTTGTTGCAGCCCTAAATATTATGTTGTTTTTCATACTGTATTTTGCTTTATTTTTTATTTTTGTTTATTTATTTTGCTTTACAGCTAAATTTAATGTAATCTCATCTAAAGCATGAATTAGATCCATAAAATGATTCATGAGCAACATTGTGTTTTTGTTTGAAACGTGCTGAAAAGTTTGAGCTTTTCTAGAGTGAGAACCAAAGATATAAAGAAGATGGATGAGGAAAGAAGGGTGGATTGAGCATGTTTCAAGCCAAAGAAACATAAATCCATCTAACTGGACATACCAATAGGACTGAGCTGAGGTGTTTAAATGTAGTAGTCTACACATAATATTGAGATAACTCTTCAATGCAATATTCAGTTGCAATCAAAACTAGGGTGTGTGTACATAAAGGAGCTTTTAGCATGTTTGTAAAATATCATGCAGTTTCTCTTCTGAGGAGGGGATGCTACAGGTGCTACAATTCTTTAAGGCAAAGATCAATTTGCCCCCGAATTGAGTTGCATGCAGGTCCACTGTGCCCGTCTATAAAATTTCATGAAACTTCTTGTGTAGTGCTATTGCTGACCAGATGCTGTACTCTGCTCCATGGCTTTAGACCAGAGGACCTCATACAAATGCTACATGATACAGGATGCAATTTTCATTATGATTGTGTATGCATAAAACTCATGGCTCATGCATACCTATTCACATTTTGGATATGAGAGAACTGATTTTAAAATCATTTTACTTATTTTATTAAAGCACTTCATGGTTTTGCACCTATTTAGTTGACTTGTTTCCAAGATATAAACTAATAATTGATGCTCTCAGATCAAACACTTTGAATCTTTTACTGTAGTTGTTTGGACACCCTACTAAGTCAGTACTTATTAAACCCTTAAAACCACACATGGAGTGTACCAGTGTCAGCCTTAACACTTCAGTTTTTGCAGGTAGTTTTTCTTTGTATAAACTTGTTAATACTCTCTGTCAGTCCCATTTTACTGTATTTACTCTCTGTATGTATATACATAATTTTATTTAAGTGTGTGAATGTATGCATTATATAATAGAGGTAAAACCGAATACTAATACATTATTTAGACATGCAGAGCTAATGTACAGTATATTGAATAGATTTGAAAACATCCAAATTTTTGCACCAATATTCAGGGTGATCCAGCTGATTATAGTTTAAATAAACAAAAAAATGAATATAAAGCTGTACTTCGGTTTAATACATGAACATCCAGTGACACTCATCTATAACTTCTCATCTGTTTTGAACTGATTAGCTGTTCACTGTGGAACAAACCTGACTAATGTTCATTGTGTTATATTTACCTCATGATCCAATATTGTAGCCTCAAACTAGTCTGTGTGAGTTGACAGGAGGAGGAAAAGTGAGTAATTGAAGGGACCATCTTAGAAGTGCATGCTGGTGGGCTGAGGGTGCTTTTCAACCTTTTTCTTAAACTGCAGAAAATAAAGAACTTCAGAAACAAACCACTCACACCTCTGACATATAAAATATACATATTGATATAGATGTTATTAGATCATAAATAGACAGGTAACAACTTTGTGTTAGGGTTGGAACAAACTTTATGCGGCTTCTCTACAGCTGTGTGCACACTGCCCACAGGCTGGTAAGAATGAACCTGAGAACAAGATTAAGTGAGAGAGGGTAAACATACGTACACACACCCATACTAATAAAGAGAGTTGATGAATAGGTTCACTTTCAGTGCTGTGGTGTTTGTGGTGGAATAATCCGTCATTTAGTAGAGATGACCTGATGTTATCAAAGAGTAAGAGAGAACCAGAGAGATGAATGAGACTATAACACACCCACAGCCAATATTTCCACATCATTGAGTCTCTCTTTTGCCATCTGAAACAAACACACACAGTAAACAGCAGCACTCTGGGTAAACCATCTGTTACAAAACACAGTGTTGTCTTAAGTTAACTGTTCATGAAAATCCCCTGCACAGAGCCAGGAGTTCATAATAATGAGTGCATTGCAACACTAATACATATTTTCGTACAGTTCTATGTATTCCAAAATGAAGAAACAATTGACCAAATTAGCAACAAATGTGTAGGACTCATAAATACAGACAACTAAGCAGAGAAATATAATAACTGAACAAACCAAAATGAGCCCAAGGTTGGATTATATAAAGACTGATTAGACCATTTTAGGTAAAAAAAAAAAAAAAAGCAATACAAAGAAAAAGTATTTTAACTAAACCAAATACAGAAAAACAGGACAGTTGTGTATTTGTTTTTAAAAACTTAAAATTACATAGAACAGTGCCACAACATATATACTGTACATGCTGAAGGACTAAACAAAATCTTTATATAAACCATAAAAAAGTAAGGAATGAGTGCATTAAAATCACCCCTATAGTTGCTGGTGTGACCATCACCATGGTCATGACCAGTTTAACGTGTTAACGTTTGCTATACACTGAAATAAGTGTATCTGATTAGCAGTTGAAGAAATGCCATGTCTTAAATGATTTAACTTGAAATAAGTTGCATCTTGTTTCAACAAATTTCTTTTTTCAGTGTAGGAATCCCATTTCTTTCAGTTAGGCCTACTGAATTAATTGAAATTTCAACTCCATTATGGCACAATGAAAACTGCCTCCTACTGAACACCTCTAAAACCAAGGAGATGGTTGTGGATTTTCGAAGGTCCAGTCAACATCTGTGCTGCTGACACTGAATCAGTGCCAACCTCCAGATATCTAGTCATGGACCTGGACAATTAGTTGGACTGGTCATTTAACACAGATTTATAATGTAAAAACACATATTTTATTAAACTATGGTAACAAGTGTGCTGTTTTATGCTGCAGGACTGGAATGAGGCTGGACTCACTGGAGGCTGTGGTGGAGAGATGCTCACAGACAAAGGTAGAGGCCATCCTGGAATACACTGACCATCTCCTTCACAACATCCTGATAGAGCAGAGAAGCAGCTGCAGTGGACGACTCACCTCACTGAGCTGCAGGACTGAACGATACAGGAGATCCTTCATCCCCACTGCCATCAGGCTCTTCAACACCTTAGCCAATGGCAGATGACAAGTGAGTACTGAGTACTGTCACTACCTACTTACTAATTAACTACAAGACTACCTGAATTTCCCTTTGGATGAATGAAGTTTATCTTATTTTATCTTACTTGATAAAAACTCAGGACTTTCAAAGCTACAAATCATGCTAAGTGGAACATTAATGTATGTACAGCAGTTAATTCAAGTTCAAGCCAAATCAAAATTTTCTGGTGACACAGTTCACAAATTAGGATACAAAGACAGTGAACTGTTACGCCAAAAAAACCAGTTAATGTTGAGATATTGGATAGTAGAAAACTATGTAATCTTATATGATAATCTGAAGGTTGCCAAAGTCATTTGGATTATTTGTCTGGACACCTGTGGTGTCCCACAACAAATTTACCAACTAATCTAACTCTAAATGTCTTACAGGAAAAACATTGATTTTGTATTTCAAAAAAAAGCTGTTGAATAAGCATCTACATATTCAGACATTTAATATCGTGTGAGTCTGTGTCCTCGTGAGCATGTGTGACCAGACCATCTCCTGAGTTCTGTGTTCATGCTTCGGCACCTCTGAGTTCTGTGTTCATGCGTCTGTATTCTGTGTTTCGTCTTGTCTGGTGTTTACCCTTTTGTTTCTCTGTGACCCAAGCCTTTGTTCCCGGAGTTTTGGTTTTCTGTTAATAAATCATTCTTGCACTGAGTACCAGAGTGAGCGTATTTTTGGTCCTTTAAATTAAAACCACACGGTTTTGACAAGTCCCAGTTGTCCAAACACTCTATTTGCCTGTACTGCTGATTTGTTCTCCCACACATTTGACCATGCACACATATCAATTAGAGGTGGAATGTAGAGGCTATGTTTAGCAGCATGACTCATAAACATATACATATAAACACAAATTGAGAGTAAGGCCTTGTCGATCATTCATGACCTATGAGCTGGCCATAATCAACTGTTTTCACTTCCCTGTTTTGAATATGTGGATTCCCCTCAAGACATACACAAACTGCTTCTTTTTAAGGCATTGCCAACATGACGAACAACATAAGATATGCACAGACTTCACTGAAAACCAAATAACACAGAGATGCAGCTGATGTATAGCTATGATTTATTACTTAAAGTAATGCAGGCTGTTTGATACAACTAACTCTGACAAGTTTTTAAGCTAGTCTTTACAGAGTACAATATCATCCAGGAGGCTCTTGTCTTTCTTTAAATGTGCAGTGACCTTCACCTGCCAATGAAATATCTTGACCAAACTCAGACTACTTCACATGATTACCTTCAAGAGGAAAATTATAAGCTGAAATCTTCTTGGTGGAGACAGTGCTAACCACTGCCCCGCCATGCCATTCTCATTATACCACTTTGGAGCCATAACAAAGGCATTGACCTAAATGAATGGCAACAGGGTCCTTTAAGTGATGGGGCAGCTAAATGGTCAGAAGCACAGTGGTCAGGGTGTAGGATTTCACAAGTGCTTGGAGGTAGAAAGGAGCAGAAACTGCAGTGCAGTCCAGCACCAAAGCTGTGAACTGAATGTGAGCAGCAACAGGGACAGAGAAGCAGAGTAGTTTGGGAAATTGGAATACTGGGGGGGGCAACAATATTCGAGAACTGATTTGATTTTGAGTGATTTTATTAGTGCCAACATTATATCAACATACTACTTTTAAAAGCATTTCTTCTATTATTATTATTATTATTATTAATAGAGGTAGTAGCACTAGCAGTTTTCTTCTGTTAAACTATTAATAGCACAGGTTCTACAAGTTCTATGACCAAAACATTTGATATATGTATTTATGCATTATTATTCTGATCACAGGAAATGATTCATTGCAGACATATACAAGTGTATTAAGTCTTTGTGTAGTAAGGACATTAGTCAGATATTATTCTGTATTATCTATTTAATAATTGAGCCTCCATTTCTAAAAGCTTATAATATCCATTTCCTATCTGAGTCATAATCCGTGCACATATTGTACACACACAAACACATACACACAGACTGAGATGAACTTAGCATTCAACACCTCTCTTACAAACCCATACTCTACTTTCCCCCCTCCACCTGTGTAATGCTCATGTTTGAAGTCATCTCTCTATTACACCCTTGTTTTTGTTCCAGTGTTCCTCTCCTCATTGTTCGTTTCCTTATTATGTGCCCTCTAAAACTTGATCATTATAGTAATATTGAATTTCTGCAGTAAGCTGACTTTGTGATCTTCAGCGAAAATGACTTATTGTGTCACTGAAAGGTTTACTAATGTACACAGTCAATGGAAACCAAAATCATCAACCCATGGAGGGCTGTATTCAAAATCACACTGAAAATCTAACTGAACAAAATGAAATTACAGGCTCACTGTGTCAACTTCATCACAGGAACTTATAATGTGACCCAGAAGTGTTTGTGGACCTGCATGGACATCTTCTGGTGTTCTTTAATGAATGCCAATGGAGCTGCACTGCGCTGGACTGTAAGCACTGAATGTACTAGATGACATCACTCTCATGGAGTCTGTTTCTGACAGTTTGCTGACACAAAACCTGAGAAGAATCAGAATAGGAAAAGGAAGGATAAGGAGAGAGCATTTGGCTGTGGCCACCACATTCAAATCCTTTTTGGTGAGATTGGTTTGACCTGTTGTCACTTTCATTTGCACCAAAGGATCTGAAACGGTTTCACAATCACTTGTGTTTCCTAAATAGATCGATTGATATCCCTGTAGTTGTCATGGCTGCTGGTGGTTTACTGGACTCAAAACATGCAGACACAGAAATGACATCTGTTTGTAAGGTTTTAGTGGTCTTTAATAAGAATGAATGTTCAGGAAAAATAGTTTGGCAGTGGTGGTTGGGTAAGTGACTCAGTGTTGAATACAGTGAGTACAAATTTCCAAGAGCACCAGCAGATTCCAGAACAGCATTACCAAAGCCCATAAGGGCCAGAGGAATCATGGAGGAGGACCAGGGCATAGAGTCATAGGTAGGAATAGCATGCTCTCCTTCAAGGAACGCTGAAGAGAATGGCAAGGACTAAAAGAATAGAAAACAGATTCTCGAAGCATGGTCAATTTCAGAGGCAGCTGGACATCTTGCTACTATTAAAAGCAAGAAGTACAAAATAGCGACGAGTTGAGTTCCAGCGCCACCTTAAAAAAACTGTGGATTAGCAGGTGTGTCTGACACTCTGTGCCACTGGAGCACACCAACAGGTACCAGTTTTTAGCATTTTATTTACCTAATTTCATCTTGAAGCTAAGAAGTGAATGCATGTGCAGTTTGTGGAATCAGTGTATTTGCTCAATATATTATGCTCGTGACTCTGTAACATAAGTCATGGTTGGTAATGACAACAAGCTCATCATACCTTTCCTTAATAATGATGCACCAAAACAAAAAAGTAAAATAGAATTTAAAAAAATAAAAGTGAAAGAAGCTTCAAAGTTACAGTTACAATTTATGGAGACAGTTCCTGGAAATTTAGCATAAAATATTAGAGTAAAGGTGTTTCCAAAGTGATGGATATACAGTGGGTACGGAAAGTATTCAGACCCCTTTAAATTTTTCACTCTTTGTGTCATTGCAGCCATTTGCCAAAATCAAAAAAGTTCATTTTATTTCTCATTAATGTACACTCAGCACCCCATCTTGACAGAAAAAACCAGAAATGTAGAAATTTTTGCAAGTTTATTAAAAAAGAAAAACTGAAATATCACATGGTCATAAGTATTCAGACCCTGTGCTCAGTATTGAGTAGAAGCACCCTTTTGAGCTAGTACAGCCATGAGTCTTCTTGAGAATGATGCAACAAGTTTTTCACACCTGGATTTGGGGATCCTCTGCCATTCTTCCTTGCAGATCCTCTCCAGTTCTGTCAGGTTGGATGGTGAACGTTGGTGGACAGCCATTTTCAGGTCTCTCCAGAGATGCTCAATTGGGTTTAGGTCAGGACTCTGGCTGGACCAGTCAAGAACAGTCACAGAGTTGTTCTGATGCCACTCCTTTGTTATTTTAGTTGTGTGCTTAGGGTCATTGTCCTGTTGAAAGGTGAACCTTCGGCCCAGTCTGAGGTCCTGAGCACTCTGGAAGAGGTTTTCTTCCAGGATATCTTTGTACTTGGCCGCATTCATCTTTCCTTCAATTGCAACCAGTCGTCCCGTCCCTGCAGCTGGAAAACACCCCCACAACATGATGCTCCCACCACCATGTTTCACTGTAGGGATTGTATTGGGCAGGTGATGAGCAGTGCCTGGTTTTCTCCACACATACTGCTTCGAATTAACGCCAAAAAGTTCAATCTTGGTCTCATCAGACCAGAGAATCTTATTTCTCATAGTCTGGGAGTCCTTCATGTGGTTTTTGGCAAACTCTATGCAGGCTTTCATGTGTCTTGCACTGAGGAGAGGCTTCCGTCGGGCCACTCTGCCATAAAGCCCCGACTGGTGGAGGGCTGCAGTGATAGTTGACTTTGTGGAACTTTCTCCCATCTCCCTACTGCATCTCTGGAGCTCAGCCACAGTGACCTTTGGGTTCTTCTTTACCTCTCTCACCAAGGCTCTTCTCCCACGATTGCTCAGTTTGGCTGGACGGCCAGGTCTAGGAAGAGTTCTGGTCGTCCCAAACTTTTTCCATTTGAGGATTATGGAGGCCACTGTGCTCTTAGGAACCTTGAGTGCTGCAGAAATTCTTTTGTAACCTTGGCCAGATCTGTGCCTTGCCACAATTCTGTCTCTGAGCTCCTAGGGCAGTTCCTTCGACCTCATGATTCTCATTTGCTCTGACATGCACTGTGAGCTGTAAGGTCTTATATAGACAGGTGTGTGCCTTTCCTAATCAAGTCCAATCAGTTTAATTAAACACAGCTGGACTCCAATGAAGGAGCAGAACCATCTCAAGGAGGATCAGAAGAAATGGACAGCATGTGAGTTAAATATGAGTGTCACTGCAAAGGGTCTGAATACTTATGACCATGTGCTATTTCAGTTTTTCTTTTTTAATAAATTTGCAAAAATTTCTACATTTCTGTTTTTTTCTGTCAAGATGGGGTGCTGAGTGTACATTAATGAGAAATAAAATGAACTTTTTTGATTTTGGCAAATGGCTGCAATGACACAAAGAGTGAAAAATTTAAAGGGGTCTGAATACTTTCCGTACCCACTGTAGGTATGGATGGATGGATGTTTCCAAAGTTATTAAAAGCCGACTGTATTAACTCTCTAATTTTATAATATTCATCATCTTAATTTAGCATGTTAGCAAGCAAACAGGTGCTACTTGGAAGTGCACTACAGTTATGCTTGATGACGATTTCATTAGAAATTTTGACCTGATGATCGATTCAAAGTTATTATACTAAGGGAAACATAAATCTGAAACCAAATTTTTTGGCAATAGCAGTTGTTTAGAGATGGTATTTCAGTCTGGATGGGTTTTAAATTTTGTACATATTACTGAATGTCTGCCAACATGTATTCTAATATTCATCCCAAATGCTTTTTATTCTTATATAAGGTCCTAAACTGTGTCAATTTTACCCTCTTTACTCCAATAAGACATCATCCAGAAATCAGCTGATGGCTGCCTTTGGGATCTCAGGAATCTCAGGAATGTTCATCAGGAACCAGGGAACCAGGGATCCCCCTCACCTCTACTTCACTGTCACCCAAGCCTTCAAAGAACTGTGCAGGTCCCCCGTCCATGCATGCACCCCTCAGCCTTCTCATATATAATCCATCCATCCATCTACCTGTCAGGCTGTGGCGGGAACCAGTATAGCCAACACACGTGAGCTGCCATCAGGTTGTCTTTTATTATGAAGGTCTCTCTTAGAGCTGTTCAAGGGTCCCATCGGAGCCTGGAGTGCATTGCCAACTCAATCTTAGTAGTCAACAAAGTGGAGTGAACAGGAGCTGTCCCATCAGTCTCCGTTATGTGATAGTGTTGTTGCTCCACTGTCGTGTTCCTGTGGTACTCCAAGGGAGATGCTGTCTCATACATCATCGGGGAACAAAGGGCCTGACTGGGGTGGGGGTGGGGAGAGGAGCCAGGCCCTTCCTGCCCCCTGACACAAACACACAAGCATGTACTAATTCCTTGTGGGGGCATTGCATTGACTTACATCCATTTCCTGGAGACATGCCCTAACATCGTGCCCACTTGTCACTGTGTACAGGTTACAGGTACAATGTAGTAAAAACATAGTATGTACACACACACACGCCAACCCCCTCATCGAATTCCACAAATATCAGAAGAATCAACCCTCTTCCTACTGTTCAACTTAAAGTTTGTTTCAAGATTAATTATCAAAATACAATGTCCTTGTTCTAATAGCAAGACCTTATTTCCAATAATGGCCTGTGTAGTATGCATTAACAGATTATCCTCATCTAACAAAATGAGTTTTCTTTTCATAAGCAAATGCCATTGATGAAAAGCTGTGGAATTTTAATTTCAGTATTTTCAGAGTGTTTTGTATGTTTCTTTCTATGAGAACCCTTTTTCTATCCTATCCTACAAAAAGTATCAAACATATTTCAGTGACACACTTTTGTATTTTGCTGGCACATACATTATTGGAAAAATGCAGAATTCTATGAGGACACAGCTGGGAAATATAACTGTAAGATGTTTTTGGAGCAATTTTGACTAAATTATTTTAATTCTAACTTTAACATGAAAAAACACCCTGGCTGTGTTCATATCATCGACATTTCCTTGTGTATACAGAAACAATGAGCATAAATACTCTGTAGGGCTCAACCTTTACCAACAGAAGCAAAGGAATTTCTGCAGTATGCATTTTGCATGATTAAAGTATTTTTCATGCAGTAATTCATAAATATGAAACAGATAACACATACACTTCAAGGAATTCTGTTGCTCAATACATAAGTGGCCAGTAGTCCAAGATGGCCACCATGTATTAAACATGCACAGAAGTGCTGTTTCAAGGACACAGTACTTTCAGCTCTTTGTCAGAAATTTAGCAGAACAGGACCACTGTATAGGGTCTGTGTGTGTGTGTGAGAGAGAAGAGCTTCTGGCAGCTGAAATGGATAAGCAGAACATTAGCATAGCAATTGGAAGCTTTACTACAAAGGGGATTCCTCCAGTCCTCCCCCAATCTCTGCTGTCAGTAAAACAGCTGTAATAAGACCAATTATGGCAGTGTAGTTTAAGGGGGTTTGGTAGAACTGTGGGGATGCCAACAAACAAATTCCATATGAATTAGCAAAGGTAACCAGGACTTAGCACAAAATTTGTACTGCACAGCACTTTGTGACCTGCTCAGGGTTATTTAAGTTGAAAACCTGTTATTATGCATGATAGTTATGATGCAATGTTGTTAACAGTACCAATTATACTCATACACATGAGTATAATCTACAGCACTGCAAAAAGCCAAGTCTTGTTTATAACAGTTTTGCACTTGTTGGCTCTAACATAACTAAGTCTCCATATTAATCTGCATTGTCACAGAATGCAACAAAAGAAAAGTATGGAAGTTTAAAGAAGCCAAAAGAGCACGCAAACCTAATTTCAGGAGCTTGCATTACTCAGTTTGCAGGTCAGCATTTGTGAGTGAGCAGGCATGAATTTGAGGTAGCAGGCAAAAAACAAACCAAAAAATAAAAGCATTACTTACTCTACCTGTTAAAACTTGATTCTGCCTGATGAACTTGCTTCTGCCCGGTGATTTTGATTTGTCCGTGGATCTCTATTCGGCCTATCATCTGTAATCAACCTTGGACCAGCTTCTGACCCTGCTCCTGTCCAAGTATCTGCTGATTATTTGAAATTTGAAATCGTAAACGGGTTTAGGGTTTTTTCTGTCATGTTAGACTTGTTTTGTACCTCACTCTGTAGATTTATTTTAAGTGGGGCTCTGAAGATGCCTGGCTGTCTTTATGAAATCCATTGTCTAAATTACTGCAAAACACTTATTACATTCCACTTGTATCCATAAATGCATGCATTAAGGGCTAATTCTTGCTTGTTTAATATAGATATCTAAAATCTTGTGTTTCATACTTCTACTCATACTTCATACCACTCATGTTTTTTCTGTTTTTTGGGGGGTTTTTTGCCTCTAATACCTAACATCACTAGGGGGACATGAAGCCAGTTTAGCTCACTGGATAATGTGGGGACTTCAAAAAGAAGAAAAATGCCATGGTTTGTATACAGTATCTCACAGAAGTGAGTACACCCCTCACATTTTTGTAAATGGCTTATTATATCTTTTCATGTGACAACACTGAAAAAATGACACTAGTAGTAGTGAGTGTACAGCTTGTATAACAGTGTAAATTTGCTGTCCCCTCAAAATACCTCAACACACAGCCATTAATGTCTAAACTGCTGGGCAAACACAGTAGTGCTACTGGCATCTTATTTTTATCTGCCGTAAAACAGATTATAAAACACAATAATACTGATAACCATAATTTTATCACGGTGTCAAATTTTTCATCTCTGACCACAAGTATAACAAAACATTGCAGGCAAACATTACACATCACCATAGAGTGAGACAGTTAAGGCAATAGCCTCTATCAAAGCAGCAGCAGTGACAAATGGGCTGGTTCTGCCCCATTGTTTTATATTTTACTCATGCTTCTCTGAGTCCTGAGTGATAGAGATGCAGCTGATTTTTTTTTTTTTTTTCAGTTTAATGTATGAGGACAGTTTTTTACGAATCGTTTCCTTCAGTAAAGTGTGTCAACCCCCCCCCCCCAAAAAAAACAATTTACAATTACACTGAGCAATTCAACAATACACAGGCTAAATACTGGTAATAAATGACTAATCAGTTAGGCTTAGGTTAGAGTATGTGTTGAGCTTAGACATTTAGTTATGATGGTTACAGTCAGGGTCAAGGGCCAGGGAACACATATCATGAACATCCTCATGTAGATAGCTGTGTGTCTCTGCACCTGGTATTACTCACAATGTATGAATGACATGAGATGAGAACTTTTTTAATCCCTAAAGGGAAATTTAGTTAGTCTTGTAGTGAACGTAATAAGTAATTAGTAATATATGTTTTCAGTAACAGTCCAGTTCATGTTGGTTTCATTTTGGATAGTCAGAAATAAAACCCCAACTATGGAAGACAAACACACAGCCCTTTTCGAGTAACATGAACTAAATGCTAGTTATATATGTGATAACTTATATACCTTCTAAGAACCAGTTTGCTTTTCCATAGGTTAGAAGGCCACCACATTACATCACTGTATACATACAAGTCAAGCTCTGCCGCTTAATTGAAATAGTGGAGCAGCAATTTTGTTCCAATAGTTATAAATAGCACTGTTTCTCCAGCATGATTGTCATGTTTTATGCAAATAAATGAGAGCAAGATGCAAGAGCACAAACTTGAAAATTTTAGGCATTTATTCAGAGAAAAGTATCTTGCGCATATATTCTTGTGATCCTGATTGAGGAGCAAACCTGAACACTGAGGAACAAGGCTTGAACAAGTGGACAAGTACAGGGGGAACACTGCGGAGCAGGTTGTGGTCCAGAATGAATGAGCAGGGAATGCTATTCTGGGCCTTCCGAGTCCACTAGATACTGGAGACCTTGGCACCAAACATCCAACTGCTGGTGGACTGTGAATACCAGGTGATCGTCCACCACCCAGGTAGGAGGGGGGAAAACCACTGTAGGGGCATAAGGTGTCAGGTATCGACCTAGGCTGCTCCTGCGCCTATGTTTCCTGGATTTCTTTTCCCATCATATACAACTCACCTGCTTCTATGTGTCCTAAAATCTGGTTTCCAGTGTCTGCAACCTGGTTCTGAGAATGTACTACTCACCTGCTTCTTTATGTTTCCTGGATTCCAGTCTCCCAGCGTATGTAATTCACCTGCCACTTGTGTATTTTCTGGATCATCGTCCCTAAGAACAATAGTCATCTGGTTTCCTCTTATGCCCTCGTCTTAATCAACTGTGTTTCCTAAAAACTTTTTTGAGAATTCCTAGTTCTGGTTCCTTCATCATCATCATCTTCCTTTCTTGTTTTCTATTGTAAATTAAGTCTTTATCTGCACACTTGGGTTCAGCTAAATCTCTTGCCAAAGCCATGACCTAAGGATCTCAAGGTAAGAGACATGAAAAACTGGATGGATCCAACTCCTGATTGACTCTTTCGGTTTGCCCATTGGTCTGATGATAGAAGCTGAACGAGAGACTGAAGGTTGCCCCTAGTACAGAAACCCTTCCAGACCTGAGATGAGGCCCTACGTCTGAGACTATATCCATGGGGATGCCATGCAGGTGAAACATGTTGGACTATGACAGTGGTCTATGGTTATGAGAGAGCTGCTGGCCTGGACAGCAGTGTGGAGCCAGATGTTCTGTCCTTGTGCAGATTGCTGCTGCATATGCAGGAATTGTCACGTTTGGGGGGGAAATGAGGACCAATGATACGCCCAGTCTGGTACTCAGGTAAGAAAACAACTTTTATTATATCAAGGAAAAAAAAAAACAGGAAACAAAAGTGCAAGGCTTGGCGTGAGGTTCTACATGAAAACTAAGAACGCAGGAGGAACACATTAAATCAAGAAAACTAGGCGTGGCAAGGATTAAACAGGAAACTATGAGACATGGGAACAAGACAAGACATGGGCGTGTGGGTCTCACACAAACCTGGAGTCGCACCAGACCTTAGGGAAACAAGAGCTAAGGGGACAAGACATGGAAGTCCGGGTCACACACACTAGGAGACACACCAGACTCTAGGGAAAACATGAGCTGGGGGAACATGGCATGGAAGTCTGGGTCACACATGATAGGAGATGCACCAGACTACAGGGAAACACAAGGGAACATGAACTAGGGGGGCATGGCATGGGAATCTGGGACACACACGCACTCGGGGACTCACCACACTGTCTCAAAAAACAAGGGGACATGGGCTAACGGGACATGGCATGGGAATCTAGGTCACACACGCACTCGGGGACTCACCATACTCTCACGAAAAACAAGGGGACATGGGCTAACGGGACATGGCATGGGAATCCAGTTCACACACGCACTCAGGGACTCACCAGACTCTCACGAAATACAAGACACATAGAAACGAAGTACTAAAACTTGGCAAGGTGAACACAAAAATCCTCCTGGGGAAAACAGTCTCTGTCAATACTCAAATGAAGGGCTACTTAGCTTAGCTTGGGAAACAAGGCAGTCCATGGTCCATGGCAGTCCATGGATACCCACTTATTCCTTAACCAGGGTCACAGGGATCTGCTGGAGCCTATCCCAGCTCTCTTTGGGTGAAAGGCAGGGGTACACCCTGGACAGGTCACCAGTCCATTGCACATAGAGACACACAGAGACAAACAACCACACACACTCACACGCACTCCTAACAATCTAACAATCCTGACAATCCAGTAATGTAAATATAAAATACCCAGAAAACATGCCTGAATAAAGCAGTTTTTTGAAGGAGATAAAAAAACATTAGCACTGCATCATCTCCTGCTGTTTCCACTGAAATTATGCAGACATTTTTTCCAGCAAACTAATGAATTTTCATCTTTGGCCTGTGCTGTTAGCATTCTTTCACAGACAACAGAGTTGGCATCGTTCTTAGTGATGGCCTGATTCAAAGAGGTCATAGGGGTCAACAAATAAAAGACTCCACATGTTCTCAACAGTGGAACACTTTGAGAAATAATGACAACTCTGATGACAGAGAACAGGCTCCGTATTGAGTGAACACAAAGGCCACGTTGACTGGTTGACTGGTGATCCATAAGCAGCTGTTATCATTGTCTCATTGTCTCAATATGCTGATTCCAGAGGACATAGGAATGTGTGTCTGAATATGTCTCTGTGTGTGTGTAAATGCTTATTCAATCACACTTTATCAGTCCACACTTCAAGGAGCATGTTTATAACCTGTGTGTATGTCTGGTTGCATGATTTGTTTCTACCAAATTTGCATCAAACATGTTCTATGTCTGTGTTTATGTGTGTGTATGTGCTGGGCAAATAGTTGAGAGCAGAGAATCACTTGGTCCATTCAAAGTTCTTTGGCTGTGGCTATGAAGTCGGCATGATGAAGCTTGCTTGACTTCTCTGCAATGTCAGTCATGCACATTTTAAACAGCCAGGGAATAATGTTGGCTTTATGTCCAAACACCACATGCAAATAAGGTCTCAGACAAACAGAGTTCTTCACAAGTTTGTCCTCACTGAACACGATTCAAACAATATTGATTTATGCAACTTACACTCTGGTTGGTGAGCTCTCCTTTTCTCAGGCTGATACCTCTGATAGTGTTAAATCTAATAAAATAATTTTGTATAATACTTTTGGCAATACTAATTTGTTAATTTGACTGAAGCCTGGGTTTCCTTATAAAACCAGATCATTCTGGAAATGAGGATCATGATTACACTACCAATACACAGATGCAAACTGAGAAATTGTAAATATGAGATCCAACTTACAAAGTTGCAAAGTTATGTTGTTTTTACATTAAAGTGTTTGATCATAAACATGCCATTTTCATATGTACTCTATTCTGACTTAAGTAAAATAAGTTATCCATAAAAAATTAAGGTAACAATTTGCCTGCACATTTCTAAGTCAAATAGAAGAAAATAAAAGTTATAGAATAGCTTAAATAAAGTAAATTGACTATGTAATATTAAAAACGTTTTCATTAAATTTAATTTGGTTCACCTTAAGTTTTAAACTTAGTGGAGTAAAGTAAGAAGAAAGAGAAGTAACAGGACAAATTCAATCATTTGTTGTACAAAGTTTGTCTAACTACAAAAGTAACATGGGATTTATTCAAAACTCAGCAGAGTTGAAACAACTTAAAAAGATCTGTGCAAATTGTTACCTTCATTTTTTAAATTGAGGCTATGAATTATTTTTAGAGTGTATGATACTTCAATACATATATCTGGGTCCTTCATCCACCACTGCAGTGTTACATGGTCCTGTATGTTTGCTGTGTTTAGCACCTACACTGGCAAAACAACCATCACCTTATTATTGGCCTTGTGAATTGTATTTTCACAAAACAATACTATTAAGCTCTACTTACAACATGTGTATGGAAAGTATAGCTTTGTCTTACGTAATCTTTATTAGCACAAGGAGTTTTTTTCTGTTGTTTTCATGAATGTGGCCAAAATGCCAACATGTGGCCCAAGTGTTGATGACAAGAGGTGATTGCAATCCAATTTCCATCATCCAACAGGCTGCACTACTTTGGCACAATAAACTACCACAGTTGGTTGTTTTGACCATATCTGTTGTAAACACCTGTATTTTACATTACATTTGTTTTGTTTTTCTTTTTACTTTAGAATTTGATGTCATCCATGAAGTACCCTGTGTTTAAAAAAGAAAAACTGAAATATCACATGGTCATAAGTATTCAGACCCTGTGCTCAGTATTGAGTAGAAGCACCCTTTTGAGCTAGTATAGCCATGAGTCTTCTTGGGAATGATGCAACAAGTTTTTCACACCTGGATTTGGGGATCCTCTGCCATTCTTGCTTGCAGATCCTCTCCAGTTCTGTCAGGTTGGATGGTGAACGTTGGTGGACAGCCATTTTCAGGTCTCTCCACAGATGCTCAATTGGGTTTAGGTCAGGGCTCTGGCTGGGCCAGTCAAGAACGGTCACAGAGTTGTTCCGAAGCCACTCCTTTGTTATTTTAGCTGTGTGCTTAGGGTCATTGTCCTGTTGAAAGGTGAACCTTCGGCCCAGTCTGAGGTCCTGAGCACTCTGGAAGAGGTTTTCTTCCAGGATATCTCTGTACTTGGCTGCATTTATTTTTCCTTCAATTGCAACCAGTCGTCCTGTCCCTGCAGCTGAAAAATACCCCCACAACATGATGCTCCCACCACCATGTTTCCCTGTAGGGATTGTATTGGACAGGGGATGAGCAGTGCCTGGTTTTCTCCACACATACCGCTTAGAATTAACGCCAAAAAGTTCAATCTTGGTCTCATCAGACCAGAGAATCTTATTTCTCATAGTCTGGGAGTCCTTCCTGTGTTTTTTGGCAAACTGTATGCAGGCTTTCATGTGTCTTGCACTGAGGAGAGGCTTCCGTCGGGCCACTCTGCCATAAAGCCCCGACTGGTGGAGGGCTGCAGTGATAGTTGACTTTGTGGAACTTTCTCCCATCTCCCTACTGCATCTCTGGAGCTCAGCCACAGTGATCTTTGGGTTCTTCTTTACCTCTCTCACCAAGGCTCTTCTCCCACGATTGCTCAGTTTGGCTGGACGGCCAGGTCTAGGAAGAGTTCTGGTTGTCCCAAACTTTTTCCATTTGAGGATTATGGAGGCCACTGTGCTCTTAGGAACCTTGAGTCCTGCAGAAATTCTTTTGTAACCTTGGCCAGATCTGTGCCTTGCCACAATTCTGTCTCTGAGCTCCTTGGGCGATTCCTTCGACCTCATGATTCTCATTTGCTCTAACATGCACTGTGAGCTGTAAGGTCTTATATAGACAGGTGTGTGCCTTTCCTAATCAAGTCCAATCAATTTAATTAAACACAGCTGGACTCCAGTGAAGGAGCAGAACCATCTCAAGGAGGATCAGAAGAAATGGACAGCATGTGAGTTAAACATGAGTGTCACTGCAAACGGTCTGAATACTTATGACCATGTGCTATTTCAGTTTTTCTTTTTTAATAAATTTTCAAGAATTTCTACATTTCTGTTTTTTTTCTGTCAAGATGGGGTGCTGTGTGTACATTGAGAAATAAAATGAACTTTTTTGATTTTGGCAAATTACACAAAGAGTGAAAAATTTAAAGGGGTCTGAATACTTTCCGTACCCACTGTATTTACAATTCAAGATTATGAGAAAAAATTATGTTCTTCGTCACAAGTTTATTCTGTGTAAAATGTGAACCTGTGGTGTGTACGTGGTGCAGGCTTATCGTTTGAACAGGGCATCAGCAGAGCTGGCCAGGAGAGCAGCTGATGATGTCACCAAAAAAACTGGTGAGCTGAATTTTTGAGCATTACAGCAGTTTACATGTACATTATTTTTCTCTGTGTCATGTCATTATTACATATAATTTATGGACATCTATGGTTTGATTTCTTTGCATGTGTGGATTGCATGGGTTGTTACCAACGTCCGGTACCAATTTCTACATTTCTGTTTTTTTCTGTCAAGATGGGGTGCTGAGTGTACATTAATGAGAAATAAAATGAACTTTTTTGATTTTGGCAAATGGCTGCAATGACACAAAGAATGAAAAATTTAAAGGGGTCTGAATACTTTCCGTACCCACTGTATATATATGTATATATACAGTATATAGTGTTCCCTGTCTAATATCCTGACATTACCAACCAAAGTCCAGCAGGTAAGTTTTTTGCCGAGATGCTCTTACGAGCACAGTTATCTGCTGATCCCAGGGAGAGGCAAAGTATAGGTTGTGCATAGATATGGAGGGGCTCTGCTAACACCACATGGAAAACAGGTGTTCAAAGTGGCCTGCAACTTCCATTTAACAGTCTCCAGTGAGCTTATACCGCAGCCCTCTTGAGTAGCCCTTCCCCCTCTTCCCAGTGTTTGTCAACCTCAGAATCCCTGTTTGTCTTTTCTCCAGCTTCCCAGTGTGGTCCTTCCCCAGTCTCTCAATATTTGTCTGCCAGAGTCTACCTGTCTGCCATTGCCTCCAGTTCTTCACGTGTCCTTGCTTCCTGGTCCTCTTCTGAACCTCAGCTAACGAAGGCCCCGAGGTTGACTTTTAATAGTACTGTTTCTGTACTAGGATGTCCTCTAAATCTAAATCCTGTCTTAATCAAAAATCTTCAAATAGTTCATTTCTAAGTGATCTGATAGCTGCTTAGCAACAGCTTTTTCAAGGATTTTAGAAATAAATGGTAGGTTGGATATTGGTCTATAATTAGCCAACACTCCTGGATCCAGACTAGGCTTTTTGAGTAAGGGTTTGATTACTGCAGTCTTAAAAGCCTGAGGTATGTAGCCTGATAAATTTAGCAAGTCTTTATGTGAATTCAGAGAGATCTATGGGAAAGAAGCAGTCTAAACTGAGGTCTTACAGATGATTCAAGAGCTGCTGTAGTAGAAGATTAATCTGTGGCAGCTATAGGAAGCATCTGATACATTTTTGGGGTGTATGATAACCAAAACCACTTGTTTCCAAGAAGGGAGACAACCAATTTATACTGCAAAGGCCTTCTGAGAGGCGGGATAGAAGAAGGGCCAAAACAATAGAATAGAATAGAATAGAATAGAATACTTTTATTGTCCACCATGGTGGAAATTTTCCTCTGGCTCACCAATACATACATGAATACAAAACAAACATACAACACAGAACATAAAATATGATCAGTATAAATATACTAAAAAACACACTATAAGACATTAAATCTGTGGCTGGCAGACACGTATCAAATCCAAGCTAAGAATATCCACAGCAAATGGGACAAATGACTTTTTAAAAACTGCCTTAGTTGCCAGTGGAACCCTGTAACGCTTCCCAGAGTGCAGGAGCTCAAACTGATATGGCAAGGATGAGAACTATTAATACTTTTGGCTTTACGCAATGTCCTCTATCTGCACAGCTTGTTCAATTGTTTTGGGGGCTTCACAACAATCTTAGAGGCCAGTGAAACTATTCTGTTCAGCTTGTTTTTTGACTTGCAGGTCAGGTGGTTGCACCATGCGATAAAGTGAAATGTTAGAACACTCTCAACAACTGATTTGTAGAAAACTTCCAAAATCTGTGGAGAGACCCTGAGACTGCCGAGCTTTCTCCGGTGATACAACTGCTGAAAGCATTTTTTGAATATATACTTAGTGTTGCTCTGAAAGTTGAGTTGAGAGTCTAATATTGTGCCAAGACACTTAAAGCTACTGACAATCTTCACACTCAAGCCATTGAGTATGACAGGCCATAAGTTTGTACCGTTGGAAGAAAACCAATTCCTTTGTTTTGCTACATTTATCTGAAGCTGGCCTGAGCCTTGGTGTGGTCTAAATAGACCCCCTCGGCTGAAGGATTGTTTTGATGCAAGAGACCAACCAGAGCCATATCGTCAGCGTAATTAATTAATTTGAAACGTGTCATTTAACTTATATTCATTAGTGAATAGACTAAACAGAACAGGCGATAGAACACAACCCTTTGGGCACCCTGTGCTCACAGTGATTACCTCTGTAGTGTTCCCCCCAGCATACACCATCTGTGGACAGCAGGATCCACAGAAATAACCCTGACCCATGAGGTCAGCAAGTCTCTTTTCTTCATGTCGAGGCACCTGAGGAGGTTGGATCAACTCATCAGCTGGGCAAGTATGACTTTCAAGCCAGGCAAGTCAAGGAACCTTTCCCTATGGAGGGGAGAGAGGAATGACAGAGCCATTTTTTCCATTGGTGGCAAAAATATTCCCCTCATGTCAGACCAGCCTATCTGAAGTCTGGGAAGACGGTATACAGCTAGTCTCTCAGACAAGGAAATAGGGAAAGCCACCACAAACCAACTTTCAAAAGGCAGCGAGGAAAGCAAAAAGTGTGGTGCTATCACTTTATATTGCATTCCAGGGTGATGTAACCTCTGAAGCTGTGCAAAGTTACATCAACAGCCGTTAGCTGTTAACGTTTTCCTAACTTCCTAAACTAACTTTTTCATCCACAAATGGCTAGGGCTCACATGATGCTTCTCAGCAACAGGCCTGTATGGGTGGAATGTGCTCCACCCACCCTTGAAATCCATCACTCTTGGATACAGGCAGGAGAAGCTGAAGTTTGTAATGAAATTGAGAGATTCCTTCGATCCAACAGTGAAGGAGGCGCAGGCCAGAGTTAAGACGGCAATAAAGTGGAGAGCAGAAGGAGAGGTCGAGAAGGTAGTCAGTAGGCTGCAACACCAGGAGGTGGTAAGTAGGGTTCAACGGGGGTAAGTAGGCTTCGGAGGGGGTGATCCACCCAGGATGTGATTGAAAGCTAACAGGAAAGAGAAGATTTTGTTGTGGCTGAGGTTGCAGAGATGGAACAGGAGGAACTCCAAAAGCAGTGGCACAAGCACAGCAGAGAGCCTGGACAACATGGGAGGGTGTCACAGGCCGTGTAATCAACTGGGCAGATTTTTGAAGAATATAAAGCTCAGTTTCCTTATCAGGGCAACACTCCACCTTCCTTCCATAATCTCCATCAGTGGCTGGGCACGGAGCAGGCCTGTGACCTCTGCACTGTCACCAACACCTCCCTCCAGCATATCCTGACAGGCTGTGTGACAGCACTGACCCAGGGCCAGTACAGGTGGCAGCATGATCAGGTGCTGAGGAAACTAGCAGAACTGGTGGAGAGGAAGGGGCTGGAGGCATGCCAGGAAAGTGTGAAAAAGGGCCAGCAGAGGATCCACTTCCTCAGAGAAGGAGAATCTGTGGAATAGATCAGCAGAAAGGCAGCAACCAAGCCCCTGTCATCATGGGTGGAGTGGAAAATGGAGGTGGATTTGAGCAGACAGCTTAATTTCCCAGCAGATATCTGCAGCACCTCATTGCGGCCAGACATGGTACTGTGGTCCACAGCCCAAAGGAAAGTGCTGTTGGTTGAACTCAGAACCATGAAAAGAGGGGATTGAGGCTGAGGAAAAAGGAAAAAGCTAAGGTACACTGACTTAGTAGAAGAATGCAGAGAAGGAGGACAAAAACAAAGATCTGTCTCATAGAGGTGGGTGCCTAGGATTTGTGGGGCACAAGGACATGTCTGCAAGAGCCCAGAGGAAGGCAACCAGGGAGGTGGCTGAAGAAGCGGAGAAGGGGAGCTTTTGGCTCTGGCTGAGGAGGCGATTAAAGGTGTGGGGAGATGGAAACTCCTAACGTTTGGCTGCCAGGGAGACATCCTTGCTCACTGCCCTGCCACCAGGAGATGTTCTGGGATAAGGGGTAAAACCCCAGAACAGGAACAGTTCAGAACCCTGCAACCAAGGGAATTAGGCACCGTTGGAGGTGTGACAGGCATTGAGCCAAGCAGGATTAACACCGATCTGTACAACTACGCCTCTTTCTTTCCAGCCTTTGTGATGCCTGCTTTAAGCTACAGATACGTGAACTGTACCATGGAGCTAATCTCCTCTGTTTCACTAACTTCTTTTTCTGAGGGGCCACAGTATCAAGCGTTTCACACAGTGAGGCTACAGCACTGTCAACAACATGATCAACTTGGTAGGGAGTTAATTAATCATTAGGCCTATTACTACCTAATGTCAGATTTTGCAGATGTCAATTTTGTGAACTTGTTTTGTAATCTGCCACACACGCTAAAGCAATGTTGAAGAAGAAGGTAGCAATGAATTTAATGGTGGAGGTTAAATTCACAAGTAAGTTGAAATACATACAGTCGTTACAGGTTTATGGTGGGAATATTGGTCAAACTACATTAGCTGACTTAGCTGTGCACTTGCCAGTGAATGAGCTACTGTAACTGATGCACTTTATTATTTTAGTGCTATGAAATAGCAATAGCATGCAGTAATTTAAAGCACTGCAATTATTCTTCTACATTAAGAAATGAACTTAATAATGAACTTAATGAACTTTTATGTTTACAATAGGGGCAGTTTTATGTTTACAATAGGGGCAGCATGGTGACCTGTCCAGGGTGTACCCCTGCCTTTCACCAAAAGAGAGCTGGGATAGGCTCCAGCAGATCCCTGTGAAGCTAATTAGGAATAACCAGGTGTAGACAATGGATGGATGTTTACAATAAACATAAGGGGAGAGAGAGGGTTGGACACATAGTTACTAATGTTACACAAAGAATTACTAATGTTACTAATGTTACACAAAGAATTTATGGACAGTGAATCCAGGCATTGGGCAAACTCACAATATCTAGAAATCTGTTTTTCCATAGGTAGATTTAAATTTTTTTTTAAAGACAACAACCTGGTTCAGGTGAGAAAGCAATTTAAAATGACACTATCTGACATCATAGCTCATACCAACCCTATATTCAATTATAATAATGATATAAATCAATAGGGATCGACTCATACTGCTTCCCAGTCCATGCTACTATCATTGGATGTTAAGGTTGCTATTTGGTTGACAGCACAAAGAAAGAGAGAGGAGAACAGTCATGGAGACAAGGGGAGAGAGCAGGGTGTAGTCACCGGATAGAGCATAAGGCTCTGTAAAAATGCCTCCTTGGGGGCTGAGCACCCCTAAAGCTAATACTACAATCACCCCTGGTATGTCAGACCAAGATCAAGGGCGTGATTTTAGTTGCATTTTGAGAAAAATCAATTGAATCTTATAGTAAATTAAATGCAGTGTTGAAACTATTGTTTTCAACATCTATTTTTTTCCCAACTTTTTGGGTCCTTGTCAAGGGACCCTTCAGCCATAGCTGAGCTACTTGCTGTTGGCATTCGGCTCCCCTCCCTAACCTTAACACTCCCTTCCCTTCCCCTTGCTTCCTCTGGAGGAAGGAGGAGAAGGAGGCTCGCTTACATGTATATTCCACCATTGAATGTCATTAACCTTGTGCTCGCTCTCTCCCCTAGTTTGTGCTCTCTCCCTGTATTTCTCTCTTTTTCTTTGTACTTTCTTTTCTCTGTACCTTCTGCAGGTGTCCCTGGTCCTGGAGCAGTATATCGCTGATGTGCAGTTACTGGCCCCACCAACCTGCAGTGTCTATTTGTTGTTTATTGTTGCTGTTCTTTTCTCTCTCCTCTATCCACTCATTCCAACTGCTCGAGGCAGTTGGCCGCCCAAACTGAGCCTGGTTCTGCTGGAGGTTTTTTCTTCCGTTAAAGGGAGTTTTTCCTCTCCATTGTCGCCAAGTGCTTGCTCATAAGGGATTTGTTGGGTTTTTTGTTTTTGTAAAGTGCCTTGAGATGATTTGTATTATGATTTGGCGCTATACAAATAAAATTGAATTGAACTGAATTGAATTGAGCTCAAGGCCCAATTAAATGAGAAGAAGAGGCCTTTCATTTCAGGGGACAGAGAGGTGAGAATGACCTGTCCAGGGTGTACCCTTCCACCCGAGAGAGAGCTGGGATAGGCTCCAGCAGATCCCCGTGACCCTGGCTTTCAGGAAAAAGCGGGTATAGAAAACGGATGGATGGATGGATGGATGGAGAGGTGAGAAGAGAAGAGTTCAATGTGAACTCAGGCACAAGATCAGGCAGGCCAAGAACAGCTACAAGAGGAAGCTGGAGGAGTGACTGGAGCAGAACAGTGTGCAAGATGTCTGGAGAGGCCTGAAGACCATCTCAGGAGGGACAGCTAATGGAGATCAATGCCGGGCCAATGAGTTGAATCTGTTTTTCAACAGATTTGACTCCACAAACCCCCATTATTTTTTTTTAGTATACATTTTATAAAATACTATTATTACATAATATTGATTTTACGTAGTGATAAATGTTATATTTAAGTAATGCCTTATAATTAAGAAATGATACTACTTAAATTTAAGAAATAAACTAACAGCATTTCAATGTTTTTATTGCTGATAAAAAACAGCACATTAATATACTGAACTTGTCAACAAAAAGACAAGTAATATTTTTTGACATGTGCAAATTATTTACAGGAACATGAACACACAGTATTCAACGATATGCTATATCCTTCTGAAAGACATGTATTAAAACTGGCTAAACATTAAAACTTGAGTCAAGTCTCTAAAACCTAAAGATGACCACTGTTATCTCATAAGAGCAACAATGTGCAATTGTAAACACTGGTAAACTTTACATCACTTACTACAGTGACAGGAGAATCTGTTTAGAGATTCATTGTGCAACTCGAGAACAATAAACAGCCATTCCTTTGTCAAAATCAAATTGTAAGTTGATTTTTTAATGTTTGTAACTTGGGTTTTAAGTCACTGTGGCCCAACATTGGAATGTGTTCTCCATCGGTTTGGGGTAGCTAAGATGCAGTGCATATGCAAGTCCAAAGAGAATGCACACAGCTTTCAGCTTTTTCCATCACAATTTCTCCCTCGATGAAGATCTTAACTGAGGCTGGATTGAGATGCAGAGAAGATGTGAACACAGCATCTTCATTCTCAACAAGGAGGATTCCAAAGTCAAGGTGGTGGAATGGTGATCATCATCAGAGTCCTAACAACACAGAACATTCAATACATTACTCATACATTAAATAACTATCACTACTGTTAAACAAATAGTCTGACACAGACACATGAGAAACTGTGTGAATTGGTTATGACTATTATATCAACTCTTCATTAAAAGGGTTAGTTCATCCAAAAATGAACATGTTGTCACTTACTTATTTACCCCCATGTCATTACAAACCCATAAGACAGTTCATCCTCAAAACAGAAACAAAAATATTTCTTTCTTTTGATTCATATGAATTTATTTTATGTTGCCTTTATGACCTTTATAAACATTTAAGTTGAGGTTACCTGGACATTTAATATAGGGAGAGAAACATCTCAGGATTCATTAAAAAAAAACAATTTACATTTTGTTCTGTAGATAAACAAAAGTCTTATGGGTTTTGACTGACATCCATCCCTAAGATACAGCAGATTTGCTTGCCTGAGTCTATATTCGACATCAACAGAGAAATTTGGGACATCAAATAGCTCTGGACTGTGCTTGTCACTCCTGAGACGATTGTGAAAGGCTCTCTGTATCTACTATCTGTGGCTGTCATCTAAGCTGATGACTTTGATTGTTGCTTTTTCTGGGAGATCTGCAATATCTGACAGATTGCATAGTTCGTAATTAAATTCAGGATCTTTGTACTGGATACTGAAGCTGTAATGAAGTTCCAGCAATTCTTTAATATTGGTTATGAATTTCTCCACTGTAGCAGGTCTCCTATTTAGGGTGACCTTTCTTATATCTGCCTCAGTGAGAATGACCCTTATTGTCATCTTCTGGTCTTGTCATGATCTGGACATTTGACATCCTGTTTTGGACTTTTATTTTGGAAGGATCATGCAGGAACTGGATTTTGATGTTTTGTTTCACTTCACCTTGACCTGATTATCTTGTTTTGTTCCCTCAGTTTATATACCTTTGTTCAGCCACTGTCTCATTGCCAGGTCATCTGCCCATAACTGCCCAACACTCACTAGAGTTGCCCAGCATTATCATTGTTATGCCAAGTGTGTTCCAAGTTTGTTTTTTGCCTTTTTCTGCATCTGGATCCCCTTTGGGATTTTTTTGTTCATGGACTGCCTTTTCGGTTAAGTAGCCGCTTTCCTTTGTGTTTGTGCTTTTCCAGTTCTTCACCATGTCTTGTGTTCTTGTTTAGTCCCCTTTGTTCCTGCCTTGTCCCCTTGTTCATGTCTCTTGTGTAGCCTGATGTGTCTCTGAGGTGCGTGTGTGACCCAGGCTTTCATGCCCTGTCTTTCTGTGTTCATGTCCATGTCTCCCTGTGGTCTGGTGAGTCTCCTTTAGTGTGTGTGTGACCCAGACCCTCATACCTTGTTCTCTTTTCCATGTTCTTGTTTCCCTGTGGTTTGGTGAGTCTCCTTATGTGTGTGTGACCTAGACCTTCATGCTTTGTTCCCCCTGTTGTTCATGTTTCCTGGTAGTCTGGTGCGTCCCCCCATCGCGTGTGTGGCCCAGACTTTCATGCTCTGTTCCCCTGTGTCTGGGTTCATGTTCATGCCTTGTCCTCTGTATTCATGTTCATGTTTTCCTTTGGTCTGGTGAGTCCCTGCGAGTGTGTGACCCCGACCTTAATGCTTGTTCCACACTCATGTTTCATGTTCCCTTGTGGTGTGTTCCCGGTGTGTTTGACCCTAATGTCCTGTCCCTTTAGTTCATGTGCCCTGTTCCTTTGGTTCTTGCTTCACCAAGTCATGGTCCTTGTTTCTTGTTGTTGTTTCTTTAAATAAAGCTATTGTCACCCCCGAGTACCAGAGTGGGTGGATTATTGGCCCAATAAATACTAATAATTCCCTGAATTGTGACAGGTCTGCCATCTGCATCACAAAAAAGCTTGTTAAAATATGCATGTTCTCATTAACAGATAAATATGAATTTGCTAAGCAAAATGATGTAAATGGGAAGGCTAAATTACATAAATATTTCTGACAGGTGTATTTAAAAACGGTTTGGCAACATCTATGTAAAAAAAAAACCAGTGAAATATGACCATTTAGGCTGCATCTGTTACACTTAATGCTGTTTAAAACAGAATGTAGTGCCCGAGTGTCACTATTAAATTGTCTCCAAATCTGTATGCTGGAAGAGGGAAAACATCATTACGCTCATTTAGTTGCACTACAGACAGAGAGGGGTTAGTACTGTCACAGAGCTCAAACGATCTCAAATGATCATGATACCATCCAGTAGCGCTCCTTCAAAAAGCCCCTCCCCTCCCTCTTCAAAAACGTAACATACTGATTGATGTCTTCTTAACGTCATCAGAGGAGTCAATTTTTCGTCTGAATAGTGCAAACAACTAACATGATTTAGCAGTGACAACCTTAAAAAAACACAAGAATGAGTAATGACCACTTAAAATGTTTTATTAAGCCAAAATCCGGGTTTAGAGTGTGGTTTCAACACCATCCAGCTGGTGCTGCTGAATCTGCAGCACTGGGGTCCCTCAGGGAAGGGTCCTCTCCCTCTTCACCCTCTACACTTTGGACTTCACATACAACTCCAGCAGCTATCATCTCCAGAAGTTCTCCGATGACTCGGCCATTGTTAGCTGTGTGTCCTAGGGCAGTGACTCTCAAACTGTGGGGCGCGCCCCACTAGTGGGGCGTGACGCCGTGACAGGTGGGGCGCAGCGAAATTAGTCTAATTTTATGTATATCCTAATTCATAAATTTCTTTACTGACAAACACCATACACGCAAAATAAAACAACGACATACAAAGAAACGTGTCATTAAAAAACACAAATAGAGGGAAACGAGGAACCATGATGTGGCACTTAACGTCGGCACTTAATTGTAGCGGAACAATAAGCAAACCTTCACGCAGCGACGCAATGATTAGTGGGCATAAGAATGGATAAATTTGTTACACGGACCCCTAAAAGAGCAGGCGACTCCACGCCAGCAGACAAAAACACGACAGACAGTAAGGTAAATCAAGGAAAAAGCCAGCCAAAATGAAAATACGATTAAGCCTACCAAGGTCTTGGATTCACAGTGGGGCTGGTGGGGGCAGAGGAGAGACCCATGTGTGTTTTGTGCCTTAAACCGCTGGCAGCAGACAGCATGAGACCCAAGAAATTAAAAAGGCACTTAGCAACAACGCACCCCAATCTCGTCAATACACCACTCGACTCCTTTAAAAGAAAATTGGCAGAATACCGTCAGCAGGAAAATCGAATGGTAAATGGTAATCTTATTTTTTGCACAGAATGCAACATGCCTAGGTAATTACACAATTGCACTTTCATTTTATTTATTTTGAACTCTCTATTATTTATTTAGAAGTTATTTTGAATAAATTTGAAAATTTTAAGTTTGAAATAAGTTTCATTGTCATTTTTTGGGGTGAAGTGGGGCTTGAAACTTTATGCTCGGCCTTAAGTGGGGAATGGCAGGAAAAGTTTGAGAACCACTGCTTTAATGGAAGGGTACGAACAATTTTGTCCACATGTGTAGCAGATGTTAACTATATCCAACAACCAAGCAATAACAAAAAACAAAGACAACCAAAAAAGACTAAGAAAACTTCTTCGGCTGATAACATCTCGATTGAAGAACTGAACGAATAGGTAAATTTGTATACTTATCTGCCTGGAATTTCAAATTGAAATAAATTTGTTTACCACATCCCTTATATAATGAAGATGTCTCTAAGCAACAAGGTCTCATCTTCTAGAGTACTGACACTGTTTTTGTGTTAATCACACAGAAGTGTGTGTGTGTGTGTGTCTGTGTGGAACTATAATAAACTGGTCTCATTATTTCTCAAGAGGATATTGCGTGCTTTGTGTCCCCCTCACCCATCATACATAATGCAACATGCACACATACACAGAAAAGAAAAAGAATACACGCATGTAAGGAGGTACTCAAATCTAAACCCACACACAACTGTCAGCTGCACGTGAACACACACACACACACTGTCAGTAGAATAAATTTACTCAAAGTGTATGTGATGCTGCTGACTCATCCCTATGTTTTGTTGTTTAGTGAATCATGCTCAGTTCCTTCTGCTCCAGAGAAAAGTGACAGGATAGACAGTCTAGTCTGATATATCAGCTTCGTTTTGATTTCATTGAGATGTTTGCTTGCAAATTTACACCTTAAGTTCTCCCTGTCGTGTTGAAGATAACAAAGGTGTGTGTAAATACCATCCAACTATTATCTATACTGCTTTTTTCTGTCAAGGGTCATGGGGTGGCTGAAGTGAAACCCAGATGACTTCAAATGAGAAGTGGGATACACCCTGAACAGATCAACATTCTATCACAGGAAAGACACAGTAATTCAGACTCACATCTACGGGTAATTTAGAGCCAATTTAGAATAAATTAATGTTAGAATTTTTACAGGCTCTAGACGTTCAATCAACATATCTTCAAAACAAAAAACTGATTATTATTTTATTAGTGTTTTATTTTAATCATAAGACCATTTTTAAAAATCTAACTAATAAAAATAATAATAATAATAAAATTATATTCTTATATTTTTAGACATAATACCTATATGTTAAATACCTCCATCCATCATCTATACCCAGTTATTCCTATTTAGGGCCACAGGGATGTGCTGGAGCCGGTCCCAGCTCTCTTTGGCTGAAAGGTAGGGGTACACCTTGGACAAGTCACCAGTCCATCACAGGGCCACATAGAGACAAACAACCTCACACACTCACACTCACTCCTATGGGCAATTTAGAGTCACCAATCAACCTGACACACATTTTTGGACTGTGGGAGGAAACTGAGTACCTGGAGAAAACCCATGCAAGCACAGGAAAAACATGCAAACTCCACACAGAAAGGTCATTGCTGGGTTTCCAACCACAAACCCTCTTGCTGTGAGGCAACAGTGCTAACTACTAATCCACCGTGCTGCCCCCATGTTAAATACCGTGGGAGCTGAGTTCAGTTCATATATGTTTAAGTCCATAAATAAGTGCAGTCTGTGTTTTTGTTTAAAGTTTCATTTTGAATAAGTGATTTCATAATGTGTTAAGTCAGCAAAATGTGTTTGATTTGAATTTATGCTGAATTAAGAAAGATGTCCTTTAAAAGAAGTCACTTATGGTAACTTAATGTTAGAGCAGTGAAGTGCGTATTTTAAGAGAGCGCCTTTGTACGGTGACCGGCAAGGGCAAACGTGCTGCAATGGCCAAAACACATGCAAGAGAGGAAACGCACGCAAGAGAGAAAAAAACCACGTAAGTGCGGCAGGCCTGTAGGCGTCTATTTCCCCGAACTGAGGGATGCTATGAACAACGTTTGGCTAACTTTTACAGAGGCGAGAAGACACATGTAGTGATATTGATATATGATAGTGATAGTGATATTGATATATTGATAGTGCTTGCGCAGCCTCCGAAATGAGACGCGGCTATAATTTTGAATTGCAACAGAATGAGCATCCTCTGATGATTGTTCGCATGTGCTAGTACATAGGTCACTAACAGGCGGACCCAGACGCCGCCCCATACGGACCCGGACCTACAGCCAAAACAGAAGGTTAAGATTTAAAACCTAACGGGGGCGCTTCTATTTCCACCGGCGCAGCTTTTGTAGACTTTACGGTAGTGGAAACGCACAGACCAATTGCATGCGAGTTGAGCCATCCCACGTGATCCCACTCAGCCAATCAAGTCTGTGCATCCCATGCGGTAAATATTACGACTCTACAGTGTAAACAGAGATAGAGGCAAGTTACACATGAAGAGACGGTACAAAGAAAAAGAAAAAGGGGATACATGTAGAAAACAAAGGGAGAGAAACAGGCGAGTGAGACGGAGAAAGAGAGAACTTAGTTAATGAGAGAACATTATACATATCTACAGCCTATATGTTCAGCATATATGTTCAGTTGTATGTTACATGACAATAAATATTGTCAAAAAGTTTTTGAACTTTACTGAATTCATTTGATTTGACAGTCAGGTATTGATTACATGCAGATGTTAAAACTACTAGGCTACTTAGGCATACATCTTTACGTAAAAGATACGACGCTCCTTTCCCTAATGACACTAATAAAATACAAAACCAAACTATAATGCTTCCACAAGCAAATATTATTAAATAGACATGGAAATCGAGAGGAAGGATAATTAGTGGAATACATTATCCTAAACTACATGTACCCACTCTTATTAACATCCGTTACACTGAGCTAGAATTTTGCAGGAAAGAGGTGATAAAAGCCATATTGAATAAGATCCAGCAATATTCAGGCAAAAAAAACCAAAACAAGTCCTAAGTCCTTCACGTGAGTGGGACCAGAAACGTGTCAAATTAAAAGATTCATTTAGCGTTAAAAATTCAGAGGCAACATTAAAACAGTAAAAGGAACGAGCTGAACCAACTTGAGTCATTTGAAGCTAATTCATAGCTGAAGGAGTCCAGACTTATTTGTCTGCAGGGAAAATATTCATGATGGACAAGAACAAGTCCCCCTCCTCCATGTGCAGATGCGCGTGCAGTGCCAAGCATGGAGCAGTCAAGGGGACACAGTTCTGTATTCTGTCTCACGTTGGCAGGTTTCCATCAGGCACAAGAATTCCAAGTGCTCCGTGGTAAAAACGTCATTCAGGTAGAAGGTTTTGTTAGTGATAACAACACAGGGGTGCCGCTAGGGTTTCTGGGCCCCCTGCCCAATTTGTACACCAGGCCCCAAGGCCTCATCCCCCAATTATCTTATCTTCTTGCCACATGTAGCGGCAATCAATAAGCATTAGAACCGGGGGGGGGGGGTCTAGACCCTTTTTATGGGCACTGTCTGTCATTTCAGCCCCCTTAAAATGATTAACTATCAAACTATCAAAATTTATGGAAAGTATAATTTTTACTTTTTAAAATGCTTCATTAATGACTGCATTCATATTGTAACTGCAGCATGTAATGAGCAGAGATTATGTTGGTTCTTCACATGTGATTGTTTGCATTTATTTGTACTGTCAACATTCTGCAATATACATCCACAACACTAAGTAGTGTTATCAGCAACAATTGTGAGGGCTAAGCCCCCCTAAGGATTAAATCCTAGAACCGCCCCTGATTAGAATTATTGCATATTCAATGAGAGACAATAAAGAAGCTGCAGCTGCACTTCTCTCTAATTTGAAACCATGAGAAGGCCCTGGGTCTGGACAACGCACTACGTTTCTACATACTAACAAAATAAGTCTGGCAATCTTAGACTGTAAATTAAGAGAACTACACCATATACATTACATTAGCAACTAACTTAGCAACAAATCTTTTCTGCACACATATCTCATGAGCTGTTAAACACTGATACCATTTACATAATAAAACTAAAATGTAATAAATTTAAACAACAATAAAGCATGTTTTCTAAAGCTCACCTTCTTCAAATATCTCAATCACCTCCTACTCTCCCTGTCTCAGATCTTCTTCACTCGAGGCATGAATGGTTACAGTGTTTGTTTCTGACACAGAAGAGAGAGTTTATAGGTAAAGGAATAGCTTATACAAGAACAAGGAAATGTAGTATTATTATTATTATTATTATTATTTATTGTCCTGCGACAGACTGGTGACCTGTCCAGGGTGTACCCCTGCCTTCCACCCGAGAGAGAGCTGGGATAGGCTCCAGCAGATCCCCGTGACCCTGAACCAGGAAAAGCGGGTATAGAAGATGGATGGATGGATGGATTATTTATTGTCATTATTATTATTCACCGAGTGAATTATAAGTTACACAAACAGTGACATGATCACTAAACGAGAAAAATCAGTTCTATTCAATGAATCATTCAGACTAGTTTTATCAATGGGTTTCTCCAATTAATTGAAACGAAATCGGACGTTATTACAACACTTATTTCATAAACTCACCCATGATAATTAAAGCAGATTTACAAAACTACAGCGTAAATTTCAATCGATTCCTCACAGAAACTTGTTCCAATGCTGCGGAAACCTTGAATGTACATCATTAGAACAGCTTTATTGTTGCTTGGTGATTTTTCATCTTTTTATGAATGCTGCTCCATTAGCCTGCTATTGTTCGATTGCATGGAAATATTGTTGCAGCTTCTAGCGGATAAACATCGGGGTGAGAGAATTTCTATGTTGTTACTTAACAGCTTCATAAAGACTAGCTTCAGAATCAGAACAATATGTCACCTTTTTTTAAAAACTGGGTGACTAGCTGTCTTCTCCGTCTCGCTCTCTCCTCTTTTTCGTGCTTTTCTTTCCTCTTTTGGTACCCTGATTTTGGCAGCGCCATCTCTTCACTCTTGCCATCCACCTGAATTCAGGACCGGTCTGTGAAGTGCCGCTTTTCTGAATAACCCGCGAACGTCTTAAGGGGACACACACGCTCTTGGCACAGAGGGGTGCTTTCATTATAGCCTGCGTCCTAATAGTTTATTGTGCGAAGAGGGAATTTAAATACCAAAATCATACGCCAAAGTTTGGGGTTCTGCTGGGCACTCTGTGTGACCAGGGCTCTTAGAATCGTCCTAATCTTCCCCCCGGTTTCTATGTAAAGTGCGTTGAGATCATTGGTGCTATGGAAATAAACTGAATTGAAATTGAATTAAATTTGTAATAAATGTTCTACAGTAGGAGCAAATGCCAATAAAGAAAGGAACTTGTTTTCTAATGGCACGTTTTAGAATATTCCGAATGTTTCAGTGTGCCTAAGTGAGAGGGATTTGCCCTGTGCTGTGCTGCATAAAAGATAGCATGCTGTTGAACAAATTACAATTCAGACAGAATGCCTGTCCTTATGCAGCAACTTATATTAAGAATGCGACTGTGTCTATTTCATATTTTTTCTTTTGTCAGATCGCAAATCATTAAATCAGCAAACTAATTTAAAATTCTTCTTCTCACATACAAATCCCTTCATGATCAAGCTCGTACATTCCTTAAAGACCTCATAGTACCTTATTATCCCAATAGAGCACTTCACTCTCAGAGTGCAGATATACTTGTGGTTCAGGTGGCCCTGAACCATCCCTTAGTTATGCAGCTATAGGCCTAGACTTTCCATCAGCCCACTGAGCTCCCCTACTCTTCTCTCCTCCTCCCTCACATGATTACTGTAACTCGTTTCTATCTGGATGTCCCAGTAACTCCATTAAAAAGCCTCCAGTTAATCCAGAAAACTGAAGCCAGAGTCCTGACAGGAACTAGCAAGAGAGATCAAATTTCTCCTATATTAGCTTCTCTTCATTGGATCCCTGTAAAATACAGAATAGAATTTTAAATCCTTCTTCTCAAATACAAATCCCTTCATGATCAAGCTCCTTCATACCTTAAAGACCTCATAGTACCATATTATCCCAATAGACCACTTCGCTCTCAGAGTGCAGATCCACTTGTGGTTCCCAGAGTTTCCAAAAGTAGAATGGGAGGCAGAGCCTTTAGCTATCAAGCCCCTCTCCTGTGGAACCAGCTCCCAGTCTGGGTTCAGGAGGCAGACACTCTCTGTACTTTTAAGGCTAGACTTAAAACCTTCCCTTTTGACAAGGTACCTTCTGCAGGTGTCCCTGGTCCTAGAGCTGTATATTGCTGATGTGCAGTTACTGGCCCCACCAACCTTCAGTGTCTATTTGTTGTTTATTATTGCTGTTCTTTCCTCTCTGCTCTATCCACTCACCCCAACTGGTGGAGGCAGATGGACGCCCAAATTGAGCCCGGTTATGCTGGAGGTTTTTTCTTCCGTTAAAGGAAGTTTTTCAGTTCAAGTCAATTCAATTTAATTTGTATAGCGCCAAATCACAATATAATCATCTCAAGGCACTTTACAAAAAACCCAACAAATCCCTTATAAACAAGCACTTGGCGACAGTGGAGAGGAAAAGCTGTTGCCAAGTGCTACTCATAAGGGATTTGTTGGGTTTCTGTTTTGCCTTTTTTTTGTTTGTTTGTTTGTTTTCTTGTAATGTGCCTTGAGATGATTGTATTGTGATTTGGCGCTATACAAATAAAATTGAATTGAATTGAATGTGCTGTCCTCTGTGTGAGCTGAAGTGTTTCTAAGATTTTCCTAAGTGTATCATTATAGATTGTGGGAAACCCACAGTAGCCTGAAGTAGATAAAAGAACAATAACACATGAAATTGTAACTCTTGCCACTGAAAATTATGAAAATAAAATGCATTTGAAAGATGGACTTCTGAAGATGATTTAGTCTCTGGAGGATCTTGGAACAAAACAATTAAATAATGTACAGATTAGGAACACTTGGAGCTTGTGGCTGTACTGCAACAGGTCACTGTTTTCAGATGTCAAATAAAGCACTATTCAGTAGCTTGTTTCTTTTTTTTCAGGATTTTCTTAACTGAAAAAAAATCATCATCACGAGGGACAATAACTGTTTTTCCAAATAATTCAAACACTGCACTGATTTTGTCAGTGGCCTCCTGTTTTAATGCAAATTGTTGTTGACAAGGCCTATAATTAAATTTTGAGGTGATCACCACTGGTTTTGCTTATTATTAGTAGTAGTAGTAGTATTATTAGTAGTATTGTTTTGGACAAACATCCCATTTATCTTAAGCCCTCAGAGTCTTGTAAACTTCCTGTGGTGCTGGGATTTCTGCAGCCCTTATTTTCTGTCAAAATCGTGTATATCAAATACACACACTGGATCATGCCCCAGTAATTTATTGGGTAATGCTTAGACAACAGGAATGCATGTTTAAGGCATTTTCCTGGCTCCTCAATACCTTTAAATGGAATAGTAGAGTATTCTTGTTCAGTTTTTACTTCAACCCAACAGAGCTAATTGCCACTAACATTTGGAGAGGTTAGAAATTTCCCACTTTTAAAAACTGTGTGTAACACCCAAATCAACTTCTTTCAGATGAGGAAGATGAGTCATAGCTTCTTTGATACCAGCCTCTGACAATACAGAATTGTCCCTGGAGCTGCTGCTACTTCTGCTACTGCTGATGCTACTCTAGTTTGGTCTATTCTTTGGACATTTTCTTTATTTTATTTTATTTCATTTATCTTTTATTCAATTCACTCTTTTCCTTAGCCTCCCTTCTTTCCAACTTTGGCTTTCCATTTCTGCAAATTAATTTTTTTGACAGTTTCTTTTCCCCATTAATTTTCTTTGACTTGTCATCGATCTCCAAAGAGACCCCAAAATCTTGGGAGTAGGCAGACATACTAGGTTACAGTTCGGGTTACAAATCTACTTAGCAGCTTTGGACTTTAACCCCAAAACTGCAGGGAATTCAATGACTTGCATGACCTATCCCTTTGCAATAAGCATTGCAACGAGGACCACTGGGAAATGTAGTGTCACTGATCTTGTCATTTTAATTCTTTAGATTTGGTGTATGATCTGGTATTCTATAAACTTAAACAATCACACCAATATCCCTATTGAAGTCAGACTGGCTGTACAGAGTATAACAGCTTCTGTTTACATAAATTGAGAATGCGTTTCCATTTTCTGGTAAAACTGCATATCCCATGTTGCTTTTGTTTTGGTGCGCATGCTCTGTGAGCATTGGATGATCATTCGAGATGGTGGGAAATGATTAGAGGGACAGCAATCAGAGATGATCATAAACTGTGTTTTGTTATATTTTTGTCCGTTTTGAAGTTCGACCGAGTAACTCCGGACGAAATCTGGTGACAGTGGAGAATTTCCAAGGTTTTTACTACGGTTGTATTTGCGTCGGAACAGCTACAATGCCACGGGACAACAAAACTCCGCTTATCCAGAAAATTGCAAAACAGGCCTATATTATATTTAAAGGCTTGAAGTCTTCGGCCAATGGGGATAGTAAACTCTTTACCGACAAACAAAGTGAACTAATTTCTTTAATGAGTGCACTTAGGGCAACCGATCTGAAAATTGCTCCCCGGAAAAGCAAGTCGAGCTCCGGGGCAGCGGGGCTCCGCAACCCTCCGGTCACTTACATGCACATCTGCGAGACTGAAGTGTTCAGCATGGGGGTGTTTTTGCTGAGGACCGGCGCCTCCCTACCGTTGCACGACCACCCGGGGATGAACGGCATGCTGAAGGTCTCTTAGACCTCATATCTAATATGTTACGGCCTTTTGTGGCTGCAGTGCCAATTCTAATCTGTGTGTTTGCTTGTAATTGTTAAAACGTTTATGGCCCAGAAAAATAGCCAGCTCAAAAGTACCAGTCTCATTGCATTCCGGCGCTTTTGCTCATGTTTTTTATTGCAAATTTGTGTCTGGATTTGCATTACTGAAGTACAAAATTAATGAAAGGGTTACTTTGTTTCTGGCTTTGCCTCACATGGTGAATATTTGTGAATGAAGCTGCTAGATTACGTATTCCCAAAATTACACTAGACTTAATGGTAACTTGGGTGACTGGTTCCATGTACAATGCACAGATCTCAGTAGGAGTGGGGTGTCCTAAAAATAGCCTGACGTATGTTATGCTACGTATTCGTATGCTATACTTTATTCAGATGACTACGGATCAGCCAGAGAAGACCAGTCCATATTTAATACAATTTCTTCATCACTTATATTTTAACAGCAGCATCATTTTATTCTCTTGCTACAATAGTAAAATTCAGTATGAACAGTCATATAGAACATTGATCTCCAATTCGGGTTTCACTCGACCTTGTGCTTTGGTCTGTGTGTGTGTGTGTGTGAAGCATGATTGTGTAAATAGTGATTGTGTAAACTGTTCAGTTTATAACCAGAAGTCAATCTCATTAAAACAAATAATATGCTATATTATAAATTAAGAATGGGGTACACATGAGAACATGTAAACTCCAAAAGCCCCCAGTCAGCCACCAGGCTCCAACCCGCAACCTTTTTTTTTTTTTTGTGAGGTGACAGTGCTAACCACTTGACCATTTTATGCATTCCCAGCAAGTAAAAATTTTAAAATTATGGGAAAGCTTTCAGCCCTGTTATGCATATTAACGATAATTAGATCTGCTGTTCTCAATAGTAGACTCAAATGTGTCATAGAAATCATCTCAACACCATGCTTTTTCCTATATATTGGTGCTGCAGTGGGAGTATTTTGTAGTGTTTCCTCCAAATTATTTTGTGTCTCTTGTTTAGGTTCTTTACGGAAGGGTGAGAGTCCGCTGCTTTGATAAACTGGAGGATCACTTGACGGTCAACACCATCCCACCTCATTTTGATCCGCCGTTGGCTCCACATCAGTCGGCTTCCCTGCGCCGCTCTAAGTTCCGCTCAGTCACTGAATACTCAGAGAATAGTGGGCCATGCCTCCTCACTCCTTTGAGAGATAACCTCCACCAGATTGATGCAGTGGGGGGGCCAGCTGCTTTTTTGGATATCCTGGCACCACCATACAATCCAGATGAAGGGAGGGACTGTCACTATTACAAAATTCTGCAAACTGTGGCAGAGGGTGAAAGAGATGGAAAGAACAATAAGGAGCAGCACGGAGAGGAAAATGAGAAAGAGGAGGAGAGATGGCTATTAGAAATCCCTCAGCCAGAGGACTTCTGGTGTGGTGGGGAACCTTACCCAGGCCCTGCAGTCTCTATCTGATTGAAACCTCTGATCACTGCAATTTGTGGCAGTGATGATATTGTTTCAGTCAGCCACTCACACGGGGAAACCTCAAGTATGCCACAGCAGGGCAGGAGCTTGCAGAAATAGGGACTTGAATCCTGACACCCTACGCAGACTAAGGACCACTAAACTACCTTCAACAAAACTTAACTAGGAAAATGTTGACAACAGGGTTTCATATTCATAATATATTTTTCCTCTGACCATTATGTGGCCTTGTACACACATGAATGTCATCAGCCAATTGTTCTGTGGATAGCTAAGTGGATGTTTTACTGTGCTACAGAGGACTTCTACAATATTATATGTCTGTAACTTAATTCATACCCACCTAATCTCTGAATATTGAATACACTAGTGCTATTACTATTGTACACACTCATTTCCTCTTTCAGAAGTGCATACACTATATGATATGTGCTTTTATATTTTTCATGTCTTTAATTTATTCCAGATGAGAGGTTCCTAACCGGCCTGGACATTTAAAGAAAAAATCAATTTCTACATATTTGTTGATGACTTATACTGTCCTGTCACCGAGTGTAACTTAAGCCACAGTAATATGGAGTATGTGATGCATCATACAGTATTAAAGGTAGAAATTTTGAACCTTAGGCTAGAAAGATATACAGTATAAAAATGTTACATTTTCAAAGGAGGTTCCTCTTTACCTTTTTCATAGTTTAAAGCCCAAACACTTAGACTTTCTCCACTACCTTTTACATAGCTTGACAAATATTATCATTCCTATACTTTAGCTTATATTATGATGCCCCTTTGCAGTATATTGGGCACAGGCCGGTATGCCAGTTTGACAACAATTTTGTCACTGATGTTGAATGTACTATATGTGGAACATTAAAATATTGTAAATGGAAATACTCATAAAACATCACTAATCCTACAGTGGTCTTAATTTGTTGATTTTTCTTACTAACTCGCTGCAAGAGACTGATAAAGTGTTGTCTCACTGAGCTCTATAGGTCAAACAAACCTCAAAAAATACAGTGTCAGCCAAAATAATTATTTCTTATTTCACATTAATTTTACTTTATTGGTCTTGGAACAAAATCCTGGACACCCCCAGAGCAACCACATAGCATTCTACAAATTGCCTACAAAAATCTTAACGTTTTGGACTGCCAGTCCCCATTGCCTGTGGTGTATTGTGTATCTGTTACTGTGTAGAGATTTGATAAACATCCCATTTAAATGCCAGTGTAATATGATGCCTGAGTGCTGAGTTTAATAATCATATTGTGGAATGCTGCAAACCAGGGGTCTCCAACTCCAGTCCTTAATGTCCACTTGTATCCCTGCCCTTGCAGCTGATTGGCTGAACACAACTGATCCAGGTAATCAGCAGTGGATAGGGCAGGGATAGTTGGAAAACAAGCAGGACAGTGGGCCTCGAGGACTGGAGTTGGAGAACCCTGCTGTAAAGTAAAATGAGGCAAATTCTCTGCAAAAGAACAGAAAAGTGATCTCCAGATCCCTCAGAGTCAAATCCAGACAGAAAAAACTGAAGGCCTAGTCTTTTTCCACACTTCAGCACAGCGGATGATGTTTGATATGGCTTAAATATTATTACAAATTTGGGTAATATTTAAATAAATCAGTTAAATAATGTTTAGTGTTTGCAAATGGAGGATAATTGCAGAACAAAACCCTAAAATGAACCTATAATCTATGTTCTGGATAAACAAACAAAGCTTTTCTACCAACATTTTGTTAACATAAGCACTAGATACAAATATTTGTCAGTGTCCAATCTGTCAGGCCAGCGTATGACTGTGGGGAATACTTGCGGTGCAGCTTGAACAAGAAAAGCCTGTTGATGGCAGCGGCTAGTAGAGATGTGAGATATGTAGGAATTTTTTTTCTTTTCTTTTTCAGCTCAGAGTGACTTAGAACATTAATGATCATCTGATTTTGTGGTCAAGTTGGGATTTCATTGATTAGTACAAGCTCTACTACGGCTTTTTAAAAGCCAATAGTAGAGTCTTTGGGAAACATGCCATCTTCTCCAGAATCAAACCTGAAGATTAATGTCACTTTAATTTGTTTGTTCAGTGCAGTGACAGGTCTGTGACACATTAGGGAGGTTTTTCTCAGTTATTAGAAATTTAATTGGCTGTTTGGATTTCTCAGCATTTATTCATTCTAACACCTCTGCACAGTGGATTCATCAATGAACTTTCAGTGACAAACTGAATTCAGCTGACTCTCGAAAACTTGGTACAGATGAACTACTTTGCATCAAAAATATAATGTTTGATATAATACAGTATATGTTGTATCTACTGGCAGTATTTACCATTGTCACTTTTACTAAAGTTAAATTATCTTCACACAACCAGGACCTATAGACTGTAGCTTCCTACTAGTTCTATAATGTTTATCCTGGAGGGTTTAATTTTAGGATGAATACTGCAGGAAACAGCTTTGTCACAACACCACAATAACCTGAGTGTTGCTGTGATGTTAATCAACCTAACTGCCGTTTATCTGACCTCAACTCACGGTTTTATATTATCTATCCATAATTAAACTTGACCACCATTAGTCCATTGTAACATAATAAAAGTCAACATAATAAAAGCGTGTGGAAAGAGAATATATTCCCGTTGGAATGACTACATAATTTCTTGCAGTTTCAGTGTAATCATACTTTTAGTAGTGAAATGTCACCATACTGTAGCATGTCTAAATACTCGTAGCCTACAGCAGGGCTTTACTTTGATGTAGGTTCCTAATAGCCTACTTTAAAGGAAAGATGTGTCAGAAAAGAGACAAAAGGCACAGGAACTTCTAGTTCCATTCTTTTGAAGTGCATATCTCTTAACCACTTGTAAAGTTTACTTTCTAACTTGTTTATATTATGTAATGAATCATTAAGACAAAAAGCTAGAACACCATAAATGGTTCCGCTATGCCATAAGAGAAAAGAACCCCATTCTGGTGTTTATCAATATAGAAATTTAGTAAATGGAAAGGAAACGTGACCAGCTGCCGATTCCTGAAAAGTGTGAGACCCAACAAATGATGGAAAATCAATTTCCAAAAACACACATTTTTGAATATTCAGCTTATTAAAGTTTATAACAAACAACATTATTTCTGATTAACCTCAGAGTAGATTAAAAGAGATAGGACGTGAATAGAATTAAATTAGCCTACGAGCAGTGTGAAGAGGGTTTTGCAACATTTACACCTTCACATAGCGATAGAAATAATGTAGTGGCCTGTTTAACGACCATAGAACGGATAGAATTAGACAAAATATGACAAAATAAGAAGGCTACATCAGTATTTTTAATATCTATATTTTCACTGTTTATTAGGCTAATTACAATTTGAAGTTAGCCTTTCGTTCCCTTTTCATTTCTAAAATGTGGGAATGTTTAGGGATAATGCAGACGTCTTCACCGTGGGGTTGATGTCAAAATTTATTGCCTTCGTTGAATTTAAAACAATAGTTTATGTAATAGGACGCATGAACTTTTTATTTCGCTGGTATTGCAACAAGCGTATTGTGCTGTAGCTGACTACTTTTATTTGCATACTCAATCCGTTTACCCTATAACCTGAGGTCATAGACCTAAATAAAAGCGAGTGGGTTAAAACTCTGAGTCAGAGATGCCATGGGTGACGCGGTGTGGGATTTACCCAATAAATTTCCAACACCAATATTTTTATAAGTCGTTTTATACATAGGCTAGAGATGGAGAATTTCATTCGCATCACAATCGGACACCGTCGACCCGTATTGTGCTTTGGATCTGAGTAATAAAGCAAATGGTACCAGCTGTTCTTTATCCTTGTCATATATTTAATAAGTTTCAAATCACATCACAACAAAAATGTCAAGTTGGTATGAGTTCAACGTATTTACACTCCAACATCAATCACGACACTTGGCGTTACACGAGACGAAATGTGTACAAAAATAGAATGTCTTCCAATTTTACATGTTAAAGGACAAATATACATTGCAATCGAAGCGTCCTTGAATCAGGCAAGGCACTACAGGGGAAACAAACATGTTAGAATGAAAACAATGTCGATTTAATAACTTAATACCAGTTGTCTTTATCCAAAACATTATTGCAATTATCTCCCATTTAAACGAGCAGCCTCTTGTGCGCTCAGTAAGTGTTGGCAATATTAAAATTCCTCTTTATTACAATCTCCCTCGAATATTCTTATTAATTAATGGCTATATTTACTGTTCAGTAGACTGTGAAGCAAAGTGCATTTGTGTCCGTCTCGCTATGAAATGATGGATGTGTGTAAATCGCGCATAACTGCACAAAGATTTTTTTAATTACCATCCTGGTGTTTACGCTATGTTTGTTTTCTTTAGGTCTTTTCTCTTTAGGGGTTAGTATTCGTCACACTGCCCTGCTGATGACAGTTTTCTGATTATGAACAGATGCCATTGGTTGCGTTGATCCCGCCTGACGGTCGTTCCAATCCGGAGCTGCTGGACGAGGAGGCGGACGAGGTGGAGATGGTGGAAGACTTTCTCTCCTTCTGCCTCAGGTGAATTTTAGTGTGTCTCTTCCTCTCGTCGCTCCGGGCGAACTTCCTACCGCAGAAGTCGCAGGCGAACGGCTTCTCTCCCGTGTGTGTCCGGATGTGCGTGGTGAGGTGGTCGCTGCGGCTGAAGTTGCGCATACAGATCCGGCACTGGAACGGCTTGTGTCCAGTATGTATACGGATGTGTCTGGTCAGTTCGTCAGAGCGGGAGAATCGACGATCGCAGCCCTCCGCGGGACACGGGTACGGCCGCTCATGGATTGGCGTCTTGCTGGGTCTGTTCGGGTACTTTCTGGGCCGCAGGATCGGCCTTAGAGGTAGGTTCTGTGGACTATAGGCAGATGGGAGCCTCGGCGGCCCTCCCTCAGAGCCACCACCACCACCTGGACCTCCCAGAGTAAAGTTCCTGATAGTGTTTAGCGGGGTCAGGGGTGGAGGGACACGGAATGTCTCGAGCGGGCACGGCCCAAATGGTTTCCGATCTTGGATACTTGCCGTGTGCATGTCCCGCTGGCAAGCAGGTTGGAAGAAGCCCGAGTAGTCGGGAATGATAGGGAAAAGCCCTGGTGCATCTGACCCACCCGGCTGCTTGGGCGAAGAGTAGGAAGGCGGTGGGTACGAGGTGATGGGGCACGTGGAAGTGGACAAAAACGCCGAGGGATCCTGGTACACCTCCCCGCAGCCAGAAGAGGAGTAAGGAGGCGGGGGGGAATATATGTGGTGGTGGTGATGGTCTATCTCTGCCTGGCTCTGACCCGCCATGGTGCAACTCAAACTTCCGCTCGAGAAGTGATTGGGAGATCCTGAAGAAGCTGGGGAGGAGGACGCTGAAGAGGAGGGAGGAGGAGGAGGCGGCGGCTGGGCCACGTTGAAGATGCCTGAGACAATATTGATCACTCCCTCGGGGTTCCAGTTACCTGGATACTGGGAATCGATTGAGAACTTTCCCATGTAGGTGAAGGTCTGGTTACGATGGGATGCGGGCTGAGAGAAGCCACTGGAGTAGGAGGAGAGATCCAAGGAGCGCTTTTCTACGCTCATATCTGCGCTCATCAAGCCATCTGCAGAGAAAAAAACAAAAACAGCATTAATGGGGCAAGATACACATGATTCATTTACCTGCACCCGCACTAGACAGAAAAGTCAGTTTTAAGTGAACGAAAGCTTGTGCGTCTCTGGTCTATTGTTCACCGACTGTGGTCTCAAAACACACATTTTTACTATGATAGCCAAAACAAAGGGGTTTTTATTATTTTAGAATTCAGTCTATGAACGGGCTTAGTGTTGTAAATGCTCAGCCACTCTGACAGGATAACAGACAACTTTTCATACACTTACTCTCAAGCACTGCGCTCGATCTTACCTGCTGTCATGTTAATCTGGTCGTAATGCGCTCCTAAATCAGTGTTGGGAAAGATAGCCACAGATGTCGGCAAGGTGGTGGCGATGTCATCTGAGTACACGCTCTCACCTACAGGATGCACGAACCCCCCGAGATTCAGCGGCACCTTCTCCAGAATTTTAGCTGTCATTGTGTGGTAAAAATCGCGTCTGCTCGCGTTTCTTCTGTCTTTTGGGTTTTTCCTTTATCTTATAACCGACCACAGTGTGTAACCCAGCCGAGCGTGGGTCACCACTGCATGTCTCCGACTGACAGTGGGTGTGAGAGGATGAGCTCCGTGTGTCTGCTGCGCTTCATGCGCTCTTGTTGTAAAGCTGACACCGTGTAAGTAACTCTTATTGAGGACGCGGGCCCTGGCATGGCTATGTATATATGGGGAACCTTTTGAATGCGGCCGCTACGTCATTACCCAAATATGGAGGAGGAGGGTTTTGAGGGCAGAGAGGGGAGAGATGCTGCTAATGCTGATTGGCTGAGCGGCTCCGTGACGATTTCAAAGGGAATCACTTGTCAGTGGAGTACCCGCTATTTCAGGAGAGATAAAACTGACTTTTTCCATTCGATGCTGAACAGCAGCATAGCTGCATAACAAAAAAACAAAAAAACAGAACTACACACCAACCAAACATTCCACAGCCAACATGCACAAATCTGGTTAATTAAATTCTCTGTAAACGATTATTCGTTTATTGTAAATGTGTATTTTCAGTCTTTTCACACTCATATAAAAAGAGGAAGAGGAATTCCGGTTGCACTTCTTAACCCATAAAAGGTTTAATCCGGTAAACAATGGAACAGCCCCATGCTCTATATTTGGTTTCGATTCCGGAATATTATCATCGGAAAGTGACGAGTTTTACCGAGCTGAGAGAGCGAGATAGCAGCTCAGGCATAACCACAATCAAATGAGACAGACAGAAAAGCGGAATTTACTCCTTTGGGTGCGATAGGCTGAATGGGCTCGGAAACTTCTGTCAGCCTGATTTGACTATGCTCTAGGAAAGAACATATTTGGTTCAGTCAGGAGTTAAATATAGTAATTTAGAGATATTTATAGAGCTTAGCGAAAGCAAACCAATATTTATAGAAGTGGTGGTGGCCCATGTGAAATAAACAGTGCAAAATAATGCAAATGAATTCTGGGGGTGACAGTGGTTCACATAAATAAGGATCTACATATTTTTTAGTTTCTTTCAACCTCTCTAATTTTACTCATACTCTACCCTATATAGGACACTTTATTCTAAAATCAGATTTATTAATAAATGGGGGGTGATTGTCTGATTTTTAAATAATTATTGTAATACTATTAGTACTGTACAGATTTTGTTTATTAGTCCCAAGAGAATTGTGTGCCCTCCTGTGGCCTCCTTAAGAAGCCTCTCTCTCTCGCTCTCTCTCTCTCCCCCCCTCTCTCACATGCATACTCATGTCATGGACTCATTTTGGGCTGTTTGATCTTGTAAAGTCCCTCCGTGGGTGGACAAAAGTTGAGAGACAGAACCAGAAAATTTGGGTGGAATATAGTTTCCATTTTGTGTGCGTATGTGTGTGTTTGTATTTGTAGATTGCACAACCACAGTATGATCAGTGTCATATTGTAATCTAAATACAGGTTTATCACTAACCATAGGGTGTCAGACTTTTGACAACTCAAATATATATATATATATATATATATATATATATATATATATATATATATATATATATATATATATATATATATATATATATGTATGTATATATATATATATATATATATATATATATGTATGTATATATACATATATATATATATATATATATATATATATATATATATATGAGAAGCTTGAAAAATACCAAGGGCTGAAAGAAGAGCTAGAAAAGATGTGGATGGTGAAGGCAACAGTGCTCCCCGTGGTAATCGGCACCCTCGGGATACTGCGAAGAACCCTCAAACTCCCAGGCCTCTGGTAGAGGACCCGAGTTTGAGGAAGACACACACACACCACCCATAGGGGGTGAGAAGGGAATTTTTTTTTTTTTTTTTTATACAATGGTAATGATGTAATAAAGGTGCAGTCATAAATGTGAACAAATAGTATAATACACACAGTATAATACAAGGCTAACTGTAATTAATTGATTGGATTTGTAAGGCCATATGAGCTGACATGCTGGAGCAGAAGGCCCACATTTAAAAAAACCATTATCCTGATCAGATCATATCCAGATTATTATCCCGTGGTAGATTATCATTTTGTCTTTTACTCTGTACAATAGAGACCTTCTTCTGATTTAGATCTTAACTTTGCAAGGTTTACTACACTTACTAATATTCTTCCACTTCAGTGTTCACTCTATGAAGTACTATTTTCACTATCACTGCTACAATGGATTGTGTTTTATTCATTTATACTGAAACTGAAAGAAGTGCACTGATATGTAATCAGTTGTGCTTCTAATGCCTGCAGTTGAATTTGTTTCCATCTAACACAGACTATAAGTGATGAAACAACTGTTTAAATAGCTTTAGATTGTCACCTACGCACACAAACACACACACACACACACACACACACACACACACGCACACACACAGCACCCTGGTATGTGTTAAATGAATAATGTTATTGACAGTCCTTATTGATTAGTGTGCTGATTAATGCGATGGCTGTGTGCGTGTGTGTGTGTGCATTTGACATAACATTTTCAAATCCAAGCATTACATCTGGGCATGATGTGATAATTGAATATGGGAATCCAAAACCATTGGAATAAATCTGCTGTTATTACATCCTTCACCAGATACTGGACTACAGGGATTTGCTGCTGTTCAAACACAAGAGCATTAGTGAAGTCAGCTACTTATTCGTGATGCTAAGGCTTTTAACATATATATAACATACGTCAATAATAAGGCCTAGCAGTCATCATTCCAGTGCAACTGAAAGATGTAAGATAGAAGGTAGGGATCTGTGCAAAAAAAGTCAGATTCAAACTGGGAAAACCTTTTGTTATAGAAACATAACCTTGTAGACAGGGTCGCTGTCATACTGAAACAGAAAATGATCAACTGAAAACTGTTGACGCAAGTTAGAAAAACACTACTGTTTAAAATATCATTATATATTGAAAGCCTTAAGATTTTCCTCACTCTAATCAAAACCAGGATAAATAGACCTAGACCGAAAGTAAGCAAAGATGTGTATAGACAGTCCATTATCATTCCCAGGGGGTCATATACTAGCACTTTGTGAAGTACCAGTTAGACAAAGTTTTAACAGTACCTTTTGTGTCTGTATGAGATGCACCAGGCTTTCAACAGATGACACTGTTAAGACAGTGTCATCTGTCTTAACAATCAATTCAGACAATCACTAAAGTCATGATTTATTGCTTCAGAACCATAATTGTTTTCAATAAAATGTAATGGTAATTCATCTGAACCTTGCTGAGAAATTGCAGTGTAGACCAGAGTTGTGGCTTGGCAGAGTTATATTCTATATATTCTAGCCCAGCTAACAATAACTATTTAGCAGTCTCAGTGGTCTCCTGATCACTTCTTGAAAACTCATAAAATCTGAGGTGGCTATCACCATCAGATAGCACACTCAAGACCATTATGCCATTGCTTATGGTTGACATCAAGTACACCAGTTATTGTAACCTACTGCAGCAGTAACTCAGGGAAAATCCCTGTACTGTCCCTAAAATATACCTAATGCCATGTGACTGATAGTGTGCTTGTGGTTGTCGGTAGTTGATCAAGAACAACAAAATACACTAACACTCTCATAATATTAACATAGAGGCTGCTATAGTGAGTCTATTATATTAGCTAAAAAGCTTTTTCTTTAGTTCTTCTAATTTCATAGCACATATTACGTCTTCTTCTATCTTTGTCTAATGATCAGAAGTTTGAGTTATGTTTAATTTATTTCCATCATGTCATCTCAGTCCTTTAATATTGACACAATAACATAATAATTTCATCATCAGAACATATGATCTCCCTGGCCTTCCAAATAAAACCAAATCCAATCTCCATTCTACAAAATGAATGATTTTGGAAATTCAACTTCCTTCAAGTTAAAATGCAGTGGAATAACTTTAGAATTTCAAGCTTCAGGCCACAATCTAGTACCTGGGTTGTCTTCCTCAACATACAGGCCAGTTCACTTTCAAGTAATGCATGATAGCACTACCGAGTCTGTTATGAGACAATATACAAGTTAGTCCTCATCTGATTAATTGCCATAGACATCATGATGAAACCCACACTAGATATAGTTTGCTTTTTGTAGCCCACATGTTTTCTGTGTGTGGGAGTACAGTAACTGGGGTGTGTGCATGCAAATGTGAGTGCATTCATATGTGTGAGTGGGGTGGAGAGACGATGAGTGTGCAACTGTCAAAGTGAGAAAGCTAATATGGTTTAAATTTAAATCTGACCCATCTTCAAGTGAAAGATCAAAAACCACCAGTAACTGCACCTACGTGCACACTGTTGACTTATAAAATTCCATAAATGGAGAGCCCAAAGGCTTTTTAAGGATGTTCATTACCCCATTTTTACAGTCATTTTAAATATCAAGCAGTAGCCTGTCACTGTAACGTATGTTCCTATTAAACCATAAGCCCCACAAAGCAGCTTCAGCTCCCGATGTGACATTTGATCTGAAGTGCTCATACCTGGCTTTAAGAAACCTGTCTCATTATCTTGTCCTTTTAAATATATTTATTTATTTCAGGTAGGAATTTGTTTTAAAGATTAATGGCTACTCTAGGGCAGTAGCATGGCGGATTAGTGGTTAGCATGGTTGGCTGCCTTTCACCCAAAGAGAGCTGGGATAGGCTCCAGCAGATCCCTGTGACCCTGGTTAGGAATAAGCGGGTAGAGATAATGGATAAATGGAAGTATGTACACTGTAGGTAGGTGGATTAGATGTACTTTGTCAACCATTTCTTAATACTCTGAAATATAGATTTAAACCTAACCATAGCAGAAAATAGCTGTACATTAAACTGGCAGTTGCTTTGTTCTGCTCTCTACATCTAAAAACAAATGTAAAAAAATTAAATCTGGCTCTATGTGCAGTTTATTAGATGTACGTAATCATTCCTGACAGATCAATAAGGACTTAGACTGAACTCTGGAGACAATCATTTTGTGACTGGAAGTCTCACCCATGCAGTACTAAGCAAACAGGAAACAGCATCACCAGCCAGTCTTCTTGCCAATTTTTCCAAGTGGCCTCTGAAAGTATTGCATTGTAAATTTGTCCTGCACATGAAAAAGCACCTTACCATTACTGTAAAGGTTGAAATTACAGCTCCAACTACAGACAAAATATTATGGCATTCTTTTCAATGTGGATTCTTAATCAATGCAGGTCTTATACTTATAAAACTTTCAGAGCCTAGAAAAGTGAGTTTTATTTTTGCAGTTTCACCTAATGTACATGTGCAGTGGGCCACACAACACAGAGTTTAACCTGGAAGCTGCAAAACCTAGGCATTATAGCAGTAAGTCCTTGGGATACTGGGCTGAAAGTAGAAAACAAGCACCAAACTAAAAAGGACACATCTTTGGGGGCTGAAAATATTAGCAGCAATGTATTGGCAGTGCAGCAAGTAGCATTCAATATAGTTTGGTCTGGAGTATTTGGGTACACAGATCGAAACATATCTTCTGTGCTTCCTATGACCTGACAATTTATTTGGTTCATATGGACTTGTGCCTGAATATTTTTTAAATTCAAATATTCTTTCATATTAATATTCATATTTATCATTGCATTTACAGTTGAAACCAGAAGTTTACATACACTGTATAAAAAGACACATAACCTTTTTTTCTCAGTCTCAATTTAAATCAGACTAAACTTTTCTTGTTTTATGTCAGTTATTTCTATTTGATAAATGCCAGAATAATGAGAATTTTATTAGTGACTTTTCAGTATTTTCTTCAAAGTCAGAAGTTTACATACATTTTCTTGGTATTTGGTAGCATTGTCTTTAAACTGTATGACATTGGTATCCTTCCACAAGCTTCTAACAATAGTTTGCTGGAATTGTAGCCCATTCCTCCTGACAGAACTGGTGTAACTGAGTTAGGTTTGTAGGCCGCCTTGTTTCCATATGCCTTTTCAGCTTTTCCCACAAATCTTCTATAGGATTGAGATCATGGTTTTGTGATGGCCACTCCAAAACATTGACTTTGTTGTCCTTAAGCCACTTTGTAATTAATTTGGCGCTATGCTTAGGGTCATTGTCCACTTCCTGGCTGATGACTTGAGATGTTGCTTCAATATTTCTACATAATGTTCTTTCCTCATGATGCCATCTATTTTGTGAAGTGCACCAGTCCCTCCTGCAGCAAAGCACCCCCACAACATGACGCTGCCACCCCCATACTTTACAGTGTTCTCAGGCTTGCATGCTTCCCCGTTTCCCTCCAAAAATAACAATGGTCATAATGGCAAACAGTTCTATTTTACTTTCATCAGATCACAGGACATGTCTCCAAAATTCAATGTGTCCATCAGCCTTTAAGGTGTCAACCTTCAGGCATCTGGAAATTGTACCCAATGATGAACCAGACTTGTGGAGGTCCACAGTTCTCTTCCTGATGCATTGGCTGGTTTCTTTTGATCTTCCTTTGATGTCACACAGGGAAGCAGTGTATTTGAGGTGTGCCTTAAAACACATCCATAGGTGTGGCTCCAATTAACTCAAACGTTGTCAATTAACCTATCAGAAGCTTTGAAAGCCATTACATCATATGACATATGACATTCCAGTGTCATTGCTGTATATCCTGGTGGTATGGATCAGTGAGTCGATGTCTTGCTCATTCCTGGCGTACAGCTTGATGTCATCCATGTACAGGAGGTGGCTGATGGTTGCTCCATTTCGTAGTTGGTATCCGAAGTCCGAAGCCGGGGGACAGAACAGAACTGAAGTGGGGACAGAACATCTCCTTGGTAGATGCCGCACTTGATGGAGACTTGTGCAATTGGCTTGAGGTTGGCCATTATGGTTTTTTCCACAGTCCCACTGAGTTCCTTATAAAGGTTCTTAGAGTCCTATTAATGTTGTATAGCTCCAAGCATTCCAGGATCCATGTGTGAGGCATTGAGTCGTAGGCTTTCTTGTAGTCAATCCAGGCAGTGCACAGGTTGGTCTGTCTGGTCTTACAGTCTCGAGCGACTGCTTTATCTACCAGTAGTTGATGTTTTGCTCCCCTGGTGTTCTTGCCCATTCCTTTCTGGGCCCCGCTCATGTATTGAGCCATGTGCTTACTCATCTTAGCTGGTATGATGCCTGAAAGGAGCTTCCATGTTGTGCAGAGACAGGTTACCAGGCGGTAGTTGGATGGGACTGCTCCCTTTTGGGGGTCCTTCAGGATCAGGACTGTCCTGCCTTCAGTTAGCCACTCTGGGTGAGTCCCATCCATTAGCAGCTGGTTCATTTGAGCTGCCAGGGGCTCATGGAGGGCAGTTAGCTTCTTTAGCCAGTAGGTGTGGATCATGCCCGGTCCTGGTGCTGTCCAGTTCTTCATGGATATCTGGATTCATGGATACCTTTCCTGGATATCTGCCATACTAGTTCCTGTTCAGGGAGGTTGCTGTGGTCTGCTCTCAGGTCCACCAGCCACTGAGGATTGGTGTTATGTGATGCCTCATGTTACTACCCTGCCACTGAGAGTACACTTTGGATGGTTCGGTGGAGAACACCCTGTTGATTCCTTGCGTCTATTTCTATAGTGTACCTCTTCGGGCATGTGGCCAGGGCTGTGAATTGTGAATTACCCAACTCTTCCTTCATCTCACCTCTCTGCAGTTCTGATAGTTGGCTAACTTCTCTCCGTCTTGCCTTTAATTTTGTGTCCAACCTCCTTCTCCATGCAGGATACTGCTCCTTAGTGGCGATGTTTATCTTGTGGCCAAGCAGCTCAAGGATCACTGTTTCCGTAGTGTATATCAACCTGTTGTGCAGTGATGGTCACAGTAGGGATTGTTTGTAATGCTGCATTCACATCTTCTAGTAGACTTTCAGAGAGTACTTCACTTAGTCTTGTGAAGCATTGACTATGACATTTGGTAGCTTGTATTAAGAATTCTTGCCACAACCAACTCCAATGGTGTCAATACCCAGGACAGAGCTGTTGTTTGTGTTACATTTCCAGGCCAATGTGGACAGCGAGGTATCTCTAGGGCTCCATTACCTCTTCCTCCTCTCTGAGACCGGAAGTTGTTTTTAAGCCAGTTCTGGTGCTATTGAGGTCTTCAAACCATCTCCTTGATCTTGCCCATATTTATTAGCAAGTGGTTGTGCCCACACCACCCACTCGAAGACCCAAGCCTATGTATTATGCAGTGGGAACCTCCAAGTGGCTCGACACGTTAGAGGATGATAAGATAAGATAAGAAAACCTTTATTTGTCCAACAATGGGGAAATTGCATTGTTGAAACAGCAAAGTACAAGTACATAACAGAGTGCCAAAAGTAGAAAAGATGTGAGATAAATAAGAAAAATGTGGAATGTGGAATAAAACTATAAAGCTGTAAAAACTATAAGTGTGTACAATATGTGCCTGTGGGTATGTACAGTATATGGACATCAATGGATAAATAAATAAATACCAGGTAAAGTGACTACAGTATATTGCATTGATGTTATTTACCTTATACTCCACTATTGTACATGATTACAGCAGATGGATGACAAATGTACAGTGTTAGTAGTATTCATTGTAGAGTCTGACAGCAGCAGGAAGGAAAGACCTGTGGAATCTCTCCTACACACAGCGAGGGTGGATCAGTCTGTTACTGAAGCTGCTCTCCAGGGCAGACAGGGCATCCTGCAGGGGTGAGACTCATGGTCCAGCATAGATGTTAGTTTAGCCAGGACACTTCTGTCCCACACCTCCCTCACTGAGTCCAGAGGACAGCCCAGGACAAAGCTGGACTTCCTGATGACCTTGTCCAGCTTCTTCCTCTCCCTCACCGTGATGCTGCTGCTTCAACAGACCACACCGTACAGGATGGCTGATGCCAACACAGAGTCATAGAAGGTCCTCAGGAGTGCCCCCTTCACCCCAAAAAACTCAGGAGGTAGAGCCGGCTCTGGCCCTTCCTGTACAGTATGTCTGTGTTATGAGTTCAGTCCAAACCCAGATGGTTGTTGTCCAAGTGAACACCCAGGTACTTATAAGAGTCCACTCTCTCACACTCTCAGGAAAGGAGGGGAGGTGGTGGAGCTCTGTTGAAGTCTATGGTGGGCATTGTGGAGTGGGAACAAGGACAATATAAGCTCCAGATTTTAATCATTGGGGAGGTATGAGAGAGAAGCAGCTGTGGAGACAGTGGACGGAGTGTGGGGTCCGTGTGGCTGGAGTAGGAGGAGGAGCGGGCAGCAGGAGGTCCTGTGCTGAACCTGCTGAAGAACAGAACATGTTTAGCTCACTGGTTCTGCTCTGGTTTCCTTGCCTGATTCCTGTGATCCAGTGATTCCTGCCTGTGATTTTTTTGAAACCAGACCATACATCCCTCACACTGTTTTGCTGCACTTGTTTTCTAGCTTCCTCCCTCAGCCTCATAGCATTTCCTCTGCACACTTTTTAGTAAGCCCTGGTTCCCATGCCCGAAGGCTCTCATCTTCCTGTTCAGTACTTCCTTGAGGTCACAGATAACCCAGGACTTGGGTAAACACTGTGCAATGGTGTTAATGATACAAACCATTATTATGTAATGCACTCTCTGTTAAGGCTCACAGAGTATATTCTGGTCTGTTGCACCAAAACATCCATTCAATGTCTTAATAGCTTCCTCTGTACTGTTCACAGGCTGCTGCGGTGGCTGCTGATGGACAATGGACAGAAAAAGGAGTTCCCCCAAAATGAATGAATGAAAACACTTAGGTCTTCAGTTTGTATAATCAATGATGCAGTTAATGGTATCACTTGCTAAGTCAGCAGCAACTGAGGCAGAGTGAAAACTACAGCGACAACAGCACATGAACTCTCTCAGCAGATAATATGGATGCAGACTCACATGTAATAATTTAATGTCTGAGCTACAAATATGCTCATTCACAATGACATGTCTGGGATCTGTTGTCAACAAGCAATCCAATTCCTCATCTGTGAAAAGATGAGAAAAACTAATGTTTAAAAGTAAAGAAGTATACAAGAAATGTTGAACAACAGCTGGTGCAACAGGCTTCCATTAGAAGTGTGCCATCATGCCACAGTAGCCCAGTGAGCTTCCTTACTAAATTCTAGTTCAACTAAGTCTCTGAGACATATTAATATACTGCTAATTTGCAACAGCAAACATATTTTAACAGAAACATTGATGGATTATGAAGACTTGGCACAATAGCTGCATCATAGACAAAAGATCAAAATCGTGTTGCCTGTCTATGGGACTAAGAAATGTGCAAGAATATTTTGCTGTTTGTTTCACTTCCTGTGTGTCACCACAGGTTCATGCCAGAAGTGAACAGCACCCCTAGAGGACAGGACAGCATTTTATTTGAGATGGCAGTATTTCCAGTGGAACATTGCCATGCAGTGTGATGACAGCTTAGTCAGACCACAGCTAGTGTAGAGCAGAGGTGGATGGTGATGGGGACAATGACTGTACACTTACAGTTATGACACTTTTTTTCTGGAACTTTAGAGGGGCAACAAACCTTTTATTTAATATACAGTATACATATTTTAAAAAAGAACTTATAAGTAAACAAAACAGAAAGAAAGATAAATGCATGCTAGAGATAAAAATTTCATTCAAATATTGTTATATTAATGTTTATCATGAAGCCATGATTGTTATGTAGAGACATAAGAACATCCCCTGTTAGAGTCTATTTCTGGCCAGAGACTTGAATATCATTTCACCTAAATCTCACTACTTGCTGCCTATCTCTCTGTTGAGTACTATTGAATAATCATGTCAAATCAAGCTTTATTTATAAAGCATCTTTCATACATGTCTATGCAAAGATTTTTATACATAAAAGACAATAATGTTGAAAAATGCAATTAGGTCAAAATGAATAATAAAAATTATTTTTAAACCAATCAATAAAATGAACGTTAAATAAACCTTCAAACTAGACTTTATCAGTTGACATTAAAACATGTGTGCTTGCCTTCTGGTGATTGTAAATAAATTATAACTGATTTATAACTTCATCATACTAGTGAAAAAAGCTGCCTTGATGATATGAGCCTTTAAGGTCAATTCAAACAGAAAAGTGACCTCTAGGTTCTAGCTTGTCTCATTGTCATTTCAAGAGAATTTAATTTAGTGACCACTTTCTCTCTCTGAAACTTTATTCTAGTGACTAAAATCTCAAAATCATCTTGATTGAGCAGTAAATCCAAAATAAATCTTTAAAATGGAGTGATTGATGCCCAGTGTCATCATAAAACAAAACAATAAAGATAAGATGAGGTGAGGTGAAGTAAGGTAAGGTAAGGTAAATTAGTGTCATCATAAAACAAAATAATTAAGATAAGATAAGATAAGATAAGATAACTTTATTGATCGAAGTCAGAATGTCAGACATTCAAATGTCTGGAAAAGGTCATTTAAAATGTGAAGTTCAGAGTTTCTCAAGTCTTGCACCCTGATTATGAAAGATACCTTCCTAGTATGAGTTAAATATAAGTTATTGTATTGTAGGTTGGTGTATTGTTTTTAGTATGCAGTGCCTGTTGTACGGTGTGCTTCAGTTTTGTGTTTTCTGGCCTTTGTTTTTGGTTGAGGAGGTGATATTTGAAGAGTCCCATAGACTGTAGTATTGCCCATTGGAATTGTTTTACATTATTTCTTGTTTATTCTTGTTTACATGTTGAATGTCTTTGGTAATATTATGAACTCTGTTACATAGAACAGTAACAGAGTTTGACACTGTGACACAGTTTTATCTGCCAACAAACTGCTGTACAGGTCATGTGAAACAAGGCATGTCTCTGTATAACTCTCTCCAGTTTTCTTCTTTTATCCTTTTTTTCTGGTTGCTGTCTTTTCTTCTCCACTATCTTGGAACAATATCAGACTGTTTCCACTTGCTTTCATGTTTCAGCAGGCAATGAAAGCTGTTAGCCTGTGATGCAACAAAGCTAAAAGTCAGTGTGACAGGAGAGCTCCTCTGAAGAAAAAAATCTGGATTTAAGAGCGCTGACTTTTAGTAGTGGGGGTAAAGATCTTCCACCTCATGAAAAATTGGATTAGTGTGTGTTCTGGTGGGCACTGGATCAAAGCTTAATGACTTAATTTTAGTGTATATGCTGTGGCTTTGCAGCTGGTGCCACAGATCTCTATATAGTTCCCAGCATGTGCACATTTTCATATAGTATTTATAGAATATTACTTTAAGGAACTACTTGACAGTTCAAGAAATTAATTTATTTTTGTTATTTCCAAGAATACAGTGAAAAGATTATATGCGCCTTCTGCAGTTTGCCCTTTCTGAAGTGTAACTATGGGCATGATAATATATAAAATCAATGTAGGAATCTTTGAAAAACATCAACTATATACTTTTACTAAAACAAATCCTCTGAAAGAATGAATGAAATTTCTGTTGTTGCTTTTTAGACTACATGATTTAGCATTGCTTGAAGCATAGAGTGATGTAGGCATGGAATTATCCCACAAAATAAATAGAAAATGGTACATAAACAATGCATTTTTGATTGTTTATGTATTTGATGAGAACCAAAGATCTGAATCCAAAATAGTTTGGAATTTCTACATAGATAAATAGACCGAGATAATAATAGCTTCAAAGGATCTTAGTGTCTTCAGCATATATAGTCAGCAATTTTTTTAGAGAATTTTTTTATTACTTTTTTCAAAGTCAGAAGTTTACATACACTAAGATTACTATGCTTTTAAACAATTTGCCTTTAAACAAATTGGGGAAGCACCAATGATGATGTAATGGCTTTGAAAGCTTCTGATAGGTTAATTGACAACGTTTGAGTTAATTGGAGGCACATCTATGGATGTCTTTTAAGGCTTACCTCATATACACTGCTTCCTTGTGTGACATCATAGAAAGATCAAAAGAAACCAGCCAATTTTATCAGGAAGAGAACTGTGGACCTCCACAAGTCTGGTTCATCCTTGGGTACAATTTCCAGATGCCTGAAGGTGCCACAGTCATCTGTTCAAACAATCATACTTGGAACAATAAACATGGAAAATCATGGAAATGTCCATCCATCATACCACTCTGGAAGGACACAGGTTCTGTGTCCCAGAGATGAACGTGCTTTGGTGCACAATGTGTGTATCAACCCCAGAACAAAAGCAAAACACCTTGTGAAGATGCTGGCTGAAACTGGTAAGAGGGTGTCATTATCCACAGTGAAACAAGTCCTGGACTGACATGCGCTGAAAGGTCACTCAGTGAGGAAAAAGCCTTCTAACCCTACCATCTGAATGTTGCACAATCTTCCAATTTTGGTGAACCTGTACGAATTGTAGCCTATATGTATGTATATATATTCAATTCAATTCAATTCAATTCAATTTTATTTCTATAGCATCAAATCACAATACAAATCATCTCAAGGCACTTTACAAAAACAAAAAAACCCAACAAATCCCTTATGAGCAAGCACTTGGCAATAGTAGAGAGGAAAAACTCTCTTTAATGGAAGAAAAAACCTCCAGCAGGACCAGGCTCAGTTTGGGCGGCCATCTGCCTTGAATGGTTGGGGTGAGTGGATATAGGAGAGAGAAAAGAACAGCAACAATAAACAACAAATAGACACTGCAGGTTGGTGTGGCCAGTAAATACACATCAGCGATATACTGCTCCAGAACCAGGGACACCTGCAGAAGGTACAGAGAGAGAGAGAGAGAGAACAGAGGGAGAGGGAGAGAGCACAAAGTTAGTGACATTCAATGGTGGAATATACACATAATGGGGGAGGAGAGGAAGAGAGGGGAAGGGAAGGAAGGGATGGGTTAGGGTAGGGGAACTCAGTGCACCGATGGTCCTCAGGCAGTCTAGCAGCATAACTAAGGGATGGTTCAGGGTTACCTGAAGCCAACCCTAACTATACACTTTGTCAAAGAGGAAGGTTTTAAGTCTAGCCTTAAAAGTACAGAGAGTGTCTGCCTCCTGAACCCAGACTTGGAGCTGGTTCCACAGGAGAGGAGCTTGATAGGTTCTGCCTCCCATTCTGCTTTTGGAAACTCTGGAAACCACAAGTAAACCTGGACTCTGAGAGCGAAGTGGTCTATTGGGATAATATGGTACTATGAGGTCCTTAAGGTATGAAGGAGCTTTATCATGAAGGGATTTGTAGATGAGAAGAAGGACTTTAAATTCTATTCTGTATTTGGAGCCAAGGAAGAGAAGCTAATATAGGAGAACTATGATCCCTCTTGCTAGTTCCTGTCAGGACTCTGGCTGCAGCATTCTGGATTAACTGGAGGCTTTTTATGGAGATACTGGGACATCCAGATAGTAATGAGTTACAGTAATCTAGCCTTGAGGTAACAAATGCATGGACTAATTTTTCTGCATCATTTTGAGACAGGATGTTCCTAATTTTGGCAATGTTGCGCAGGTGAAAGAAGGCAGTTCTAAAGATTTGTTTTATGTGTGAGTTAAAGGACATGTTCTGGTCAAAAATAACTCCAAGGTTTTTCACAGTAGTGCTGGAGGCCAGGGCTATGCCATGTAAGGTAGCTATAATTTTAGAAGTTATTTCTGAGGTTTTTAGGCCAAAATACAATAACTTCTGTTTTCTCTGAATTTAAAAGTAACTGGTCATCCAGGCCTTTATGTCAGTTAGACAGGCTTGAAGTCTGGTTAACTGGTTTGTGTTAACAGGTTTCATAGATAGATACAGCTGAATGGCATCTGCATAGCACTGTTAATTAATAGAGTGCTTCCTAATGACATAGCCTAAAGAAAGCATGTACAGGGCGAACAGAATCGGTCCTAGCACAGAGCCTTGTGGAACTCCATAACTAACTTTTGTTCGTGTGGACAAATAGCTCATTCCTGTGTAAGTGGTCTGATAGCTGCTTAGCAACAGCTTTTTCTAGGATTTTAAAAATAAATGGTAGGTTGGATATTGGTCTATAATTAGCCAAGACTCCTGGATCAAAACTAGGCTTTTTGAGTAAGGGTTTGATTACTGCAGTCTTAAAGGCCTGTGGTACGTAGCCTGATACTAGAGATAAATTTACTAAGGCACTAATTAATGGCAGGGTGTCTTTAAGCAGTCTAGTCAGAATGGAGTCTAAGAGACACGTTGATGATTTAGATGAAGCAACTGCTGATGTAAATTTAGAGAGATCTACGGGAGAGAAGCAGTCTAAACATAACTGAGGTCTTGCAGATGATTCAAGAGCTACTGTAGTAGAAGATTCATTTATTCCAGGTATAGGAAGCATCTGCTGAATTTTATCTCTAATAGTTGTGATTTCATTTGTAAAGAAACTCATGAAGTCATCACTGCTGAGAGCTAAGGGAACACTGGGCTCAACAGAGCTGTGACTTTTTGTCAGCCTGGCTACGGTGCTGAAAAGAAACCTGGGATTGTTCTTATTTTCCTCTATTAGTGATGAATAGTATGCAGTTCTGGCTTTACGGAAAAAATTTCTCTAAATTTGTGGAACGCCACTTCCTTTCCAGCCTTCTTGATGCCTGCTTTAAGGTACGAATATGTAAATTATACCATGGGGCTAATCTCCTCTGATTCACTGATTTCTTTTTCAGAGGGGCCACAGTATCAAGCGTTTCACGCAGTGAGACTACAGCACTGTCAATAATATGATCAATTTGGTAGGGAGTGGGATTGTGCGCATATATATATATATATATATATATATATATATATATATATATATGCGCACAATATATATATATACATATATGCGACTGGATAGCTCAGTGGTTAAGATAGGGGTTACATGAAGAGGATGTGGGACCTATGGAAACTTCGAAACCCACCATCCACACTAGGGCCAAAGCATCTAGTAGCTCAATGTTCCAACATCCGCAAACGGCAGCTGATATCACAACTAGAGATTGAAGAAATACAACACAAATGCTACGGCAAGGGGGAGCCAGGACACCAGGCCAGGGGGGAAACAACACCACCTCCACCCGAGATTGGGTACCAAGCCCCAATGACAAGCCCAACACTCTCACCACAAGAGCAGCTGACCTGAGAATGAAGATTGTAGGCAAGATGGACACCTGGAAGCTCCGCAGCCGGTTACCAAGACTAAGTGAAGTACTCTCTGAAAGTCTACTAGAAGATGTGAATGCAGCATTACAAACAATCCCCACTGTGACCATCACCGAGACCAACAAGCTGATATACACCACGGCAACAGTGATCCTTGAGATGCTTGGCCACAAAATACATTCCACCACCAAGGAGCAGTACCTTGCATGGAGAAGGAGGTTAGAGGCAAAAATAAGGGCAACAGAGAGAAGTTAGCCAACTATCAGAACTGCAGAGAAGGGGGATGAAGTTGGGTAAGAAATACAGCAGGCTGTTCATACCAGAGGCCCTGGAGACTGCCAAACAACGACTCACAGCCCTGGCCACATGCCTGAAGAGAAATAGAAGCACGTAGAATAAACAGGATGTTCTCCACAGAACTCACACTGTGAGAGTGTACTCACAGTGGGGGGGCAGTAACACAAGAGCAGACCCACCAAGGCTGGAGACTGAACAATACTGGAAAAACATATGGGAGAGGGAGGCATCACATAACACCAATGCCCAGTGGCTGGCTGACCTGAGAGCAGACCACAGCAACCTCCCTGAACAGGACCCAGTAACCATCGCAACGGCAGATATCCAAGAAAGGGTCTCAAACATGAAGAACTGGACAGCACCGGGGCCTGACATGATCCACACCTACTGGCTAAAGAAGCTAACTGCCCTCCATGAGCCCCTGGCAGCTCAAATGAACCAGCTGCTAATGGATGGGACTCACCCAGAGTGGCTAACTGAGGGGAGGACAGTCCTGATCCTGAAGGACCCCCAAAAGGGAGCAGTCCCATCCAACTACCGTCCGATAACCTGCCTCTGCACAACATGGAAGCTCCTGTCGGGCATCATAGCGGCTAAGATGAGTAGGCACATGGCTCAATACATGAGCGGGGCCCAGAAAGGAATGGGTAAGGACACCAGGGGGGCAAAACATCAACTACTGGTGGATAAAGCGGTCGCTCGAGACTGTAAGACCAGGCAGACCAACCTGTGCACTGCCTGGATTGACTACAAGAAAGCCTACGACTCAATGCCTCACACATGGATCCTGGAATGCCTGGAGCTGTACAACATCAATAGGACCCTAAGAACCTTCATAAGGAACTCAATGGGACTGTGGAAAACAACCCTAGTAGCCAACCTCAAGCTGATAGCACAAGTCTCCATCAAGTGCGGCATCTACCAAGGAGATGCTCTGTCCCCGCTGCTGTTCTGCATAGGCCTGAACCCCCTCAGCCAGATCATCGCTAAGACGGGCTTCGGATACCAACTGCGAAATGGGGCAACCATCAGCCACCTCCTGTACATGGATGACATCAAGCTGTATGCCAGGACTGAGCGAGACATCGACTCACTGATCCATACCACCAGGATATACAGCAACGACATTGGAATGTCATTCGGACTGGACAAGTGTGGTCGAATGATAACAAAGAGAGGGAAAGTTGTCAGGACTGAAGGAGTTGAACTCCCAGAAGGCAGCATAGCGGATGTTGAGGGGAGCTACAAGTACCTTGGAATCCCACAGGCAAATGGGAACCAAGAAGAAGCCGCAAGGAAAGCAGCCACAGCCAAATACCTACAGAGAGTAAGCAAGTCTTAAGAAGTCAGCTAAATGGGAAGAACAAGGTCCAAGCCATCAACACCTACGCCCTGCCGGTCATCAGATACCCAGCTGGCATAATAAGTTGGCCAAAAGAGGACATAGAAGCCACTGATGTCAAGACAAGGAAGCTCTTCACAATGCATGGAGGACTTCACCCCAAATCCAGCATCCTGAGACTGTACGTTAAGAGGAAGGAAGGAGGCCGGGGACTGGTGAGCATCAGAGCCACCATCCAAGATGAAACAGCCAAGATCCATGAGTACATCAGGAAGATGGCCCCAAGCGATGGAATACTTAGTGAATATCTCAGGCAACAGAAGCCCGATGCAGAGGAAGAAGAGCGAGAACCATCATGGCAGGACAAACCCCTGCACGGCATGTACCACCGACAGATACAAGAAGTGGCTGATATCGAAAAGTCCTACCGGTGGCTGGAAAAAGCTGGACTGAAAGACAGCACAGAGGCACTGATCGTAGCAGCACAAGAACAGGCCCTGAGCACAAGATCGATAGATCTATCACACCAGGCAGGACCCCAGGTGCAGGCTGTGCAAAGATGCCCCTGAGACAATCCAGCACATAACAGCAGGTTGTAAGATGCTAGCGGGCAGAGTGTACATGGAACGCCATAACCAAGTGGCCGGCATAGTGTACAGGAACATCTGTGCCGAGTATGGGCTGGAGGTCCCAAGGTCAAAATGGGACACACCTCCAAAGGTGAGGGAGAATGACCGAGCTAAGATCCCGTGGGACTTCCAGATACAGACCGACAAACAGGTGATGGCTAACCAACCGGACATAGTAGTGGTGGACAAACAACAGAAGAAAGCCGTAGTGGTAGATGTAGCGATTCCAAGTGACAGCAACAACAGAAAGAAGGAACATGAGAAGCTGGAGAAATACCAAGGGCTTAAAGAAGAGCTAGAAAAGATGTGGAAGGTGAAGGCAACAGTGGTCCCCGTGGTAATCGGCACCCTCGGGGCTGTGACCCCCAAACTGGGAGAGTGGCTCCAACAGATCCCAGGAACAACATCAGAGATCTCAGTCCAGAAGAGCGCAGTGCTAGGAATAGCTAAGATACTGCGAAGAACCCTCAAACTCCCAGGCCTCTGGTAGAAGATTGAGGAAGACACACACACCACCCATAGGGGTGAGAAGGGAAATTTTATATATATCTATATATATATAGATATATAGATATGTACCAGTACCTAGCACTGCATATAACTCCTCCACTGTAGCACTATAAGTTTTGATCTCATTAGAAAAAAACCTTTAAACAACACTTCACAATTTATTTCATGTAAGTTCATGTTTTTATGATGTTTTAGTACATTGCAATATACTGGTCTGCTTTACTGTAAACAAACTGGTGTTAAATTTTCCATCAGGCCTTAATCATAACTGGCATTCTGGCAACAGTGCAGAATAGATCTGTGATCACACAACATTTAGTATTATATGAAGGACCTTATATACAGTGTTATATATAATTCACAACAGTATGCACTACAGCAAGAATGCTCAGTCTTAAACATGGGATGCTGATTGGATGACCAGCCCGCTGACAATAGCTAAGTTACCACAAAGCTCTGGCACAAATTTCTGCAAAACACTGAAAACATTTGCAAAAACCCCAGCGTTAATAAGCCTCATCTGAATGTTTCGCATTTTCAGGAATGTTTCTCATCCGCCTCCACAAACTCAGATGAGGAAACAGTTTGGCTGTGGGGACGTCCTCAGATAATGGCCTGTTTTTCTCTTGTCTCACCCACGGGCCCAAAAATGTTTGCACACTATGGCAGAGAAGTGAGAAAGCTCTGCCGGATAAGAGACAAGAAGAGAAGAGAGGCAACATAGGTCTCAGAGAGGATGGAGAAGATGGAAAAAAGAAAGAAATTAAGCCAAGAGGAGGAAAGAGAGAGAAAGATGAAGAAAAGGGAAGAGAAGGGGAAGGAGAAATAAGAATAAGAAAAAAAACTGAGTGGGAGGAGTGGGATGTAAATGACAAAAGGAAGCAAAAAAGCAGGGAAAAGAAAAGAAAGTAACAGGTACAAATGGAGAAGCAAGAGAAGAAGAAAAGAATAGATTAGAGAGGAAAAGGAGGAGATGTAAAGAGAAGAAAGAGTTTGGAGGAGAGAATGAGGAGAGGAAAAATACCTTTGTGAAGATAGAAAGAGAGCGAAGCAATTGATGGACGGAAAGGTACAAGAAGTGAGAAGAAGCAAAGGAAGCTAAAACAAGGGTAATGCGAAAAGAGAAAACAAGGAATTAAGATGTGGAAGAAAAGAATGTGATAAGAAGAGGAGGGGAAGAATAACAAGAAAACAAAGCAAGAGTAGGAAAAAGCTCAAAGGGTTACAAACAAGAAAGTACAAAGATTTCAGTAAAACACTAGCAGAGAAGTAAAGGAGAGGGGAGAACACTCAGAGAAGGGGTGAATGAAAGAAGAAAAATGATGGAAATGAGGCTCTAGAGACGGGAAGTGGAATGGGAGCGGAAAACTGAGGAAAAGAAGTATAGACCAGAGTAAAGGTGTAAAAAAGTGAGATGAGAGTAAGGAATGATGGAAAAAAATAAGGGAATGGGAGGAACAAGGAGATAAAACAATGAAGAAAGGACAACACGAGGGAAGGGGGAGGGAAACGAAAAAAGGAGGAGTTCGCTGACAGAGACTCTGGGGTTTGCTTTTGCTCTGGCCAAACGCTTTGTGCGCCCACGCCATGCCAGCCGTTCAATTACTAGTCTTTTATTTCAGCATCAGCTTTAGAATCAGCTGGGGATGAAAGCAGTGGGGGCCCCAGGCCCCTCCAACTCCCTTATCACAAGATCAATCAACATTTATCTGCTGCTGCTGTCACTGTAATTCCTCTGTGTTCCACTGTTTCTCAGTTAAACAGCAAATATAGTTCCAAACCTCTTTTGGAGATTTGTACCTAAATTTGCATGCTGTTTCATGACTTTATTTTATTCAGTTCTGATCAGTTTGTCTTGTGTGGTGTTTTGTGTGATAAACTCACATCACAATGCTGCTTTGTATTTAATGGGGAACTCTGGGATATAAATTCCCTATTGTCCATACACAAACAAAGATAATGAATTAGAAAATGAAATCCAGTGAAATTTTGAAATCTGTTATGTCTGTATTTTTAGACAATTCTTCCATCATTCTCTGTGCATTTTCCAAAATAGAGCTATTTAATTTAGGTGAAAAAAAATCTGTGACAGACAGTAAAAGGAAGTATGCAGCTAAGACGGGGGGATAAGAATAGGGACAACAGAAGGAATGAACATTAGGCAGAACGTTAGATTTTATTTGGATTATTTGGATTTTTTAATTTTTCTTTATTTGGTAAACTGTTGTATAGTTGTGTGCCTTCTCCACACTGCCAGGAATAAAACTGTAGTGGTGGTGAGTTTAAATATATTGTGTCTGGTATGAAATAATCACCAGTTAGTTGCATCTCATTACTAAAACCAGGAAAATGCTGGAAAAGGTACTAAACTCAGTCTCTTTGTCATTACCTCTGTCACTACTTGGTATACTATGGGACACTGACAGTAAAATTTTATTATTTATTTAACATCTGGATTTAACATTTTTACAATAAAAGTACATATATTTCATATGTTCACAAATATTGCTTTAAATCTTGCAAAAAAGTCAGACTACATTTAGAACATTGTTTGACTCTAAATGTGGTGAATTTGAGCATGTTCCATTTTATACACACAATTTTGCATATAAGGGACATAATACAAGAAGGCAGTGTATGAGCAGTAAAATATTACTGAATACAAAAAATCTGGATTACATTACAAAGACATTTTAAATTAGGGTGAGACTTTATTTTATGTGCCCTTTAAGTTCCTTAGGTTTCCCCTGAAGAACTGTGTAATTGTTCTAATTAAAGTGACAATAGAGGTAGTGATGCAAGACATAACCAAAAATTTTGGGTTTTTTTTTTTTTTGTAGTTTTTTTATGTTATGCAACTATTACATCTTCTCTGTAATTAATACAAGACTACATTAGCATTTCCAGGAGTTATTTTCTATGAAATTACTAGGAACCCATATAAAAAAATCTTGAATAAACTGCTCATTTTCATTTAATCAATTTAAATGCTTTTTTTAAAAGTTGTGCCTGCAGAAAAATAGGGAAAATGCTGACAGTACAGTGCATCTCATTTTCTCTCTTTCCACCCACATCCTCAGATTCCCCCCTGTCACCCCACACTGCCAGGACACACCAACAGACACATACTTACACACACAAAGTGGTGAGGCTGACCATGTGGGAGATGACTGCCTGTTAGGCCGGCAGATTCTTTTTCTTCTCCTTGGGCCGTGGGAGGTTTCTGTTTTTCTTGGTAATTTGGTGTAGGTGGCTCTTTTCCTCCAGTGAGGTTGACAGTCAAATGGATCTAAGAAAGAGGTCACAGAAAAAAATATATGACAATCTGACTGTAGCTGTTTTAAAATGCTTTACAGAATTATTCTGGTTATTCAGCAATAAAAGTGTTTTTTTGGAAAAAATAGTGCACGGGAAGTACTGTGTCATATTATTTTGTGCGATTTGTCAGGTAAATCACACCCAATTTGTTTTCCTCCTTCTAAATTCCCAAAAAGACTCTGACCTTCAAGAATGTTCCCTACAATATAACATTCAAATACAGCAAAACCTGGAACCCATGTAAATACATTTGAATATTATTTAGGAAAAAAAGAGAAAAAAAAAACCTTTCTGCTCCCTCTACAATCCACTCCATGAAATTAGCCACTTACTGTTTCAGAAGTGAGCATTGCCATCTGTCCTGAAACCTGTTCACAGTATAACATCATAAAGTCAACAACAGCAGAGGAGGAAGTTTCAGTGTAAAGTGGACAAAAAGAAAAAAAACATCACCTGAGTTGGCCTATGTCTCATACTAATCTGGACATTAAGTGGTACAAATGTATGTGAATGATGATGTTGAATAGCTGTTAGAGGCTACCTGCCTGCTTATTCAGTTCTGCTGGGCAGCACTTGCCCATGTCACTTCAGTGGTAGATAACTGTAATGCTGCCTGTTTTGTTTTTTGACTCTTTATGACCTGAAGTCATAATTATCTAAACTGTGTTTGTGTATGAAAAAGAATAATCTGTGTCTCTGTAAAGAGAGTGTGTGTGAATGTTTGTGTTAAGAATGTGTGTGTGCATGCTGGCCTTTATGTTCTTGTCTTGGGGGTTGCAGCAAATATCAGCAAAATAGGTCTCAAACAAAGACAGTGTAAATAAGGTTTAATGATGCCTCACCAGTGATGTCAGTTTGCATGTGAGTGTGTTAGTGGACACATGCATTCTGGGTGTGGGTGGGTGAAGTCATGTTGTGCATCATGACAGGATGCATTGGGTTGCATTGTCTTTGCCACTGGAAATCAACAGAATGCATACAAAATGCATACATTTTCAATTGTGTCCTGCATATTTGTAGGAAAAATAATGAATACAATGAATCCTTGATTTCTTTTTGAATGGCCTTGCAGCCAACATATCTGGCAGGTTGCACAGAGCTCCACAGGTGTTTTGAGTATATCCTTTAACAACTGGAGTATGGAACCAGAGCTGATCATAGCCACATTTCCTGTCTGATAATAGAAATTAATAAAAGTAAATAACAGCAAAGTATTTTTTTAGAGCTATTATTACAACATTTAATAGGATTCAGTGCTTTTTCTTTATTCTTGTTAAGGTACTTATCAGACAAGAATAAATGAGGCATTGATTTTATTTAAGTATCTGCATTTTCTGTCTTTCTAAATGACTAAATTTGCCTTATTACAATGTTTAGTTTCTCTAATGTACCTATTCTACCAACAGCAAAATGCACACAGCAGAAGTTTTCATTCTAGAAAAATTCCCAATTATTTATTCAGTATATAAGAATTCATCCATCCATCCATCCATTATCTATACCTGCTTCTTACTAACCAGGGTCACAGGGATCTGCTGGAGCCAATGCCAGCTCTCTTTGGGTGAAAGGCAGGGGTACACCCTGGACAGGTCACCAGTCCATCACAGGGACACTTAGAAAAAAACAAACCTCATACACTCACAGTCACTCCTATGGACAATTTAGAGTCACCAATCAACCTGTTTTTGGAATGTGAGAGGAAACTGGAGTACCCGGAGAAAACCCAAGCAAGCACAGGGAGAACATGCAAACTCCACACAGAAAGGTCCATGACGGGTTTGAAACCACAAACCTTCCGCTCATCTTTCGCTTATCCCGGACCAGGTTGCGGGAGCAGTAGCCTAAGCAGGGATGCCCAGACTTCGTTTTCCCTGGACACTTCCTCCAGCTATCCCTGACACTGAGGCTTTCCCAGGCCAGCCAAGAGACATAGTCCCTCCAGCGTGTCCTAGGTCTTCCCTGGGGCTTTCTCCCGGTGGGACATGCCTGGAACACCTCCTGAGGCAGGCGCCCAGGAGGCATCTGGAACAGATGTCCAAGCCACCTCAGCTGGCTCCTCTCAATGTGGAGAGCAGCAGCCCTACTCCGAACACCTCCCAGGTGACAGAGCTCCTTACCTGATCTCTAAGGGAGCATCTGGCTACCCTGCGAAGGAACCTCATTTCAGCTGCTTGTATCCAAGATCTAGTTCTTTTAGTCATGACCCCAAGCTCATGACCATAGGTGAGAGTAGAAATGTAGATTGACCGGTAAATCGAGAGCTTCACGTGTACACCAACCACATTGCTGCTGCTGATGCACTGATCCGTCAATTTCAAGTTCCATCTTTCCCTCACTTATGAACAAGATCCCAAGATAACTCCCCCACCTGAGGCAGGATCGCTCCCCTGACCTGGATATGGCAAGCCGCCTTTTTTCGGTTGCGAACCATGGCCTCAGACTTGAAGGTGCTGATTTTCATCCTGGCTTGGTTGCAAACCACCCCAGTGCATGCTGAAGGCTCAATGGAGCCAGCAGGACAACATCATCTGCAAAAAGCGTTTGTTGTATTCAGCCCTTGAAGTTCCGAGCAGTCTTTTAGTTACCGTCCCATCCGGTTCCCCTAGCGTTTTTTGTGTTTAAGTTTGTTTTCTCCCCTGGAGTTCCCAGGGTAAATAAAGCCATTTGTTGTCCAGCATTTGGGTCCTACCTCCTCCTTTTTTCTCCACTCCGACACCGTCCTGTGACAGAATGCTTTGGCCACAGACAGACCCAGCGGACAACGGAACAGCGGAGGCGTTTGTGGCAGTGCTCCTACGTGCTTTGAGGGATGTTTTGATTACCGCCTGGTAATTGGCGGTCCTCGCCATGTGTTCCTGGCTGGAGGAGAGCATCCGAACCCCCCCAGGCTACGTCTAAAAAGGTCGGTCTGATATATTGATTGCACTCTTTTCCACCCTCCGCACCTTGTTGGAGATGTGTCTGGGCGGCCGGTTTACCATCTCCGAGGCTAGGCAAGCCTCCCAAGCCCTGCTTCAGCCTGTGATGCTGGGTCTCCTGACGCCAGCGTCACGATGTCCCGAAGCCTCAGCCCTGGCCGGAGCGCTTGAGCGGCCGGTGTTCCAGTTGTTGGCGTCCTTTCCTCCTCGGCTCCAGCTCCCGGCGTCCCAGTCGCCAGAGTCCCAGCTCCCGGCGTCCCAGTCGCCAGAGTCCCAGCCTCTGACATCGGTTCTTCCGCCTCCATCTCCGGACCCTCAGCCGCTGTCCCCAGCGCAGGCATGCGCCATCTGGCAGGAGCTGAAAGCCAAGACTCTGGCTCCCTGGGATCAGGCCCCTGTCTCCGCTGGCGGCACCCTCACTGCTGCCCAGCCCGAGTCCCTCCTCACTGCTGCCCAGCCCGAGTCCCTCCTCGCTGCTCGACGGGATCGCCGACAGTGGCGGTGTCGGAGCAGGGCAGTCGTATCGGCAGTCCGAGCCCAGTCGCCTCTCGCCGACCAGGATCCTGCACCCTCAGTGTGCCGACGACAGCATCCCCGTTGAGGATTCCTCCAGGATCCCGCAACCTCAGTGCGCCGACGCTCACGTCCCCGCTGAGGAACCTTCCCAGCAGTGTGAACCTCAGTGTGCTGACGCCCACGTCCCTGTTGAGGTTCCATCCCGGATCCCTCAGCCTCAGTGCGCCGACGACAGCATCCCTGCTGAGGCTCCACCAAGGATCTGAGCGCCTCAGTGTGCTGAGGTGGCCGTCCCCGCTGAGGTATCCCCCAGGATCCTGTACCCTCAGTGTACCAACATGGCCGTCCCAGCTGAAGTACCCGCCCAGGTTCCCGAACCTCGGTGCGCCAACGACGATGTTCACACTGAGGCCCCAGCCAACCCGAACCAGAGTCGCCCGAATGGCCACCACCGCCGCAGCGGCAGCCACCCGAGTCCCCGGCCATCGCGCAGCCAGAGTCTCCCCCTCCAGCGTTGCCGCCCGAGCCAGAATGTCCAGAGGCACCGCCCAAGCTGGAGTCTCGCCCTCTAGCACAGCAGCCCGGGCCGCCGCGGCAGTCACCAGAGTCTCCTGGGGCCCCAGCGTCCCCAGCGCCGCCTTGGCGGCCAGAGTCTCCGGTGTCCCCAGCACCGCCTCGTCGACCAGAGTCCTCACAGCAACCCAGGACCCACGTCATCCTGAGAGGCCTGCAGTTTTCTTAGAACCACTTGTGAAACACTTGCCATCATTATTTATTATCTAGTTGGTAGTGCTGCTGCCTCTCTGTGGTAACCACATAATTCCTTGACCCCTCTGAAAAAGTGGAAAAACAATCTATTAACATATAAAAAAGCTCTCCATAAATCCAGAATTGCATACTATTCATCACTAATAGAGGAAAATAAGAACAATCCCCGGTTTCTTTTCAGCACTGTAGCCAGGCTGACAAAAAGTCACAGCTCTATTGACCTCAGTGTTCCCTTAGCTCTCAGCAGTGATGACTTTATGAGTTTCTTTACAAATAAAATCATAATTAGAGATGAAATTCATCAGATGCTTCCTGTAGCTGCCACTGATGGATCATCTATGATCATAATCTTTATTTGTTGTTTATTCTGTTTACTGTTCTTTTCTCTCTCCTCTATCCACTCATCCCAACCGGTTGAGGCAGATGGCCGCCCAAACTGAGCCTGGTTCTGCTGGAGGTTTCTTCTGTTAAAGGGAGTTTTTCCCCGCCACTGTCGCCAAATGCTGCTCATAAGGGATTTATTGGGTTTTTGTAAAGTGTCTTGAGATGATTGTACTGTATTTTGGTGCTATACAAATAAACCTGAATTGAATTGAAGTGAATATATGACCCTCATGCTGCCCAGATGTGATATATGCTATATAGAGAAAAAGTAATAAAACAACTTTGAGTAATAGATTTTCAGGATTTCTGTCATTTGATAAAATACTTTCACTTAACTACACAGCTATACTTTTCCAGGATTAAATTCCAGTGTTTTAAGAAATTACTGTTACTTAACTTTTTTTTACATCATTTTAGAATGAATTTTATGGCTCCCATTTATCATCTGCAGCATGCCTGGAAGATCACATGGGAGCAGCTAAAGATCACTAGGTCAGAGTTAATTGGTTTCCACTCATTAAAGTGATCTCCTGTCTCAGTCATTAGACTGAGACAGGCTCCACCATTGACATTTGACTTCTGTACCATCATCAGAAAACATTAATGCTAATGTCTTGTAATGGCAATAAAGATAGAAGAGCTGCCTCATATCAGCCCCTTTATAAAAAGATGGACAAACTGCTAATATTTAAGTATACAGAATCAGAATGCAGCTAAGGCTAATTACATCTTTCACACGTGTGTGCGTGCACCATTATTCTCACTGCCCCATCAATATCAGTGACAGTGAGAGCTGTGATTGATGGGGCTGTTGTAAGTTAATGTATGCCTTCAGTTACAGGGAAGAAACCTTTATAGTTCTGTCGTATTTGGGTGCAGCCATCTTGCAGTTAGTAATGAGGGCTTGCCTCTCTCTTGCCTCTGATGGAACGCTTCATTCCTTGACTCCTGGGGATGATGGTGGTGGCTCACTTGGTAGTGCCCCTTGCCCTGTTGCACACAAGCCGTCCTCCCCCCACCATGTTGATACAGGAATTTCCCTTAGAGCAGTCCTACGTCACGTGTGGGTGTTCAGGGTCCCTCACTGAGCCATGGGGGTGGTATGACAGCTTGGGGAGCAGCACACATAAACAGGCTCAAGCTGTTCATGGCATGGGAAGTTCAACATTCGGCTCTGCTGTTGAGGGACTCTCACATCCTGATTCGGTTTTGGCAAGAGAGTGAGCAACAGGAGTGGTATATATCAAAAGACATGGAGGATGTCAAAAGACAGGGCACAGTGATCTTGTTGTCTGTTGTGGGCTCATGTGCACCACCTCTTGATCAAAGCTACACATCCCCACAGAGCTCAAACAGACATGGACATCATGTCTTACAGTCCCTTGCCCAGGGGACTGGTGCGTTTATCTGGACTTGGTCACTCAGATGGGTCAGGTTTGGGCAGTTGAGAGTGGATCACTTTGCATTTTGGCATTGCACAATGCGCTTGTTCTCTGTGAGTGCAGGTCAATCCTAGTGTATGTGGATGCATTCACACTTATTAACTATATGTTGAGATGCCTCCTGCATGTTTTTTCCCTTGTAGGCACCATTCATGGTGCTTGGACTGCTTCAGCTACTGCATCATATGCAGCAGAATGGACACCCAGGCATGACCAAACAAGTAAACTGAGTACATGCACTCGGCTCTCCACCCATTGTGGAGGCACAGGCGTGTGTATCCCATTGATCTGGGTCTGGCTGTTAAGTGACTGGCTCTGGTTATATGTGTACTTATTCCTCACCTGGTGTTTAGTTAATGTCAGGCTCTAGTGTTTTGGTTTTTCCCCCTGGGTTGTTGAGCCCAGTGAGGTGTGAAGCATTTCTAGGTATCCTTTTGACCCATAGTGATAGCCTAGATGGCTGTGCCCCAATGAGACAGAATGGTGGTTACGTAATTCAAGATACACTCAATTTCACAGCCCTCTTGACTATAGGCTCCTCTGGTCCCATGAACTAGCTGAAGAAAAAACTGGTTCTGTTTCTGGAAGATCCAGTCGGAACCATTGCTTACATGTGGGTAACTCAGACACGATAAGGTCACTGGGTTTGGATGGAGGGGCCCACCGTAGATGGATGTAACCAATTTTCTCTCCATTGCATAGTGTGACCAATGGGATAAGATCCATAATGATAGCCCAGAGGGGGTAACCAACAACAATTAACAAACCAACAACATGACATAACAACAATGGTACTTTTATTAACTTGCGTATTTAAAAGGTTAATGACTTTGGCACATGCATCTTTTCCACAGGTTCATGTACACTTGGCTGGAATTTAAAATAATGTAACCTCATGTGGCTTTCTACATTTCAAGCTTATTGAAAAAAGCTCCAATATTAGGGACATGTCCAGTTCAGCAACAGCAACAATACTCACAATCACAATCTATGTCACATCCATTACAAAAAAAAAACAAAAAAACAAATCACAATATTTTTGACATATTTCTAAATGCATGTTTTAATTATGGTGTGGATAGTTGCTGCTGAGTTTATACTATACAACTGTATGTCAGTTATCATTTTTGACAAACATTTCATGACAGTTTACTTTGTTTCTTGAGAAAAGAGACAAGGCACAGACAGAAAGAAAGCAGCAAAGACATTAAGCAAATGGCCTCATTAAAGCCAGTTAATCTTCACCTGTTGACTTCATACATGTAAAGCGCTCCATTCATCTTCCACCACCTCCCAGGAGCTGGTCAGGTGTCAGACAATCTAACAAAAGACCTCAACTAATCGCTATTTAATTTACTGCCTGCAGTCACATTAACACATGAGGGCTTGGTAGAGTCTAACTAACCATCTCCTGTGTGTGTTTTGTTTTGTGCATATATTAGGATGTACAAATATGTCGGAAGTTTACCCATTAGTCTGTGTGTACATTAATCATATGTGGATGTTCTCGCAGTAATAAATTGCTGTCCATCACAATAATTAACTACTGTAGTTGCTGTAATTAATGCCTTGTCTCGGCCATGGTTTCACTACAGTCCGTGTTGTTGCTATTGCTGTTATAATAATGGCCCCAAACAACATAGGGGTTCAATCAAAATTTGTTTTTAAAAATCAGGCACACAAATTAGTCCACATAAAAGCAAGACTGTGTAGCAAGACTCCTTTAGGTAATGGTCATTAACGTATGTGAAACAAAAGCAAAAATGATGTTCAATAACAATAACCTGATCTGAATCTTGTAGCCCTGCCTTTCACTGAAAGAGAACTGGGATAGGTGCCAGCAGATCCATCCATCCATCATCTATACCCACTTATTCCTAACCAGGGTCACAGGGATCTGCTGGAGCCAATGCCAGCTCTCTTTGGGTGAAAGACAGGGGTACACCCTGGATTAACAGCTTTTTCTTTATTCTTGTTAAGGTACTTATCAGACAAGAATAAATAAGGCATTGATTTTATTTAAGTATCTGCATTTTCTGTCTTTCTAAATTACTAAATTTGCCTTATTACAATGTTTGGTTTCTCTAATGTACCTATTCTACCAACAGTAGAATGCACGCAGCAGAAGTTTTAATTTTAGAAAAATTCCCAATTATTTATTCAGTATATATGAATCCATCCATCCATCCATCATCTATATCTGCTTATTCCTAACCAGGGTCACAGGGATCTGCTGGAGCCAATGCCAGCTTTCTTTGGGTGAAAGGCAGGGGTACACCCTGGACAGGTCACCAGTCCATCACAGAGCCACATAGAGACAAACAACCACATACACTCACACTCACTCCTATGGGCAATTTAGAGTCACCAATCAACCTGACATACATGTTTTTGGACTGTGGGAGGAAACCGGAGTACACAGAGTAAACCCACAGGGAGAATATGCAAACTCCACACAGAAAGGTCTGTGACGGGTTGCGAACCCAGGACCTTCTTGCTGTGAGGCAACAGTACTAAATACTAAACTACGGCCACTCTAATTAGGAATAGGCAAGTATAGATAATGGATGTACACAGACACACAAACTTGTATTTCTATCTTTTTTTAATACATTCATAAACATAATGCATTTCCTAGACCTTTACCCTAACCCTATCAATCAGAACTAAAAGCCTAACTCCAACCCTTGCCCTAACCCTAAATCTTAACCCTCAAACATGAGTCTGAAAAAGTGAGGACAGACTAAATGTCCTGAATTTGCCAAAAGGTCCTCATTTGTACACACACACATATACACTGTACTATACATGTATATTCTTGTCCAAGCTACAGCTAAAATTTACAGGCTGATAAATGGAACATTGGCATTTATGCATTAAATGTATAGTGCTGTGAAAATGCATCCTGATAGTAAGGAGTTACAGTAATCTAACTTTGAAGTAACAAATGCATGAATTAGTTTTTCTGCATCATTTTGAGACAGGGTGTTCCTAATTTTGGTAATATTGTACAAGTGAAAGAAGGTAGTTCTAGAAACATCCTCTTTTTTCCTCCTCTCTTCATCAAGGTATATCCTTGGTATATCCTATCCTCCTGGCTGAGGCCACAGAAGCCAGTAGTTCCCTGTGAGGGACACTTTGAAAACACCCTCACAAACTCTTATTTGGTCACAGACTAGTCTTTGTGCCTTAATGGTTTCTTCTCTTATGTTGCAAGTAACTACTTGCCTGTTCACAGAGAAGCCTCTTTCTACTGTTGCTTGTCCAAGAGATAAGAGCATTAGATACTGAATCAAATTCCATAGTTCAGGAAAAGTCTGGTAGAGAAAAGTTTCAAGTTGTTGCTCAATGGGTTTAAAAGAGATGAAATCCTTACGTTTCCCATGCAGAGAGAGAAAGCTGTCAAATTGTTGTACAACACCATCATCTGAAATGGACAAACACAAAAATTACTCGAAATCATATCAATTAAATCACATCAATTTAACTAGATGGTCATTCACACAGACGTCACATTGGTATGCGATATTGATGAAAACTTCCTTGTAAATCTTTTGTTTTATCAAGAAGACTATTACAGAAAATATAATGTACAAAAATAATAACAATATCTACCATCTTCTAATTAAAAAGCATTATATACCCTTTTAATTACAAAACTCCCCCTCAAAACACGAAAACTTATCTTAACATCAAAGTATATAACCTTTATATTGAAGCTATCCCTACAACATTCCTTCCAGCTGACTGACCCCCTAAATTCAAGGGCAGTGAGTTCACCTAGTCTGTTGCTTGGTTTGCTTTGAAGAGCCTAACAAAGAGGGATTGCACACATCATGTTAATAATATAAAAGGAATGAATGTAGTGTAGTCTTATTTTTTATGGACACATATAAAACAGGAATAATGAATTACCTTAAGCGCACACTCAGTTCCCAAGCCAATATCAGTGTGGCCTGCATGCACTGACCCAGATCTTCTGGTCATGAACATCAAGTTTGATCAGTTTAAATGGAGTAATGTCTTGGAGTAGCTCCCTTTTGATAAAACATCTCACCAGACTCCATAAAATGAAAAACAAACGTCTTGTTACTTCACACATTGAGAACACTCTCACAAACTCTTATTTGGTCACAGACTAGTCTTCATGTGAACCAGCTTTGCTATTCCATCCTACATGGGTATTATACAGTTATTACACATAGTATAACCACTTCAAAGGACAATTATGCTCAAAATAAAAAAATTGTCAACATAAATTAGTACAAAAGCTCTGGATATGGCCATGAAAAACTGAAATTTGTCTTAGATTAACAATTGTTCAAATTGTTGTTCGCTGGACATTGTCTGTGCCCCGAAGTGCCTAAAGAAGGAAGAGTCAAACTTTTGTTAGTCAGACAACAGCTAATACCTCAACTGGAGATAATCCAAACAAGGCAACACTAAGAAGGCATTTCTATAATATGAGTCAATAATAAAAAATAATGACAGAAATGTGTTTTGAACAGTTGTAGTTATCTACCATCCCTTAGATTGCTTAATAAAGAAAATAAGTACAATGAAAAAGAAAGAAAAAATCATATTCTGTTTGTTAAACCAGATTCTCTTAAGAACTGGAATAAGGCCTTTTGCGTTAACCTTACTACATTGACCTTATAATGCTGCTGGGATGTTGTAACTAGTGATCTAATTGGAGACTAAACAGCCAGTCACAATGAACTTTCTCCAATCCACTGATTGGTTGATTTTGTGGCACACTGGTGTCCGAATGTCCACCCCAGTCCCTAACCCCTCAGTCACTATAAAGTGCAGCACTATATAGTGGACAATATAGTGCACTCAATTAGCAGTTACGGACACTCACCCACTACTTTTTTCTGACGTTGATTATAACAAAGCATGGGCAGCCAGCACATGTAGACATCACTTCCTGTTTCAAAATCTAATTATTTTTATTGTTTTAATTATTTAGTGGTAAAAATGTATCTCGTTCAGAATATTTTCTTAAAAGGTCCATCTGTTCATAATTTTCAGCTACAATCTTGAATCTACACTTATAACTTTCCGGTGTTTCTGGCATTTTTTCATTTTGTCTATTCTGCCAGTCTAGTGAACATCGCTGCTCACTACTTTTTACATTGTGGGAAATTTTGAGGGAACTACTTTTCAGTAAGTGGCGAGCCGAACACCACAGCGAGCGTGAAGACAAACTCGAGCTCGCAGAGTGGAGAGGTTGAGCGAGCGAGAGAGCACAGAGGAAAACTGGGCAAAGAGGTTATTATTGCACATTCATATGGATAATAGCAAACATACAAACATTTATTGAGCACAGAATATATTTTTGCTCGCTCAAACAAAATAATTTTTTGCTCAAATATAATTTCTTTGTGAAATATAATTTATGTGCTTGTAAATTATATTTTTCTGTGCTCAAAATCTCCCATTGCTCGCATAAAAATAATACCACTTGAACACAGTTCGAATACTTTTTTGCAAACGTGGCAAAATTCTTCTCCGAGCTAATCAACCTGTTTTGAACTCTTCGACGTCCAGCCACTTTTGCTGGACCTTTCATTTAGCCATAGCTTCAAAAAGTTTCTTTATGTAATCACATTTTACACTATTATATCCACCAGGTAGTCTTATCTCTGCTGTCGGGTCTACACGCTAGCCCACCACTACCAAACATCTGGTGTTTGGTATCTAAAGGTTGAGTCGTGCCAACTGGACTTTCAGTTTTTTAAGTCAAAGGTGACAGTCCTTAGACCCACACTCCTGAGTTGTTTTCACCCCACACCTGGCCTGAATAGGCTCATTAGGTGAACAATAGATGTGAGGTCAGGTGAGGGTCGTTAGGATCTAATGGTAGACTCATGTGACCCTTTTGATTCACCAAGAATGTGTGTGATGTTTGGGCAATTTGCACTGGGAAGCAAAATCTTGTCTATCACACTAATGAAGCTTACATATTTTACAACAGCAAAGATAAATTATTAATTGTATATATATATATATATTCAAGGAAAATCGTTAAAGTAATTTTTTCTTCAAAACTAGCTTAAATTTTTAATGCCTGTCGGAATAAAATTTCTAAAAATCTATTTTATGACTTTTAATGCTTTTTAATAGCCCCTGGAAACCCTGTTAATGACATTGTCTAAGGAAAGCATGGAAGATTCATCATGGACATGAACAAACTGGAATCTGTCTGATAAATAAGATTGGAACCATTTTAACGCTGTTCGTCTGATATCAATCACATGCTCCATTCTCTGTAATAAGATGCTGTGGTCAGTAGTGTCAAATGCAGCACTAAGGTCTAGGAGGACAAGTATAGAAACGAGTCCAGTATCTGAGGCTAAGAGAAGATCGTTGGTGACTTTTAACGGTGCTGTTTCTGTACTATGATGTACTCTAAGTCCTGATTGAAAATCTTCAGAGTTCATTTCTGTGTAACTGGTCTGATAGCTGCTTAGCAACAGCTTTTTCAAGAATTTTAGAAATAAATGGTAGGTTGGATATTGGTCTATAATTAGCCAAGACTCCCGGATCAATACTAGGCTTTTTGAGTAAGTAAAGGCCAAAAGTCCCTTGAGATGATTTGTATTGTGATTTGGCTTTATACAAATAAAATTGAATTGAATTGAATTGAGATTGAATTGGTACGTAGCCTGATACTAGAGATAAATTTACCAAGTCTAATAAAGATGATTTAATTAATTGCAGTTTCTTTGAGCAGTCTGGTCAGAATGGGACCAGACTGGGAAAAAATGTAAAACTCGGAACAATGGGTATGAAAGCTTTGGAGACCCACATGCTGTGTGAATAAGACAAAGCGGCTGCGGAAACCTGTTGGAAAACACCTGGCGTTTTATTTTTGTTTTACTCAATAAATCAAACGGTGTGTAAACAGTTTATATCAATAAACAGTGTATTATGGTAATTGGTTGTATTGTGGGATGTTTTATTTTATTTCTACAAAATTGGTCTTTGGTGGTATTAAAAAGGTCTTAAAAAGTCTTAAATCTAGCTCTTAGAAACATGCAGATACCCTGTCCAGGCTAGAAAAAATTCCTCTAAATTTGTGGAATACCACTTCCTTTCCAGCCGTGATACCTGCTTTAAGGTACAGATATGTGCAAACTGCAGATAGGTGTTTTAGACTGAGTCTCTGCATCCCGGTCTCGGCTAGATTTCCAGAGATGACAGCAGCACCATCCAAAGTGGGATGGATGCTGTCCCTCGCTACCAGACCAGGTTTTCCCCAGAAAGTGTCCCAATTGTCTATGAAGCCCACATTGTTTTCTAGACACCACCTAGACAGCCAGCGATGGAACGACGACATGCGGCTAAATATGTCATTGCTGGTCAGATTGGGGAGGGATCCAGAGAAAACTACGGAGTCTGACATTGTTTTGGCAAAGTTACAAACCGACTCAACATTAATTTTAGTGACCTCCGATTGGCGTAATCTGGTGTCATTGCTGAATAACAGTGAATAACAGTTTTACCATATATACGATTAGCATTAGCCAGCAGCTTCAAATTTGACTCAATGTCGCCCGCTCTGGCCCCAGTAATACATTTGACTATGGTCACTGGAGTCTCCAACTTCACGTTTCTGACTATGGAATCACCAATTATCAGACGTGTTACTGAGCGGGAAAAATCTGTTAGAAACGTGAACAGGCAGGTGATGAGTAGTGGGCTGATGCTTAGGAGTATGTTTCTGTCGGTAGGCAAAAAGAAGCAGGTGCAGTAACAGGCTACTCTCCATGCACTGTAAAATCAAAAGGTTCAAGAGGTCATTCAGTCTTGCAGCTATAAGACTGTATAGCAGCTCGTGTTGAACCTGTACACTTTATTACTTGCATTGCAAGTATCCTTTTAGCTATTTATTTATGTCTCTTTTTATTGTTTTATTTGTATCATGTGGCATTGTGTGTTCTGTGTGCTACTGAGCACTCGAATTTCCCCTCTTGGGGATAAATAAAGTGTCCATCCGTCCGTCTGTTCATCCGTCCATCTATCCGTCTAGTACGGGAATATGTAGCGGTTAATGAGTTGTACAGAGAATTTATTTAGGTTTTAGGTGTGTTAGACTAGAGCTAATCTGTAGCTAATCTGTAAACGAGCTATACAGAGTGCACAGCACAACACGCTTGCAACAGGAAGTGAATTCGCATACCCAGGAAACAGCATCCCAGGGGTCTCAAGTTTCCCTTCCTGATTTAAATTTTTTTTTGCATATTTGTCACACTTAAATGAGTCAGATCATCAAATAAATTTTAATATTACACAAAGATAACCCATGTAAATACAAACTACAGTTTTAAATGATGCAATTTATTAAGAGAAAAAAGTTGTCTAAACATTGCTGGCTATATATGAAAAAGTAATTATAGTGCATTCAGGAAGTATTCGAACCCCTCCACTTTTTTCAGCCTTGTTATGTTGCAGCCTGATACTACAATTGTTTAAAGTCATTTTTTTTCTCATTAATCTACACTCAATGCCTCATAATGACAAAATGAAAACTGAATTTTAAAAATGACTGTATATTTATTAAAAAGGAAAAACTGAAATATCACATTTACATAAGTATTCAGACCCTTTGCAACAACATGTGAAAATTAGCTTAGACACCTCCCATTTCTCTTGATCTTTGCCTATTTGAGAGGCTTCCATGTAGCCACTCTGATCTTTATGAACCTCAGAACTATTGTATAACTCTAAGGTTTGTCTGTCAAAGCCTACTTGATCTCTAACAATATTCTATGTAAAAATTTCAGATCCCCAGTGAATGCAAACTGTCAGAACCCCGAATAGACCATCCCTCAGCACCAAAGTGTGGCTGCTTTTTCTTCCAATTTTTTCTTTAGTGAGGTTGGATGGTTCGACATAAATCGATTAGTCCCACTTGATAAAATGACAAATCAAATTCATAGGGTTCACTGTGCAGTTAAATGATATGAATGAAAGAAATAAAGCTAATATTATGAAGGCTGATTGTATGCTAATTTTTGGTATAAATTATGTGTGAAAGAAGTGCAGAGACAGAATGAGGCAGCGAGAGAAAGTGACTGGGGGAGAAGGTTACTCTGCCAGAGGAAATAGTAAAGCCAATTTTTCTGGTTCTACTCTTTGAGCAAGGATGTTTAGAAGTATGAATGTAAAGTTATTAGAACAGAATACCGTTAAGACATTTGTCACGAAAACAGGTAGGTGGAGGGTTACTGTGTAATGCTGCTGTCTTGATCAGGACATTCTTGCAAAAAAGATTTTTAATCTCAATGAGTTTATTTCCTGGTTAAATAAAGGTTAAAATATATGCTTTCATGCCTGCCTTATCTAAAAGTACAAATGCATCCTGAAATAGAATTTAACATTAAGACATAAGATAAACTTTATTCATCCCCAAACGAGAAATACAGGTAGTCTTGTTAGTTAGTAGTCCTCTGCCATTGGCTGATGGCAGTGGGGATGAAGGATCTCCTGTATCTTTCAGTCCTGCAGCTCAGTGAGGTTAGTTGTCCACTGCAGCTGCTTCTCTGCTCCATCAGGATGTTGGGAAGGGGATGGTCAGTGTATTCCAGGATGGTCTCTACCTTTGTCTGTGAGCATCTCTCCACCACAGCCTCCAGTGAGTCCAGCCTCATTCCAGTCCTGCCTCTACAGCACACTTGTTACCATAGTTTAGTGAGGTTTGAGGTTTGTGTCATACAAATTACGGGCGTTTACTTAGAGAAATAGCAAAGCGGGTGATGGGTGTAAAGTACAGAAGACTCCTAGGAAAAATGGGAGTGTTAACAGGTATGAGTAAAAGACAGGCAACACTCAAAATGCTCTCTGGATCTTAACCAGTGTTTCCTGCTCATTGCTTTTGTTCAGTAGAGAGTTCCCCAAGATGATAGATGGTAGGAAAGGTTTGTATCTCCATCTCCTAGCCTGTAATTTAGCACCAGCTCGGTATCCATGCAGAGACCTCTTCAACTCAGCAGGAATAGGGGTATATACTCCAGATTTGCCTTGTTGTAGTAAAAGGAGGTCATCACTTATGTAGATTCTTCTATGTTAAATAGAACAGTAAGGAAAGGAAAAGCAAGTTTATTTATATAGCACAGTTCATACACAGAGTAATTCAAAGTGCTTTACGGAAATAAAAGACAAGTTAAAAGTACATAGGCTAAAATCTAAATAAGAAATAGCAAATAGTAAAAAATGAACTTGGGAGAATGAGTGCAGATAAAACACTTTAGATAAAACATTTTCTGGATAAAAAGAAAAGCTTGGACTTAAACATTGTCAGAGTTGAGGCTTGTTTAACATAATCAGGAAGACTATTCCAGATTTTAGCTGCATAAAACTGAAAGTAGTAGTAGTAAAATAAATCAAAAAAAGAATGAAAAGTTCAGGAGCTACAAGACTTTGCTGCCAAATTCTACAATATGAAACATAACATAGCATAACAAAACATAAAAGTATGCATGTAATGGATCAATATTAATGTACTAAAGATTCAAAAGTTGTGAAATAAGAAATATTAGCCAGAACTCGTAGAGATATTTTAAATGCAATCGCACTATCAAGTACCATTGACTCTCAGTGTCAGTGTCTTGAGCAGGTGATATGCAGGTTAATCAGTCAAAACAAGTAAAAAAAAAAAGGCTAAAAGACATTCAGATTCAGAACAGGAGAATAAAAAACAATTGTAATTCAATGCAAAATATTAATAGTATTAAATATTTTGTTGAATGAAATGCAGTGGCAAATTCTCTTACATTACTGGAGGCCTACAGCAAACTAAATGTTAACTTCAAGACACAGAAATGTGTGGATGCTTAATGGGTAGCTCTGCAACCACACAAACAATTGTGCACACAAAAACAGTGGTGGGTGGGAAAGGAAATCCCCTCTGTGTATTTTTTAGCTCCAGTTATGAGTGTTTGTCTGACCTTAAACAAACCTAGTGAGCAGCGTCTAGGCCGACCTCTGGATTTTCCTTTCTCTTCATTAACATAATGAAGATGTTTTAGTTAGTTAGTTAATTGTATTTTTATCATTCATTATTTTGTACAGATATACAGTTAAGATGTTTAGATGACATTGCACTCTTTCCTAGGGAAGGTGGAAGTGAAACTGCAGGTTATGAAATAAAATAATTCTGCTAAATTTCCTGTTAAAACTAATTATTCCCTTCCATGGTAAAACATTTAATCAGATGGAATGATGCTATAGAAAGCTTAGGTACATAAGGAAATGTTAGCATGTGGTATTAAAAAAGTCTTTATAATGACTAATGAAAACACATACACAACTGCACAACTGTCCACTGTGTGGACAACAGATCAAGTTGTGTTCTCTACCAGATTGTTTTAATTCAGTGCTCTAAAGTTTAAATGTCTTATCACTGAGAAACCGAGCAGATATACTTGTCAACCTCACATGTATGTCAGCAACAGACAATATCAAGTCTGACTTGATATTCTAATCACTGCAAAATAAAAATGGTGAGTTAATAGAAATTATCAGTGATGCAAAACCACAGGGACAAGATTGCTGCACAGTCCTTTTCAAAACACACACAGAATGTGGTGTATTGTAAAGTAGAAAAACGCTTTTCTCTTCACTTATTTTTTGTCCTTTATTATCCCCTTTTTTCTTCTCCTCTCCGTTTCCTCTGCTGACTTTTTTCCTTTCCTCCCACACACTTTGTGACAGTTTGTCAAAGATAACTCATATCATCCTGCAGTGATCACACACGCATACATATAGAATGTAAAGAAATACAAATGCACCCACTATACCCCACCCACACTATCTATCTGACACCAACCTGTAATAAATGTGTGACCTCTAACTTCCAGTCCTCTTTATGCCCAATTTTTTAAACAAGTTTACCTTTAATTATCATTACCTCATACCTGTACAACCACACTCAAGGACATACACAATCACACACACAAAAAGTCAAAAAAGTTCATATTTAATAACCACTACTACTGATGTATGTCATATATGCCTTCCAACCCCACAACACATGCACAAACACACAGACACATTTCATACTTGAGTGATTACATTATGTCTGCTCACTAATGATGCTGGTGAGGCTCGTGTTTCTTCCTGGATAAAATTGATAGGAAACCATACCTGCCCCAACACTTTAATGCTGTTAAAGTAGCGTAGGAGAAGCTCATCCGCTCCCTGTTTCATTTAGCTGGGGAGGAGTTGAGGGGGTAGGGAGTGTAGACATTATAATCAGGCATTATTATCAGATGGTCAATGTGTGCAGTTTAGATAACGAAAGAGAAGCGAGTGATTGGATGGGGTTGGGGTGGGAGGTGTGGGGTCTTAATGTTGTGACAACAGAGTAGGAGTGAATTAGGCAGGGCCTGAACCTCCAGGCTGATAATAATGTGCATAATTGAATGCCACTCAGTTGTACCGACACTAGCTAAACAACCACCACAGTCAGAGAAAGACAAGAGAAGAGTATTACATGCTTAAAAGTTTCCAGTGACACCAAATGTGTAAAGCAGGGTTTAAAATAAATACTGTATAGCATGTATAATATGTGAGATTTGATGTAGTATGTGTCTTTAGTCATGATAGTCCCTTGTAGCATAAGGTACAGTGGGGATGCCTACTAGCCATAGGCCATTTGATCATTGGCTTCTTCAGTCTACATGTCAAAGTGTCTTTGTGCAAGACAAAGTGTCCCAGTGGCTGTTCTGTTGGTGTGTGAGTGTGTGTGAATGATTGTATGCCAGCCGTGCCACCATCAGTGTTAGTGTGTGTGCACATGGGTAAACAGACAAATTAATTTTCATGTCCACTTGAATGAATAGAAAAGCATTAAGTCTGTTTACCATTTACCTCTGAGTGTGTGTTTGCTGCCGAGGTATTTTCTCTGGTGAAAAAGTGAAGCCATGCACTGACAAAATGAGTAAAAAACTTAGAGAAGAAAGAGAAGCTCATTACTGCAATTGCCTAGATTCCTTATTTGTATGATTAGTGCTAGCTAGACTCGGTGGAGTTTTTCATTGAGGTATTTTCAGTTGGGCATTTCACAACTTTCACAAATATGTTTAAATAAAAGTAAAACAGTTATTAATCTGTTATATTAATTTGTTATACAACAAATGACAATTCCTATGATGTTCTAGTGAGCAACATCCATGAATGGTAAAACGTGACTGCCGGTTTCTCCTTAAACCATTATTAGCCTATCTAATATCATCTTGAAGACTTTTTCTGTACTCTCTGACATCAAAAAACATACACCATTCTTTCCTTTTTGTCCTGCTATTGTTACCACCCTGTCTAGACTAACCACAACCCCTCAATCTAGCCCCTCAAGTTGGGATTGTGTGAACCCTGACCAGATCAAGTCAAATCATCATAAAGATTTTTATGAACAGAACACACATACCTATGGAGAAAACTGGCCCTGGTAATTCTATTGCTGCTGAAGGTTCATTTCACACAAAGCTGGAGGTCAGCAAATGAGAATTATAGTAAAGATATTCACCATTGGCTTCTGTACAGTCAAAATTACTGCTGTTGTTCTAGAATTGCATCTGCATTGTGAAACTTGCACAGATTCGAATCACATCATCACGCTCTTTATGCGGCAATTTATTGACTTCAGCGTTTTGTCTTGTGTAAATCTTATCCTGCCAAATCAAGAAAAATAAATCACCCTGCACCTGCGTCTTGTCATTAAGAAACCACAATTATACCATTTATTGGATTTCAGTGCCACTGGAGTATGGCTGGAAAACCACAACACTAGCATTAAGCAGAACTTGATCCAGCTGTCTTTATGCTCTTTAGCAGGTTTTAATTGGCTAGGAACAGGAGAGAGGAGTGAGGCAAAAACATCATTACAGGCTTAAACTACCACAACAGGGTATTGCTGAGATTTAATTACACCAGGCTATTGTTTAATTTGCCTCTCAATGCTTCAATTAAGCAAAAAAGGGAATGTGAGGGTTCAGATTTCAGGCTCATCTGGGCAAGAGAAGAGAGAGTTTCCCCTGTGAAGTTCATATAACATCACACAGTGGAGATCAAATGCATTTGTCATCATTTGACTAATGACAGGAAAGAGGGATAAACCCTATTAGAAAATCATCAAGAATCCCTGTGTCTCTGCTGATAGTCTTTGTTTGTGTTGCCTTTCTGCTGTAGAGAGGCCTCAGAGCCAATGCTGATATATTTACTGTTATATTGAATGATGCAGATGATGTGATCTGAAGCTGATGGGCTCCAAAAATAACAAAATTTCTCCCTCTCTTCAGGAATGTACAAAAACTCCTGGAACCATTTCCCTTATTAGTTTTGTAGTTATTTAATATCCATCCCTTTTTTCTCACATATAATATACATTCATCTACATCCAAAGAAACATTTAGGGTTTAATTTCACTGACGGAGTAATAAAAGACCCTTTAACTATGTGATGTGGAAGTAAAATCTCAGAGAAGATAGAAGGTAAAAGACTATATCCCTAGCTATCCAGGTCACTTTACAACACAGTGTTTTTAATGCAAAGATATACTGTAGATTATGAATAGTGAAGCATATATATAAGCATGGCTACCCTTTGTGTGTTTTGGTTTGTGTGTATTTACTTGTGTGTATGCTCTAACAGTACATTAATTGGCTCAGTTTTTGTGATCTGCATTATTTTGCAGTATTTGTAGTTTCACAACTGACAATATTACTTCCAATAACTCTATCTGTTTCCAAAATGATAGCCAAATAAGTGATACAATAACCTAACACCACTGTTTATGTTGTGGAACTATGCTAGTGGATTTACAGCCACACCTCATGTAGCTATCTTGTTTTGGCCACATAGTTAAACACACAGTTGACCACTTTCATCATGGAACCTGTTAGATGAACAGCTGCTTTGGCAGGTGCACAAGGAAACAATTCAAAAAGATTTGTAGTAACTTTGACTTAAAGGTATGGAAATTTGCTGTTTTTACTGGTGGTGTATGACAATGAAGACCACAACGTTTTCCATCTAAACTGAGCAATGAAAATATTTAGATTTTGATGTTAAGTGTTCACTAGTCTGTAAGTTAACTTTGGTGGCACACTTTTGCTTACTTACGAGCAAGCTAAGGTGCAACACAAGATACATGTCTTTGTCTGTTAAAAAGAATAAGGCATTAGCAGGAAAGTTAATTCACAGCCTGTATCTCTTGTGTAGCAGGCTGGATCTTGTATTGTGCATTGGTCAACATAGTATTTACTACTCCAGCAGTCAGTGGTAGTGCTGTAGTACATGGTGCTACAATGCTAATGTTGCTATCAGTAGACTGCTGATTCAGAGACTCAGTGTGTCTTTTACTGCTTTTTTTTACTTTACTGTATTTCCCTCTTTCTGAATCTCTGACTTTGTCTTATGAAGTTCTTATTCACCAGTAGGCTAACTGTTTGACATCTATATGGATTGAGCTATACTTACAAGTGACTGTAAGTCTATTGGATTAAGATTCACTTATCTGTCTACTTGACATATTAAGCTATTGTCATGAACCAGGGCGTGGTCAGGAGCACACTTCACCCACACAACCACAGGAGTGAGGAAAAGAGTCTTTATTTAACAAAAACAAGGCTAGGAAACTTATAGGTGTAAAACATGGGCAGGAACAAAAGGAAAACGCGGCACACGGGTATGAGTGGAAAACAGGAACGTGGGGCAAGAGCATGAAGACAAAAGAAACCAGGCACGAACAGAGGGGACAAAGCATGAACAAGAACACATGAGTTGCGGAACATGAGCGTAAGGGAGACAAGGCACACAGGACTACATGAAAAACAGGAACATGAAAACTAAGGGAAACAGGGCATGAGGGTCTGGGTCACACACTTAGGAAGACGCACCAAACCAAACAGGGAACAAGAACATGAGAGTCAGGGAAAACAAGGCATGAGGGTCTGGGTCACACACAAGGAGGACTCACAGACCAAGGGGGAAACATGGACATGAAAAAGAAGGACAAGTCATGAACAAAGGAATTAACACGCACAGGATAACAAGACAAAACCTGAACACAAGAGGAACTAGACAAACACGCAAGACAGTGACAACACAGTGACAGAGGAAACCAGAACAACTTAACTTAAAACTCAGCAAACAAAAGCAGTCCAGGATCAAAAGGGTCTGAAAAACAAGCAGGGTCTGATGGGGCGAGAGAAAACAGGCAAACAAGGTGTGGAGCATAGGTTTTGCAACAGACAAGGTAAGACAACAGACAACCTGGCAAGGACACAGTGACTGAACCAAGGTATTTAAAGTGAGGGACAAAACAAGGCACAGGTGAAAACAATGAACTAATTGGGTCAAAGTAAAGTGACAAAAAACCAAAACAAGATCCTGCCATGCTCCTCTTCAAAATCAAACAAACAGGAAGTGCACGGTGCGGATCATCACAGCTATACTCTCAATATGTTTTCTCATAATAATTATTAAGGCTGCTGAGAAAGTATATTCAGTTTATCTGCAACTAATGTTGTCTTATTTCCCTACCAGAATCCTCCACAACAGTTAATGTATTGACTTTCAGAGGCTAGTTGTTCTGCATGTAAGCCAGGCAACAAAACCTTTGCTCTCGCCAATCTGAAACATCACAGAATAGACACATAAAGCAAAATGGATTGCCTCCTTTGCAAACATTTGAATGAGGTCTTTCAATCTAAATCCTTAGTAATTTAATCCATCTTCCATTATCACATGCAGATGGATAGCGTGACATTCTCTCAATGTCCTGTGGACACAAAAAACACCAAATCAATACCTACTTCCCATAACTTATTGCTGCAAGGGTCATGCATTGAGAGAAAGGATAGGTTCTTTATGCTAAGAAACTTATGGCAACTGAAAAATGTGAGAAGAGCATTTCTTTCTTTCTTTCTTTCTTTTTGTTGGAAATAGGTTTTGAGAGAGAATTTGGTTATCTATTTATTTCTTAGCTCCTGAAATATTCATAGTCAGGGCTGAGGTGTACCTCATTGTCTTACTGCTCTGGACACTTGTCCTGCTGGATCAATACATGCAGGTCATAACTTATTAGCAATCAATATCCCAAGGCTTAATAACAAATCCAGATGTGATGTGGTCATCCGGCTCCCTGATCAGCTGTGCTCTGCAAAAAATACTCAATTTATAATCTATAAAAATTTAGCAATCAAGGTTTGCTTCACCATATTGAGAACAAAATGAAAAATAGTGTGACATGCTGGGTGCGAAAGAATAAAAATGTTATCAAATTCCCTCTTTGGCATCTATTGAAAACAGTTGAAAACTATATCTTTCTATTTTAGCATATTAACCTCTTGCATGCTCAGCACACTCTTTATTGCCATTAATGTATGTGACTTTTTAAATGTTATCCACTTCTGTGTTTCCTCTGTTCTCTACAACTTCCTTCCTCAAAACTACAAACATGGCCATTATGGCTGATGTGTTGTCGTGCTTGTCTTGTCAATCCAAAGAAAAAAGACACCAAGAGATTGATGACTTTGCTGTGTCTGTGACAACACAGAGACTCCTCATTACTGGGCAACTAAGATTGTAATTTTCAAAATTCATTACAGAAAAAGTCCTACAACAGTTTCAATATTTTTTTGGCAGATGAAATTAGGCAGATTGTGCAGTATGACCATGCTTAACACTATTTTAAGGGTGGAATATCTTGTGAATAACAATCACATCAATTAAACATTTAAGAGGTGTTTTACTCTGACATTAATGAGATGTAACTACATGGATATAATGATTCTGACCCCCACACTACTAATGTCTCTCAGAACAGTATACTTTTACTGAAGATCAGAGTTGATGTAGCCTGTATATATATTAACTGATTATTGTAACCCTAGTGAAAATGCTAGTTTGAAAAGTTGAATAGTGGGAAAAGTGCTTGAAAGCTCAGGATAATGCATCTCATGAACTGCGTCTTTTCAGCTTTCCTTCTGTTGTAGCAAAAAACTACAGATGAGGCCATTATGGCTGATATGTCGTCATCCTTGTCTTGTCCCATCCACGCAAACAAAGACAGAAGATCCTGTTGAATGGCTCTGTGATAATGAGACACTGGCAGTCTGCTGTCTGCCTCAGCAGGGCATCAGGATGCAGCAGAAAGCTGGAGCTACATTCACTCCCATTCAAAGTGGCAGCCTGTGATGGAAAGCCTGTTAATGTTCAACTACAGACAGGAACTGATGCAGTGCTTCTGCCAGGGAATGCATCTACACCCCATCTCTATTCATTACCTTTTTGCTGGTTGGCTCAAATAGGGCTGTAGATTTGTGAAGTAATATTGAAAATATGGCATTGCATAACCAACATATGCATGCAATACATACATTTCTGTTTTATTAGCAGAGAGCAGTGATTCTCAATAAAGGGGGTACACGTAACCCAGGGGGAAGCTGCAGCTACCAGGAGGTAACTATCTTAAATCGGAAAAGTAGCTCCAGTATTTTGAAATACCAGACATTATGTTTGATTAAAAACATGTTAGATGTGCCTACAAATAAAATATACCTCATTAATTTTGTATTTAAGAGTAAAATAACTATACTATAGCATTATAAATTGGACTGTTGGCAATTTTTTTTCTGACAATAACTCAGCTTCCTACTGCTCACTTGTAACAGTTTGTAAAAGAGGGTAGTATTAGAAATATGTTAGAAAAGATATTATTAAATTTAATAACTTTAAATTAGAATAACTGCTGTAACAATTGAATTTCTCTTTGATGATTAATAAAGTACTTCTTCTTCTTCTCCTTTTTCTTCTTCTATTTGAGCACTACTGAAGGGACAGAACATCAAAAGGCAAAGGCAAAGGCAAATTTATTTGTATAGCACCTTTCATACACTACGCAATTCAAAGTGCTTTACAAGGCATACAATTACATTAAAAGCATTAAAAGCATTGAAAAGAGCATTTAAAAATAAAGACATTTAACATAAAATAAATTTAAATCAAGTAAAGTAAATTAATATAAACATAAAAGCACATTAAGAAGACAAAGATAACAATTATTCGAAGGCAGCAGTAAATAACAGAGTTTTCAGTCCAGATTTGAATGAGCTGACAGTTTGAGCAGACCTCAGGTGTTCAGGAAGTTTGTTCCACAATTGAGGAGCATAGTGACTAAATGCTGCTTCACTTTGTTTGGTTCTAGTTCTGGGAACACACAATAGACCTGTCCCAGATGACCTGAGGGGTCTGGAAACCTCATAGGGAACCAATATATCGTGGATATATTTTGGTCCACAACCATTTAGTGCTTTATAAACTAGCAATAAAATCTTAAAATCTATCCTTTGACTAACGGGAAGCCAGTGTAGTGATCTGAGAACTGGTGTGATATGGTCCAGTTTCTTGGTGTTTGTAAGGACTCTGGCAGCAGCAATCTGGATTAGCTGCAGCTGCCTGATTGACTTTTTGCTAAGACCTGTGAACAAGCCATTACAATAATCTAACCTACTGAAGATAAATGCGTGAACAAGTTTTTCTGCATCTTGTGTAGACAGAAAACCTTTTATTCTAGCAATGTTTTTCAGGTGGTAATAGGAAGATTTAGTGATGGATTTTATGTGGTTGTTAAAATTCAGGTCTGAGTCAATGATTACACCAAGGTTTCTGGCTTGATTTGTAGCTTTCAATGACATGGAGTCAAGGTGAGCAATGACCTTTGACCTTTCATTTTTGGGGCCAAAAACAATCACTTCTGTCTTGTCTGTATTAAGCTGGAGAAAATTCTGGCACATCCATTCTTTGACTTGATTAATACACTCACATAATGAAATTAGAGGACTATAATCATGAGATGATACTGATATATAAAGTTGGGTGTCATCTGCATAGGTATGGTAGTCAATGTTGTAGTATTCCATAATCTGAGCAAGGGGCAGCATGTAGATATTGAATAAGAGAGGACCAAGAATAGACCCCTGAGGAACCCCACATTTCATTTTTGTTCGCTCAGACTCATAGTTACCAAGTGAGACAAAATAGTCTCTATCTTGTAAGTAAGATTTTAGCCAATTTAACACTGAGCCAGTAACTCCCACCCACGCTTCTAGTCTATCAAGCAGCACATCATGATCAACTGTGTCAAATGCAGCACTGAGATCCAGTAATACTAAAACAGAGGTTTTGGACTCATCATTATTTAAATGTAAATCATTTAAAATTTTAATAAGTGCAGTCTCTGTGCTGTGGTGTGCGCGAAATCCAGACTGAAGTGCATTAAAAAGATTGTTTTGCACCATAAATCTGTGAATTTGTTGAGAAACTACTTTTTCAATTATTTTTCCCAGAAATGGAAGATTTGATATTGGCCTGTAGTTACTTACTGCTGAAGCATCTAGATTAGGCTTTTTAAGAAGAGGTTTTATAACAGCAGTTTTTAAGGCCTGGGGAAACTGCCCTGACTGAAGAGAACTATTGACAATCTGCAATACATCTGGAGCTAAGCTGTTAAAAACATTTTTAAAAAAATTTGTTGGTAAAATATCAAGGCAGCATGATGTCGATTTTAATTGTAGAAGCATTTCTGCCAGAGCTCTGTGATCAAGGAGATCAAAATGTTCTAGATTTATCACTCATCTAAAAGATATGATCTGGTGATCTGGTGTTTTCTGATAGTGGTGGTGAACACTACCTAAAAAAATCAGCCCAGAATCTCTTATAGGTGTTTAAGTGGGTTGAGTTCCTTCATTTTCATTCTCATCAAAGCATTCAGTGACCCCTTGTGCTTTGTCATCCTGAGAAGAGCCCCTCACATCTGGATAGAAATGTTTAAGCACTCAGACCAACTTTCTTTTAGTTTACAGTGACCCTTCCCTCTAAGGGGAGAGGTGGACCATATCATGCCAGCAAAATGTCCCCGACATTATAACAGAGCTAGATCCCTCTACAGTAGGGGTCAAACATTCAGGGTTTTCCTTTCTTTGATCATCCATATTTATACCATAAATTAGTAAAAGTCCAATTTCACCATCACACTGTTCCCTGCTGACATCCATCTATCTCTGTGGGGTCAGTCAGTCAATCAATACTCCACCATGCATCATCCCAGCTTGCAGCTGTACATGTCCTGCTGCCCCCTGCTGCTCTCTCTGCTCTCCCTGAGAGGCGATCTTTCAGTCCTTACTGCTGACCTATGTCCACAAATACTAGACAGATGAGATAATGATTACTGCCTAGTTCCTCTAAAGGTTTACAATTGTTGTGTGCATTGTAAACCATAGTCATGCTCTACAGAAGATGAAAGCATTTGATTTAAATCATAAACCTTTTAACAGTATGGTTCAAGTGTAGCATAGAAGAAAGGGTTGATTGTTGATTGATTAGATGGATTGCTATGAAATTTGGTTCATGCTTCATGGTATTCATCGTTCCTAGAGGAACCATGAATTGACCTTCTCCCACCATGAGGTTGAAATATATAGTAAAAGTGAAAAGTAAGTAAAATGTCTTAACTATGTGTGTGAATTGCCGTGAAATTTGTCATCCATGTCCCCCTGAGGATGAACTGTTATACCACTGGTGACTCTTGATTTTTACATCAACAGGTCAACATTTCAAGTTGCCCAATACCTACAACATGAATTACATTATGCTCAATTGCTCATACTACTGATAGTCCCTGGTGCTAATTTCAGCAAACTTCAGCAACCTAACACATTAATTAAGATGGTGAACATGATAATATTACCTGCCAAACACTGTTAATTTAAACATGTTCCCAACAGATAGCAAAGCCTCACAGAGCTGCTGCCGTGACTGTATACTTCTTCTAGTGTAGCTCTCAACACACTACATATTTATCTTCACATTTTTGGGCTTTGTGTTATCTTGGTATGAATTTAAAGAAATAATCATATTTTGAACTATGTAAATTACAGGAGAGAACCAGACTTTGAGGTTTGCCAACAGCTAATCCAAAATTTCATGCTTATTAGTCTTTGTGGATGTGTCCTTGTATTTCAAGAGCTGTCTGATGGTAATCTGCATCTCTAAATGCATGTCTTAAGATGCTGTCAGTGTGTTTAGTACTAAATTACATATTTGTTTTTACTGCACCTCAACTATTCTTTGGAACTAAAATAAAAATATTAATAAAAAATGAGGTTCACTCTGCAACTGTGGATATAGTGTCTCAGTATCTGAAGGAAGACTTTCTGTAAACTATGTATACTGGAATTTGTTAGTCAGAGAAATGATAACATACCTTTTCCTCACTGCAGCTGTGGTTTAATGGACCACTAGGAAAAGTGATAGAGGAAAAAGAGTCTGTTCCTCTAGCCACTCACCCCAACTGTGGCTGCCGAAACTGGTTCTGCTGGAGGTTTTCTGTTAAAGGGAGTTTTTCCTCTCCACTGTCGCAATGTGCTTGCTCATATGGGATTTGTTGGGTTTTTTGTTTTTTGTAAAGTGCCTTGAGATGATTTGTATTATGATTTGATGCTATACAAATAAACTGTTTTAAAGTTTCCTGGGTTCAATTTCAGTCAATGAAGACTGACCCACAGTATCTTTTTTATCCATAAAGCTTTTTTCCAAGTTGTTTCAAATTGCCTGAAATAAGTATTTAAAAATACCAAATCCTGGTGAAAAATACTCAGCATAAAAAATATCTTTTTAGCTGTAGAGGACACATAATGTTGCTCAAATCTGCAAATTCCCACACAAATTACTTGTCCTTAGTGAGAAGAACATATTGGCATGTAGTTAAATGTTACAGAAATGGTAGAGGATTTGATAAATATTGTTTTTGGTATTTGGGAATTTTCAGACAGTAAAAAAAATACAGAATATTACAACCAAAAACAATCGCTTCATGCCAAGGATTTCATCATTCCTTATCCCTCTTCCTTCTTAAAACTATTTGTAAATCCTTAATGTGGCAATTTAACAAATGAATGCATCTAGCAAGGAAGTGCCTTTTGTGGGGACTGGAAGCCCTCCTGACTGCGTGGGTAAGGTGTGTGGGAGTGCTGTGTAGGCTTTCCCCATACAGAGGGAGTTTAAAGGCCAGCCTACACACTCAGGATCCCGCCTCTATCCCAGCCATGACATCCAGTTGGAGCCTGTCACTAAAATAGCATGCAAGGCAGAAACTATAGAGGAAGAGGACAACAAGAACACCACAGAAGAACAAAAGGCTCTGTGAGTGTGAGTGTGAGTGTGATGAAAGGAAGAAAAATGTAACAGAGAAAGCATCAGGTGGACAGAGATGCAGAAAATGTGTGTGTCGGTGTGTCGATCCTGGTATGTTGAACAGGCCTACTCCTACACACACATTCCTCTGTATGGAAATCAACAGCAATCACAATATGCAAGAAAAGCAGAAGTACATCCAGGAAGATGTGTAGGAGGTGTTGTTCCTTTCCTGAGTGTGACAGCAGTGGGAAACCTCAAAGGGGTTTGGACCTCCTCTCGCGAAATGGTCTGGAACACTATGGGAAAGAATGTTTTTTTGTTTTTTTTTAATGAGGCGCATATGCAGATAGGATTGAATTAAAAGTTACATCATGCACACTGGTTTGACATATATATACCACTAGTAACTAGGCATTTCATGCCACTTGAAATATATGAATTCAACAAATCTTCAACATGAGAAAAAGTGGTATTTTCAAACCTAATCATCTCCATAAATCTGGTGTTGTCATTTATGTGTCTTTTCTGAACAAATGTATGTCCAGCTGCATCTTTGGGAATTATGGGCAAATCAAAAAAGACAAAAATGATCAGACAAAGCAACATCAATCACAGCAACATTTGAAATGTTAACACCCTTAGTAATGACAAGGTCCAGAGTGTAACCTCTGGTATGGGTTGGCTCACTAACATGCTGACTAAGGCCGTAGGTTTCAAGGACAGCAGAAAATTCTTTGGTATTTCTGTCACAGATGTGAACATTAAACTCACCTGTAATAACTAAACAGTCAAACTCCGTGAAGACAACTGAAAGCATCTCAGTAAAATCATCAATTTTGACAACATTGGGGAGGTTTGTAAATGCTTATGTAAAGTATAGAGGGAGATACTTTTAGCTCCATTTTAAAAGATACATACTCAAATGATGAACACTCCCCAAATGACAGCCTGGGGGTAACCATATTATCATATTAGCCCTAAAAAAAGGCGCAAACGCTGTCCTGCTATCTAGACCCAGTCTGGTTCCTCAAAGAGTGGAGGAGGTTATCCGTTAGCCATCTCACTCCACTCCATACTCCAGGTATGGACCCTTTCCCTTGAACAGGTTGTCACATTGCCAAAACAAGTTGAAATTATCAATGAAATGCACTCTTCTTATCTCACAGGCCTTGGACAGCCATGTGTTCAGTGCAAACAGCCGACTGAATTTATTAATCCTCATGTCGATGTTTGGGAGAGGTCCACTGACAAATGACTGGATTTTCAATTTGTCACGTTTCTCTGATAATTTAGAAAAGTCCTGTTTTAAAACTTCTGATTCTCCCTTTCTAGGGTCCACTTCACCCCCATGCAGGATGAGCTGTTTGACTCCTTGGTGTTTTGAAATGACCTGGGAGAGGAGTGCTGCTATATCAGTGACCATGGTACTTGGGTAGCTGCATCTAATAATTCTGCTGTTGTTTATGTAACTGATAGCAGCGTCTCCAAGCAGCAGGATATCTCTGTCCTTCACATTTGGCACAGATTTTTTGTCTCTGTCTCTCTGACTAGTTCCATGGCTCCCATTTTTAAAATTATTACTTTATTGGGCTTGTTTGCAGTCACAGCAGACATTTCTTGCTCATTAGAATTTAGTTCAGACAATGGTTGAAACCTGTTACTGAGCTGTATGTTTGATGATGGTACATATGCTCCTGGGGTGCCAGCATTCTTCTTTCTAATTCTGATGCATTGGCTTGGCACCAAGTTTATGTCAGGTGGCCTTTTTCATATTCTAGAGCAAGAATCTTCGTTCCTGAAGATATATCTGGCAGTTTTGGCACAATGTGTTTTCTTTTCCAAACATGTTGTTGTTAAATGCAAAGATCCTCACTAAAATTTCAAGTCCACTTAAAAGAGGGTAAAATAATGTTAAAAGGTGTATTATAAAATCATTGGATAAAAATAAAAAGGAATAAAAGCAAAGTAAAGCTGGCAGAAGCAGGTGCAAGCAGAAAAGCATCTGCACTCTTCAGAAGCAGGAAGTTGCACCTCAGCCACCCAGCCTCTGAGGCTGCACAAGCCAGTGCTGTCTTAGTGCCGGTCCCAAGCCTGGATAAATTGGGGAGGGCAGCGGTAAATATTTATTTTAAGAAGAAAGAAGCACAGGGTGACAGACGAGTGGAGGAAGGTGCACACAGGTTGACTATGTTTTATGCAGGAGATTCAATTTGAAAGAGATCAGAGACTGTAAAGTTGTGGCAGGAGAAAGCATAGCTAGACAGCACTGCATGGTAGTCTGTAAGATGACTTTGAAAATGAGGAAGAGAAAGAGAGGGAGAACCGAACCAAGAATCAGATGGTGGAAGCTGAAAGAGGAAAACTTTGGTGTGAAGTTCAGGGAAGAGGTAAGCCAGATACTGGGTTCTTATGGAGGTGTGGTGGATGACTGGAAAACTACTGCAGAAGTGGTGAGGGAAACAGCTAAGAAGGTATTTGAGATGACATCTAGACAGAGAAAGGGAGACAAAGAGACTGGAATGAGGAAGTGCAGGAAAGCATAAGGGGAAAGAGACAGGCAAAAAAGAACTGGGATAGTAAGAGAGGTGAGGAAAGTAGGCAGGAGTACAAGGTGATGCGAAGCGATGTCAAGAAAGAGGTGGCAAAAGCTAAGGAAAAGGCATATGACGTATTGTACAAGCTGAACACTAAGGAAAGAGAAAAGTGTTAGGAGTAACAGACTGGTTCAAGGTGAAGGTCGGTCTGCACCAAGGATCAGCTCTCAGCCGCTTCTTATTTGCAATGGTGACGGACAGGTAGATGGATGACATCAGACAGGAGTCTCCATGGACTATGATGTTTGCCGATGACGTGCATAAAGGAGAGAAATCGTGGTGGAATGGTGAAGTTGCAAGGAGTAGTTGTGGCAAAAGATGAGTTTAGATACTTAGGGTCAATTGTTCAGAGTAATGGCGAGTGTAGTAGAGAAGTGAAGAAGAGATTACAGGCAGGGTGGAGTGGGTGGAGAAGAGTATCTGGAGCGATCTGTGACAGAAGGGCATCTGCAAAAGTGAAAGGGAAGGTTTACAAGACAGTAGTGAGACCACCTATGTTGTATCGACTGGAGACAGTGGCACTGACCAAAAGACAGGAGACGGAGCTGGAGGTGGCAGAGCTGAAGATGCTGAAATTTTCATTAGGAGTGACAAGGATGGATAGGCTTAGGAATGAACAGATTAGAGGGACAGTGCAGGTAGGACAGTTTGGAGACAAAGTGAGAGATGCAAGACTTAGATGGTTTGGACATGTCCTGAGAAGGGATGCAGAGTACATTGTGAGAAAAATGCTGAGGATGGAGCTGATAGCCAAGAGGAGAAGAGGAAGGCCAAAGAGGAGGTTCATGGATGTGGTGAAGGAGGACATGCGCGAGGTTGGTGTAACAGAAGAAGATACAGAAAACAGAGAAACATGGAGATGGATGACCCGCTGTGGTGACCCCTAAAGGAAGCAACCGAAAGAAGAAGAAGAAGAAGCTAATGTTACTACTGCTATTATTATTATTATGGTTCTTTTTTTTTTTTTACTCAATTTGCACATCAGTCACTGTTACTGTTAATAAATCATTACCATATGGTTCTACTCAGATTGCACATCATTACTGTCGCTGCTGCTATTTTTATCACTTGTGGTTTTTATTCAGTTTGCACATTGGTTACTTTGCACATACAGTGGGTACAGAAAGTATTCAGACCCCTTTAAATTTTTCACTCTTTGTGTCATTGCAGCCATTTTCCAAAATCAAAAAAGTTCATTTTATTTCTCATTAATGTACACTCAGCACCCCATCTCTCCAATTTATTAAAAAAGAAAAACTGAAATATCACATGGTCGTAAGTATTCAGACCCTTTGCAGTGACCCTCATATTTAACTCACATGCTGTCCATTTCTTCTGATCCTCCTTGAGATAGTTCTGCTCCTTCATTGGAGTCCAGCTGTGTTTAATTAAACTGATTGGACTTGATTAGGAAAGGCACACACCTGTCTATATAAGACATTACAGCTCACAGTGCATGTCAGAGCAAATGAGAATCATGAAGGAACCGCCCAAGGAGCTTAGAGACAGAATTGTGGCAAGGCACAGATCTGGCCAAGGTTACAAAAGAATTTCTGCAGCACTCAAGGTTCCTAAGAGCACAGTGGCCTCATAATCCTCAAATGGAAAAAGTTTGGAACGACCAGAACTCTTCCTAGACCTGGCCATCCAGCCAAACTGAGCAATCGTGGGAGAAGAGCCTTGGTGAGAGAGGTAAAGAAGAACCCAAAGATCACTGTGGCTGAGCTCCAGAGATGCAGTAGGGAGATGGGAGAAAGTTCCACAAAGTCAACTATCACTGCAGGTGCTTTATGGCAGAGTGGCCCGATGGAAGCATCTCCTCAGTGCAAGACACATGAAAGCCCACATAGAGTTTGCCAAAAAACACATGAAGGACTCCCAGACTATGAGAAATAAGATTCTCTGGTCTGATGAGACCAAGATTGAACTTTTTGGCATTAATTCTAAGCGGTATGTGTGGAGAAAACCAGGCACTGCTCATCACCTGCCCAATACAATCCCTACAGTGAAACATGGTGGTGGGAGCATCATGTTGTGGGGGTGTTTTTCAGCTGCAGGGACAGGACGACTGGTTGCAATTGAAGGAAAGATGAATGCGGCCAAGTACAGAGATATCCTGGAAGAAAACCTCTTCCAGAGTGCTCAGGACCTCAGACTGGGCCGAAGGTTCACCTTTCAACAGGACAATGACCCTAAGCACACAGTTAAAATAACAAAGGAGGGGCTTCGGAACAACTCTGTGACCGTTCCAGAGCCCTGACCTAAACCCAATTGAGCATCTCTGGAGACACCTGAAAATGGCTGTCCACCAACATTCACCATCCAACCTGACATAACTGGAGAGGATCTGCAAGGAAGAATGGCAGAGGATCCCCAAATCCAGGTGTGAAAAACTTGTTGCATCATTCCCAAGAAGACTCATGGCTATACTAGCTCAAAAGGGTGCTTCTACTAAAAACTGAGCACAGGGTCTGAATACTTATCACCATGTGATATTTCAGTTTTTCTTTTTTAATAAATTTGCAAAAATTTCTACATTTGTTTTTTTCTGTCAAGATGGGGTGCTGAGTGTACATTAATGAGAAATAAAATGAACTTTTTTGATTTTGGCAAATGGCTGCAATGACACAAAGAGTGAAAAATTTAAAGGGGTCTGAATACTTTCTGTACCCACTGTAAGCCAATATTGTAACACTTACTTTGCATTATAGTTGCACCTTTATATTTCTTTGTTATATTTTTTTCATCATTTCTTTCTGAACACAGTGCCTTTACTCATGTATCTAGTTTATACCTTTTATTACTTGTATTTGGCATTCAATGTGGACAGCAAAGAAAGAATTTCATTGTACAGGGAAACACGTTTTCCTTACTGTGCATATTACAATAAACGCTTTGAATCTCTTGAATCCTGGCTGAGATTTGAAGTTGTTATGGAAAGGATAAAGCTGATGGGGTGGTTCTTGTCACTTGAGCGGCGGTGCATTTGCTGAAAAGTTTATATTTTTTGCTGCAGCGTAGACACATGGGCGCATTGCTCTCTATTTTGAGCATGTTCGTCATGTGTCTCCATTTTAAAAAAATGAACTTGAGCAAACAAAAAACACAATGTGAATGGTCTCTAATCTTTTTGTGACTTTAATTTTAATTCTTTTGTAACCTAGACTTTAATCTTAATCAAACTAGAAATGTCGACCAAAATGCTTTACAAATTCAAATACAAACCACAATATTAACAAAAAACAATAAAATACAATAAAAAACTACTATAGACCCAATAATAAAAACCCAACAAATCCCTTATGAGCAAGCACTTGGCGACAGTGGAGAGGAAAAACTCCCTTTAACGGAAGAAAAAACCTCCAGCAGAACTGGGCTCAGTTTTGGGCGGCCATCTGCCTCGACTGGTTGGGGTGAGTGGATAGAGGAGAGAGAAAAGAACACCAACAATAAACAACAAAGACACTGCAGGTTGGTAGGGCCAGTAACTGCACATCAGCGATATACAGCTCCACGACCGGGGACACCTGCAGAAGGTACAGAGAGAGAGAGAGAGGGAGAGAGCACAAACCAGGGGAGAGAGAGAGCACAAGGTTAGTGACATTCAATGGTGGAATATACATGTGAGGGGGGAGGAGAGGAAGAGAGGGGAAGGGAAGGGAGTGTTGGGGTTAGGGTAGGGGAGCTCAGTGCACCGATGGTCCTTGGGAAGTCTAGGCCTATAGCAGCATAACTAAGGGATGGTTCAGGGTTACCTGAAGCCAACCTTAACTATAGCCTTAAAAGTACAGAGAATTTCTGCCTCCTGAACCCAGACTGGGAGCTGGTTCTAGATAATTATAAATCCTTATCATGAAATATCTTGAAAACTTTAGCCAACCAGCACCTTTATCGCCTGTTTTCTAATTAGTCTAATTCAAATGTGTAAGAATAAGCACATTTTATCCTGGATGTCACTAATTTCCCAAATTTTGAAGACCAGTGTTACTAAATGGAGCATGCACTGCCTAGCTTTCGATCTCTGGATGGCCTTGTTCTCCTCATTGTTCTTAGGCTGTCCAGCCAAACCTGCCTCCGTGAGTCTTCACTCCATACCCCAGGAATACTGAGACCCAGGGGTCACAACTCTCCCTTCACATCAACTTCCTGCCTGGAACTATGCAACCTCAAGTGTGGCTTTATTCATTACCCAGACTAGAAATGGTGACAATGAACAGCCTGTACAGACTATCGGAATTATAGCATCAGTAGCAAAGAGCTGTTAGCAGTGAAGTTGGCTTTTGGGGAAGGGCAACACCGGTTAGAGGGAGTGGCACAGCAGCTCTTAATCTGCTCAACCTGTGGTTGACTATCTGCAGTGTGTGAAGAGTCTTAATGCCAGGCAGCCTCTTTGGCTCTGGTTCATCCTTTCTTATTGCCTAAGAACGCACAACACCAAGCTATCATGGCAGTTTCAGGCTGGAGAGGCATCCCAAACTGTGGAGACCATCCTGCCAGCAACTTCCACATGAGTGGTGGACCCAGGCCTGACATTTTGAGAAATATATAAGACATTTATTTGTATTACTGCAACATTTCCACTTTTTGATGCATATTTGTAACATATCACAAGACTGCTTACGGATGTATTTGGTATCAGTTTCAGCACCATGCTATGAAGCTCTTAAGAATATGTTTTTTTAAAAAATACAATCATTTTTATGTTTAATATAAGTAATATGAATTTAATCAGTCTAAATCTAACCATTTCATTATTAAGAATATGTCAATAGTAAGCTCCTAAAAAAAACTCCTATCCAAAACCTTTATTTATAATAGATAGATAGATAAATAGATAGATACTTTATTCAGATTGTCCTGCAGCTCTTATATTAACTTTAACATAGAAATTTCACTATAAAATATAAAATATAATTAACAGATAAAGGTACTCAGTTAATAACATAATATAAATAGTGTAACTAACATCATGAACAACATGTAACAACAAACATCTATACTACTAAATAGTATCTTGTATTAGGAAGGCAAATTTCACAGAAAATACAGATAATTCTGTTCATAAAAAATGTTGTTCATATTAAAGAGTACAGCATGTGAAGTGCCCATACACTAGTGTCCTTAGAGCCAGAGTTTGGCAAGTGGCACCCCCTGATGGTCAGATCAGTGAACAGCACAACATACAAACCACAGATTAAGCACATTACACAAAACATGTAGTTATTGTAGCATGTACAACAACATGACACAGGAATTTCATATTCTCCCAGAATTATAATATTTTTTGGGAGGGGGGGAAATTAAATTGACTATAAAAAGGTTTGGAAAAACATGAAATTAACTTTTATTGACTGCAGCATGTTTAGTTGCATGTTTCTGACACACTGCATAATTTTAACAGCCGAAAGTGTTTCCTTGTTTTGTTTGTATTCAGTGTTTTCAACATTTATTTAGTAACAGTATTTTCAATGAAAGGCCATGTCTCTTTTTCTGGAATAACCTAATCATATTCTCAAATTTACACACTCACACCTGGAAGCTGCCGAAGTACAACTACAGTCTGCCATTGAGAGGCTTCACTACGCAGCTGGGATTGCTTGTTCAAGATCACCGCAGTGTTGGGAAGCATTGTGGTGGTCCCACCCAAATTTACCATTTACAGTCACAGTAATCTAACCTTTAGGCCCTGCCCCTTATTTTCTGTGCAAATATACATACACATCAAGTAATATCAGTGTAATGATAATAATTATCCATCAAGCCTAAGCATGCCCAGACGTCCAAATGCTGTACCAGTTCCACAAACCTTATGCAGCCTACCCTGAGTACATGCCATATCTACACATAGCATATAGATGAAATATACTATGAGATTTAAATATAAGAGAAACTGCACACTTCAGTACAATCACAATACAAATCATCTCAAGGCACTTTACAAAAACTAAAACTAAAAACCCAACAAATCCCTTATGAGCAAGCACTTGGTGACAGTGGAGAGGAAAAACTTCCTTTAACAGAAGAAAAACCTCCAGCAGAACCAGGCTCAGTTTGGGCGGCCATCTGCCTCAACCGGTTGGGGTGAGTGGATAGAGCAGAGAGAAAAGAACAGCAACAATAAACAACAAATAGACACTGCAGGTTGGTGGGACCAGTAACTGCACATCAGCGATATACAGCTCCAGGACCAAGGACACCTGCAGAAGGTACAGAGAGAGAACAGAGAGAGAGGGAGAGAGCACAAACTAGGGGAGAGAGAGAGCACAAGGTTAGTGACATTCAATGGTGGAAGATACATGTGAGGTGGGAGGAGAGGAAGAGAAGAGAGGAGGGAGGATTAGGGTTAGGGTAGGGGAGCTCAGTGCACCGATGGTCCTCGGGCAGTCTAGACCTATAGCAGCATAGCAGTTGCCTGAAGCCAACCCTAACTATATGCTTTGTCAAAGAGTTAGGTTTTAAGTCTAGCCTTAAAAGTACAGAGAGTGTCTGCTTCCTGGTTCCACAGGAGAGGAGCTTGATAGCTAAAGGCTCTGCCTCCCAATCTGCTTTTGGAAACTCTGGGAACCACAAGTAGAACTGCACTCTGAGAGCGAAGTGGTCTATTGGGATAATATGGTACTATGAGGTCTTTAAGGTATGAAGGAGCTTGATTATGAAGGGATTTGTATGTGAGAAGAAGGATTTTAAATTCTATTCTGTATTTTACAGGGAGCCAATGAAGAGAAGCCAATATAGGAGAAATATGATCTCTCTTTCTAGTTCCTGTCAGGACTCTGGCTGCGGCATTCTGGATTAATTGGAGGCTTTTTATGGAGATATTGGGACATCCAGATAGTAATGAGTTACAGTAATCTAGCCTTGAGGTAACAAATGCATGGACTAGTTTTTCTGCATCATTTTGAGACAGGATGTTCCTAATTTTGGAAATGTTGCGCAGGTGAAAGAATGCAGTTCTAGAGATTTGTTTTATGTGTGAGTTAAAGGACATGTCCTGGTCAAAAATAACTCAGGGCTATGCCATCTAGAGTAGCTATAATTTTAGAAAAGTTATTTCTGAGATTTTTTGGCACAAATACAATGACTTCTGTTTTCTTTGAGTTTAAAAGTAAAAAGTTACTGGTCATCCAAGCCTTTATGTCAGTTAGACAGGCTTGAAGTCTGGTTAACTGGTTTGTGTTAACAGGTTTCATAGATAGATACAACTGAGTGTCATCTGCATAGCAGTAGTAATTAATAGAGTGCTTCCTAATGACATAGCCTAAAGGAAGCATGTACAGGGTGAACAGAATCGGTCCTAGCACAGAGCCTTGTGGAACTCCATAACTAACTTTTGTTTGAGTGGAAGGTTCATCATGGACATGAACAAACTGGAATCTGTCCGATAAATAGGATTGGAACCACTTTAACGCTGTTCCTCTGATACCAGTCACATGCTCCAGTGTCTGTAATAAGATGTTGTGGTCAATGGTGTCGAATGCAGCACTAAGGTCTAGGAGGACAAGTATAGAAACAAGTCCATTATCTGAGGCTAAGAGAAGATCGTTGGTGACTTTTAACAGTGCTGTTTCTGTACTATAAAATCTTCAAATAGTTCATTCCTGTGTAAGTGGTCTGATAGCTGCTTAGCAACAGCTTTTTCTAGGATTTTAGAAATAAATGGTAGGTTGGATATTGGTCTATAATTAGCCAAGACTCCTGGATCAAGACTAGGCTTTTTGAGTAAAGGTTTGATTACTGCAGTCTTAAAGGCCTGTGGTATGTAGCCTGATGCTAGAGATAAATTTACCAAGTCTAATAAAGATGAGTTACTTAATGGCAGGGTGTCTTTAAGCAGTCTAGTCGGGATGGGGTCTAAGAGACACGTTGATGATTTCGATGAAGCAACTACTGATGTAAATTCAGAGAGATCTATGGGAGAGAAGCAGTCTAAACATAACTGAGGTCCTACAGATGATTCAAGAGCTACTGTAGTAGAAGATTCATTTATTGCAGGTATAGGAAGCATCTGCTGAATTTTATCTCTAATAGTTGTGATTTTATTTGTAAAGAAACTCATAAATTCATTACTGCTGAGAGCTAAGGGAACACTGGGCTCAACAGAGCTGTGACTTTTTGTCAGCCTGGCTACAGTGCTGAAAAGAAACCTGGGATTGTTCTTATTTTCCTCGATTAGTGATGAATAGTATGCAGTTCTGGCTTTACGGAGAGCTTTTTTATATGTTAGTTTCCAGGCTAGAAAAATTTCCTCTAAGTTTGTGGAACGCCACATCCTTTCCAGCCTTCGTGATGCCTGCTTTAAGGTACGAATATGTAAATTATACCATGGGGCTAGTCTTCTCTGATTCACTAACTTCTTTTTCAGAGGGGCCACAGAATCAAGCGTTTCACGCAGTGAGGTTACAGCGCTGTCAACAATATGATCAATTTGGTAGGGAGTGGGATTGAAGCAGCTGCCCTCCACTATGTTTATACTTGGCATAGATGTAAATAAAGATGGAATCATTTTCTTAAATTTAGTAACAGTGTTGTCGGATAAACATCTGCTGTAGTGGAATTTTCTTCCAAACACTGCATGATCCATCATTTTAAATTCAAAAGTTATTAAAGAATGATCTGACAAAACAGGATTTTGGGGAAAAACTATTAGATGTTCAATTTCGATGCCATAGGTCAGAACAAGATCAAGGGTGTGATTAAAACAGTAGGTGGGTTTATTAACATTTTGAATGAAACCAATTGAATCTAATATAGAATTAAATGCAATGCTGAGGCTGTTATTTTCAACATCTACATGAATGTTAAAATCTCCCACTATAATGATATATGTAGATTCGTACAGGTTGGCGAAGCAGAGAGACAGGGATGGAAATGTGTTGACAGGTGCCACAAGTGTGATGGAAAGATGGAAGGAATACTTTGAAGAGTTGATGAATGACGAAAATGTCAGAGAGCACAGAGTAGAAAAGGTGACTGTTGTGGAGCAGGAAGTAGCAAAGATCAGTAAGGATGAAGTGAGGAAGGCATTGAAGAGGATGAAGAATGGAAAGGCAGTTGGTCCTGACGACATACTTGTAGAAGTATGGAAGTGTTTAGGAGAGGTGGCAGTAGAGTTTTTGACTGGGCTACTTAACAAGATCTTGGAGAGTGAGAGGGTGCCTGAAGAATGGAGGAGAAGTATACTGTTGCCCATTTTTAAGAACAAGGGAGACGTGCAGCTTTATTCCTACAGAGGAATAAAGCTGATGAGTCACACAATGAAGTTATGGGAAAGAGTAGTGGAGGCTAGGCTGAGGTCAGAAGTGAGCATTTGTGAGCAGCAGTATGGTTTCATGCCAAGAAAGAGCACCACAGATGCAATATTTGCGTTGAGAATGCTGATGGAGAAGACACATTGTGTCTTTGTAGATTTGGAAAAAGCATATGACAGGGCGTCGAGAGAGGAGCTGTGGTCCTGTATGAGGAAGTCTGGAGAGGCAGAGAAGTATGTTCGAGTGGTGCAGGACATGTAGGAGAGCTGTAAGACAGTGGTGAGGTAGGGGTGACAGAGGAGTTCAAGGTGAAGGTGGGACTGCACCAAGGATTGGCCATGAGCCCCTTCTTTTTTGCTTTGGTGATGGGCAGGGTGACAGATGAGGTTAGACAGGAATCTCCGTGGACCATGATGTTTGCAGATGACATTGTCATCTGTAGTGAGAGCAGGGAGCAGGTGGAGGTTTGCTCTGGAAAGGAGAGGAATGAAGGTTAGCTGCAGCAAAACAGAGTATATGTGTGTAAATGAGAGGGACTCGGGTAGAACGATGAGGTTACAGGGAGTAGAGGTGAAGAAGATGGAAGATTTTAAGTACCTAGGGTCAACAGTCCAGAGCAACGGAGAGTGTGGAAAAGAAGTGAAGAGAGATGTGTGCAAGTAGGTTGGAACGGGTGGAGGAAAGTGTCAGGTGTGATGTGTGACAAAAGAGTGTCAGCAAGAATGAAAGGAAAGGTGGACAAGACAGTGGTGAGACCAGCAATGTTGTCTGGTTTAGAGACAGTGGCACTGAGAAAAAGACAGGAGGCAGAGCTGGAGGTAGCAGAGCTGAAGATGTTGAGGTTCTCTCTGGGAGTGACGAGGATGGATAGGATCAGGAATGAGTACATCAGAGGGACAGCTCATGTTAGATGTTTTGGAGAAAAAGCCAGGGAAGCCAGATTGAGATGGTTTGGATATGTTCAGAGGAGGGACAGTGAATACATTGGTAAAAGGATGAGGTTAGAGTTGCCAGGAAGGATGCATAGAGGAAAACCAAAGAGGAGGTTCTTGGATGTAGTGAAGGATGAGGATAGTTGGTGTGGGTGAGGAGGATACAGAGGATAGAGTTAAATGGAGGCAGATTATTCGTTGTGGTGACCCCGGAAGGGAGCAGCCGAAAGGAAAAGAAGATACTTTTTAAAAATAATTTGTCATGTCTTTGACAAAACAACGTGACTTTACTAATAAAACTGGCTTATGTACTTTCATGTGGGGGAGATCAGTGTTGTTACGAGTTGGTGGTGTGTGTCAGAGAGAAGGAGGAGAAGTAGGACCCAAATGCAGAACACAAAAACCAGGCTTTATTTCCTCCTGGGGAAATACCAGGGTTCAGGAAAAGAAATACAACGTATAACCGAGTGTAACGGTACCTCAGTATAACCGAATGTAATGGTAGCACAGACTAAGCACACACAGAACATCTGCAACCTATGTATAATGCTTCCACATAAACAAAGGGAAGCAGGGCACCTATATAGAAAGGACAGAATAAAGATTGACCAAAAAATTGACCACAGGTGAAACAAGTGAACTCAATGTGTGAAGCTTCCAGGGACCGGTGCAGGGGAAAAAGGGAAGTTTTTTCAAAGTGAAAGGTCCCCAGCAGGAAGTCCCAAAGGGGAACCATGACAGTTTATTTGGTGAATGCATCGTCAGTGCATTATTATCTGAATAGGTTTAAATGACCACTAAATGATAATACTATTTAATGATGTGCATTTTAAACTCCAGGACAGGTTTTAATTAAAGTCTTCAGGCAAATAAAAAAGTTTTGTTTTTTAAAGCTACTGTAATGAAAAGGAATTTCCGCATTGAATTGAGAAAGTTTTTCATCTCAAAATGCAATAGGGGCATGATTGTTTATATGACAAAAATATTATTTTCAACATGCTTAAGCTACTTGGTTATTCTTCGCCTCTATAAATGCGGCCTTCTGCCAGTGTCCCCTGTGTCTGGGGACTGGAGGGATTTCACTCCTCTCTCTTTGTTTCTTCTACAGATCAGTGTTCTCTTTTTGTGGTATTTCATACATTTATAAAGATTAGTTGTGTTGTCAAACTGGTGAACAGTCTTGTTACACACATCGTAGTACATTTAGGCTACTGCCACACAACACTCTACAGCTCTTCCTCCTCTCTGCCATCATGTTTTCACTCACTTTCTACAGTCAAACACAAAACACTGGAGAACCGGGGGAACATACAAGATGTGAAAGGAGCTTTGGTGTTTGCACAGACATGTCTGGTCTTTGATGAAACAGGACCAACGCTTGGAATGTAAAACTTAAAGTATGGATCCCATCACTCTAGTATTGCTCAATATTGATACCAATGTTAGTATCGATACTATCGATATTTGATCGATCCGCCTACCCCTAATGTGCGCTGCAGGGGCGTGTCCAACTGAGTGGCCTGGAATCTGATTGGCCACCTCACGTGCCACCTCGCGGGATTTTAATTCTCGTGAAATCTGTTTAATTAACAGATTGTAATATTGCATGAGGTTACATACTCTAATACAGTAGGTGGCGGCATGCACTTTTAATGTTAGTTTGTAGTCCGCTAGAAAACGCTCAAGAAGAAGCTTCTTGTGAAGCGAACATGTTTTGATTCGGAGTAGTGAGCAGTCAGTAACAGCAAGTCTCTGGGAGTTTTACGTTGTTCTTGGCTAGGCTAGGCTAGCTATTGTCAGCTATCAGTTTCAGTGTTGCAGATTGTGAGAATCAGCAGACAGAGGTCATAATCACAGGTATCACCACAGTTTGCAGCTCCTCCTGCTGAGCTGCTCTCTTCACTACTCTTCAGTGGTGTTCCTGTGCTGAAAGGCCACCATAGCACTCTGACAATGATGCCAGTGTTCTACTATATTCATATGCCCCCAGCCACTTCCTGCCATAAATCTTCTCTTTCTTCCCTAAACCCCTCACATTTTTCTCACTCCACTTTATACATTCTTTTTCTCTCTATTTGTCTAACTGAGCCACAACTCAATTCACATTTGTCTGTAGTTTGCATAGACAGCCACAGAGTTCCTCTAAGACAGTGAAGAGAAGCTGAAGCACTGCTCTTTTAATTGTAGGCAGGGCCAATGTTGTGGTACATGCTATGATGATTCTCATCTACACTTAATTTAATTCAATTAAATTCAATTTAGTTTCATTTGTGTAGCGCCAAATCACAATTCAATCATCTCAAGGCAAGGCAAAAAAAACAAAAAACAAAAAAAACAACCAATCCCTTATGAGCAAGCACTTGGTGACAGTGGACTTTTTAAAAAATATATAATTATAACATATATGTTACATAATATAATTATAATATAACTTTCCAGAGAAAAATACATAATAAATACATAAATTGGTATTATACTAAAATGGAAAGTCTGGTAACAAATGTGCTTTTACACTTCTAAACTAATATTACTGCTATTATTAAAATAGTATGTCATAGTGTAGCTGTCATAATATGTGATTCATAAACCATTTCTTTTCTTAGATATTAAATAAGTGAGTGCGTAGCATATCAATTAAAGCTGCTTAATAAACCATAAATCCATGTTTTATAGGTTTTTATATTCTGTGCTACTGTGTTCACCTCTAATTTCAGTTAAGATCTAATAAAGAAAACTGATATAATGCTTCATGGAGGAAGATATGAACAGGAAGTATACAATAGTATGAAATGAGCACCATCTACTGGTATGATAGACCAAATCTAGCTAGTTAATTCTAGCCTCCAGTAATTTTCTAGTCTTTTACAGTAATAATACCTTTACCAACGTTTTTGAAACAAATCAGTAGGCTACCCCTGTCTCTATCATGTCAAAACTTTGTAACCAATATTCATGTTGAAATCACTATGTTACTTTTGGTCATTTTAACTATTATGAATTAAGCTCGCCATTATTTACTAATCGCTTGGTCGATAAAATGTCAAATATGCTAAAAGCATTTTCATAACATTATTCATGCTGATCAACAGTTCAAATCCAAATTGTCATAAATATCTGAAAGCCTAAACCAGGGAATATTGTACATATACCTACACACTACAAGTAAAAAATCTCCACATATTTTTAAATGTGTCAACATATATGGATATGTAAATTCCAAAAATATATTTTTAAATGAATCTATAACAAATGTCACTTATACTATAGCAATTGTAATGGCCATTTATCCTTAACCAAGTTATCCACAAGTAGCTTAATCAAATGGCCACTGAGGACCGTCAAACTCAGGTTTATGCAGGTCAAAAATAAGTGAATGTTCATACCAAAAGATATGGTTTCGTGATGATTTATTTACACATTGGTCAGAAGATTTACAGACAATAAATGCACCTGCATCCCCTCTGTCCCTGGTAAAAAAAAAAACATGTGCCCTCGGTCCTGTCAGACCCTCCCACCTTGACCTACTTATATCAATTCACCAGCCCCACCTGTAACAAATGAAACAACCTAAACAAAAACACAAATAGCTCCAACAGTTATTCATACACTCACCCCCACAACACTTACATTCTTAAACATCTTACAGGCCACAAAACTGAGTTGTTTTTATTGGCGCAAAGCTTAAGATGCACTGCACAATTTACAAACAAAATAATTCAGTAAGTATTGTATTCAAAGAAAGGCATGCATCCATATTTGAAGTACACAAACAAAAGCATAAATGAACTGATTAAAAACAGAATATATATATAAAAGTTAAAGAATTATAGCATCTCTCAGAAGTAGTTAAAATCACAGGTTTACCAGAAAAGAGGTTTAGAGTTAAGAGACTGGTAAAAGCAACATGAACATAAAGAAGCACAGATTGAGGGATAATAAAGGTCAAACTTCAAAAACAATCATATCCATCAATCCATCCAGTATCTGGAGCTTATTCCTGGGTTCTAAGGGGCCAGAGCCAGTCCCAAATGATACTGGATGAAAGGTGGGGTGCACGCTGGACAGATTGCCAGTCTATCACAAGGCTCCACACAGAAAGACCCCAGGTTGAGCAGGATTTGAGCCACACCACGGTACTGAACTTGATCCTACAATTCCCATTTCACAGCTTTCTTTTAACCCCAAGCACAACTGAACAGTCACATGTACCAAAGCTACAGGACAATTTTCCACAGCATTTCTAAATGTGCTACACTTACATGCTACAGAGTTTTTTGATTTTTTGTCTCTGCTGAAAGATTACTGAACTGCCAGCAGAAAGTGGCCACAAGCAGCACATCATACATTACTGAATCTCCAGCTAAATCACAAATTATCCATTTCACAGAACCTACGCTGTAATCGATAGAAGCAACAATCTCTCATACTGAAGTTAATCACAAGCAATATTCTGAAAACACGTGACTGCGAAACAGTCATGATATAGCAAGATTACTGAAAAGATAGTATACACCCACAATGGAAAAATATATTTGCTATTTTTTACAGTAAACTAAGATTAAAAAGTGGGCAAATCAATTCAGTTCTAGCAATTGACATAACTACAAATATTTCTTCAAAATCATAATCTTGTCCCCATGTCCCCAAAAGGTTCCCCATGGAATTTTATACCTCTGGTAGCAAGATGGAGCTGTTTTTCTATGAGTGGGACACTATGTTGTTCAACTTGTGCACATGCACACACAAATTTAACTGATGGCAGGTGGTGAGAACATGATAAGAATTGCTTCAATTCACCAACAAAAGTTGAGAAGAAGAATCCTGAACACTGGATATTATAGTTGTAAAAGCCAGTGTTTGGTTTGTCCATTCTGGGCTACCGTAAAAACACTGCAGTGCAATATGGTATGGTGTTTTTTGGTGATTATCCACTAATAACATATTAATGAATGCTATATTCCATTTATGCTAATAGATCTCTCTACGTATTACACGTTGTATCTTTAAAGTACAAAGTCAAGAAAATGGCACATAAAGAGCAGAAAATTAAAAACATCGTTCATATTCTGCTTTTTTAAATTACTACTATCATTAAATTACTAATAATGTTTTTTTTCTAAAAAACAAACCTCTTATCTATTGTGAAGAAACCTGCTCTCCACTACCAGGATATTTTATTGTTATAAGCAGAAGTGATTTTAAATTTTACACAAATATTTTCCTAAAGTTAATAATTGAAATTTGAAATTATTTAACAATAAATATTGGACCTGTGATATTTTCATACTAATGGTCTTTGTTTGAATTCCACTATAGTTTCAAATACTCCATTTAATTAACTTCACAAACTATCACATGCTCAATCAGAGAAAACCCTATCTCAGAAAGTGATATTTGTATTAAATTCCAAGTAGCATGGATAAATGACTGGACAAGCATTATGTTGAATCAAAAGAAAGTCATTTAGATGGAATTATGTTTTTTAAACATATTTGCTTTTTGCAAAATTGTAGTATGAAAAGTAATTTCTAAGAAACAGGGTTGCCGGAGGATCTTATAAATTATATTATTATGATCAATTTTTGGATCCCATGATCTCAAATTCCATAATAAATCAGGTGAACATTTTAAGTTATTTTTAAAATCACTTTTAATAATTAGAAATACTTCTGATAGTGTAGCACAATTAGTTTCTCATCAGTCAGTCCATCTCAATTTTTCATTTAAAGCCCACTCTAAGGGAAAGTTCCACCCAGACTGAAGGGGGTGAACTTCTGAGCCTGCTGAGCTCCAATCTCCGCCACATATAGAGCTCCAGTCTTCATGTCCAGGTCTACCAGGTGGGGCTTCACTTCATCAGCAAGCTGGATCACACTGACCACTCTGCACTGGCCAATCAAACCCACTGGTGGTGCATCCAGCAGTGAAATCTGATTGGTGTTGAGCTGGGCAACAACAAAATACTTTTTGTCTGTGGTCAGGCGGACAGAATAAGGTGCATCTTCAGTGAAGCAGCTGCCCCATGTTCCCAGCCAGTCTCCAGTAATGGAGTTAAACACCTGGATCCTCTTGTTACCCCTGTCAGCCACCCACACCCTCTGTGCATTGTCCACGGTGACACTGTGGGGGATGTAGAATTGAGCCGGGCCTTGTCCTTTCTCTCCATGCATCCACAACACCTCCAGCTCTTTAGACAGTTTGATGAGTCGGTTGTTCATTCCGCCATCTCCATCCACGATGTACATTTCCCCAGAGTCATGGACGAAGATCTCAGCTGGCTGGTCAAACTGCAGAGGGTTCAGCCCTGAGCCTGCTTTCCCTGGTGTACCCAGCACCTAGCACATAAAAGAAAACATTCAACAACAAGCGACAGAGTGTATGTCAAAAACTAAATACTCAAAACATCAGTTTGGCTTTTTGGGATTGAGAACATTAAAAGCAGCCTAAGAATTCACAATTGATTAAGATGTAGTTTTCTTCCATTTGGATGTGTTAGCATCTAAAGCTATGTATGTTTTGGTAACATTAGTAACTTATATTTTTGGGCGCCAGGCGCCATATTCTATAATGGCGCCTGTTAGCTGGCAGCCTGTTACAGCAACTCCTCTGTTTGTTTTTTGCAAGTTTTTTACTGAATTATCATCTGTTAATCCAAGTCAAATCAAAATCTATGCTTTCTCTCTGATAACGTATGAAAGTGGATGAGTTGGGTTTTTTCTAATTCCTCTGGAGAAAATATATGTTTCTGTGGCAATGGCATCTATACAAGAAAGCAACTGTTAGCTCTCAAGGGAACAAGTCTGCTTCTTGGTATAAAACCTGAAATCCCCCAAGACCTGAGGAGGCGTAGGAGGGGCTGAAGCATCGAGAAAAACGTAGGAGATTTAAACCATTTCTCCCAAAAATTATTATGGGAAATGTGAGATCACTCTGCAACAAAGTGGATGAACTTACAGCTTTAGCTATCAGCCAGCGACCGTACAGAGAGTGTAGCTTGCTTTGCCTCAACGAGACCTGGCTGCATGAAAATATACCGGACAGCTCACTTGAACTGCCTGGGTTCTCACTAGTGCGAGCGGACAGAGGCAAATAGAGCGGCAAGAAAAGAAGAGGTGGTCTTGCAGTTTTTGTTAACTCTAAATGGTGCAACCCTGGACATGTAACAGTGAAAGACTGTATCTGTACTCCAGACATTGAGCTGTTGGTGGTTGGACTGAGGCCATACTACCTGGTGAGGAAGAACAGGTGAGGAAGGAACTAGCTAAACTAAAGGCCAACAAAGCAAAAGGACCAGATGAGATCAGTCCCAGAGTACTTAAGGTGTGTGCTGGACAGCTTGCAGAGGTTTTTCAGAAACTCTTCAACCTCTCTCTGAGGCTCAAAAAGGTGCCTAAGTTGTGGAAAACTTCCTGGATTGTCCCATTACCAAAAAGAACCCGTCCCAGTACCCTTAGTGACTTCAGACTAGTAGCGCTAACATCACATGTCATGAAAGTGTTTGAGAGATTGGTCCTGCAACACATGAGGTCCCAAGTGTCTGAATTTCTGGACCCTGTGCAGTTTGCATATCAAGAACACATCAGAGTGGAAGATGCCATCATCTTCTTAATCCACAGAGCATACTCCCACCTGGAGAGGCAGTGCAACACTGTGAGAGTCATGTTTTTTGACTTTTCAAGTGCTTTCAACACTATTCAGCCCCACCTGCTAAGTGCAAAGATGCAGGATATGGAAGTTCCCGCAGATATGGTGGAGTGGATTGGTGTTGATTGGTGTAACAACAACTGTCTAAAGCTCAATATGAAGAAAACCAGAGAACTGGTGGTGGACTTTAGGAGGAACAGGAAGACCCTAGTCCCTGTCTCCATCCTTGGAGACGAAGTAGAGATTGTGGACTCCTACAAATACCTTGGAGTCCACATTAACAACAAACTGGACTGGTCAAACAATACAGATGCACTCTTCAAGAAAGGACAGAGCAGACTGTTCTTCCTCAGGAGACTCTGTTCCTTTGGTGTGTGCAATAAGCTACTGAAGATGTTCTATCAGTCTGTAGTAGCGAGTGCACTGTTCTTTGCAGTTGTGTGCTGGGGAGGTGGCATCAAGGCTGGTGAGGCCAACAGACTAAATAAGTTGATCAGGAAGGCAAAATCTGTTGTTGGACTGGAACTGGACAGTCTGGAGGCTGTGGCAGAGAGGAGGATGGTGGACAAAATCAACTCCATACTGGACAATTCTGCCCACGCACTTCATGAGGAACTGTGGCGAATGGGAAGTTCATTCAGCCACAGACTAAGTCCCCCTATAGCCAAGACTGAAATATTCAGGAAGTCTTTTGTGTCCACGGCCATAAGACTCTATAATTCCTCAATATAAACAATAACGTACGCGCGCACACACACACACACACACACACACACACGCATGCTGCTTCTTCTTATATGGTCACAATTTTATATGTATCAAATTAATATGACTGTAATTTTGTATATTTGTGTTGTTTGAGGTTGGCAGTAATGAGAATGATGTATTGGAATGTGAAATGTACTCATTAATCAGCTAACACTAGCTTTGGACTGGAGGCTGTAGAAAACACACTGATGTGTAGTTTACATTATAGAAAGAGACAGGACAGGAGGAGCAATCACTGGTAAGGAGGGGTTTATAGTTTGAGATTTACTAAACCCTTTAGCAAAAGAGAAGAAAGCATGTAGAGAACCTTAAAATGTAAACTAAGTCAATGGCACCTGAATTAACAGTTCCTAGCTCCAAATCAAATCCTACTGTAAATAAAGCTGTTACCTGCAGAAGCTTCCCAGATGGTGAGTACTGCTTGATGGAGTGACCGTAGAGGCCATTCCCCACATCTGTGATCCACACTGTATGGTTTGATGCTGCATCTGCTAAAAATATCCCATGAGGCATCTCCAAAGTGGTTGTGTTCCAGGACATAAGAAAATCTCCACTTGTGGTAAACACCAGCACTTTGGGAACATTGTCACCTGGAAGCAAAGCAAAGGCAACAATGAGCATAAAATGTGGAATAATAGGCAGCTGAAGACAGTCTCCAACAAATTTACTATTATGTTGATTCATATGATTAAAATCTATAATGACCAGCAGCTTTACATAGTGAACCTGTTTTTAAAATGAACACCAAGCTTGTTCTTCTGGGGGTCTAATCTTCTAAAAAGCCAACAAGTCTATGTTGTGATGTTAAATTGTTAATCATGAGATTCTAGACAAGATTCTTTGCGACCCTTTCTGGTCAGTGGTTAAATGTTTTATTGGAGCAGACTTTCTGGTTGCCTAAAGAGTTAAAAAGACAGGGTTTTGTCTCATTGCACACACGTGTAACATTTGCATGTAGTGCAACAACTGCATACTCTGATGTATTTCACAGAGATCACAAATGGATCACCTGATGTAACATGGTGTAGCCCTAAGTGTCAATACTGAAAGCATGAGAAAGTTTACTACAGCTGGTTAATGAGCCCAGCCCTTCAATACATGGCTAAGCATAAACAGAAAATCCAAAAAGCATGCATGCAAGTCTTCAATTCCCACCTTAAATAATACAAATAACATTTTCAGAAAATAAACCATGTACAAGTCTTAGTATGCATTTTCACCTCTGTGTGTATCCTCTCAAATATTAATCAACAGTTTTTAAATATTTTATCTATTAGTTCTATGCACACAGGCATGCTTTTACTAATTTATATTAATATTTTAATTACACAAACTGGTAAAATGCAAAATAATTGTTTGCTCCAACTTGTTGAGTTGAGTTAATGCATGCATTTACCTCTCTGTGCCACATATACCATATCAGCATACTGGTTGACAGCCACTCCAAACACGTCCCCAGTGAAGAGCTCTGGATATGTGGGCCAGCTCAGGTCCAGTTTGTACAGGGGTCTGCCCAGCAGCTGGTAGTCATGTCTGAGGCTGGAGCCACCCGGCTGCTGGATCCCGAAGGTGCCGTACAGTACCATCACGAGAAAGAGTAATGACACCATACTGGAGGCTATCAAACATATCTGACCTCTCTTTTTCATCAACATCAGTGGTTTCGGTTTTGGTTTAAACTACGTATAATATCCTAGTTAAATGAGGTTAGCTAATCCTTCCTGATGTTTCAAGCAGCAAAGGAGAGGAAGAAGTCACCGAACGTCAGACTGTCTGCTTCGTTAAAGGGAAATCTGGCAGAATGCTATAACATAAATTAACTGGCTATTTATATAAAATATAAAACCCATCGAGCACATCTAATTCGCTTCCGAAAACAAAACAAAATAGTAACGTTATGGCAAATGAGTCAGAATGAGAAACAGTATTTCCGTTCAAAGTATCACAATAAAAGCATCATTAAAATATCAAGGTACGGAAATCCTAACTAATGCTCTTATGGGGTACGTAGATTTCATAAAAAACCTGGACATTAATTCAGGCAAATCCGACGAGTGCCTGTTAGTGTGTTGCATAGTGTTGCGACATTTTTAACGCTATTATTTTAAGACTGATTTCCGCTGATTGGACGCAGCAAAACACCTCACATAACATACTAGGTCATCTGAAATGTGCCTCTGCCATATTGGGACGTTCATACAGAGAGAGACAGCTGCCTCAGGTCGTAGAGAAAAGGAGTAAATCTTTAAGCCAGTGACAGTGTATAGGGGGCCTTATCGTTACACACCGAGAGAATGGCGGCAATTCAATCGCCATTTCCTGCCGTTATGGACGTCACTATGTTGCGCCTATGGTGCCGGAACAACAGGGCAGTGTCTACAGAACGTTCGCACGGCAACCACTGAGCCAATCAGCAGCGAGCTTGTGGAACGTACACACCCCCTGGAAAACCACAACATGTTGAGGTTCAGACAAAGTTACCTGCAGGTATAATGTTAGTGTTTACAGAGCAGAACCTGTCTGTAGGTTTTCAGGTAATGTTTGCATAATAGATATATACCTAGCAAACAAGCAAACAAGCCAATGCTGTTGGTAAGATAACTCTACGTGACAGCTAAATTAGGGCAGCAGGAGCAGTCATCAAAGGGAGTTATTTGTCAATGGTGTTAATAATTTTTTCTTGATGTTCTGGCATGTGCACCTGGTACACATAATGTATTTTCAATCTGTTCTTATGAAATTTGCCAACAATGGTGCTTGGATCATGAGCTGTCTGAGGAATGACACCATGTCCAGGTGTAGCATATTGTGAAATTAGCTAACAATAACTGAAAATCAAATTGGAATCACCTATATCCACATATTTTTGTTTTTTTCTGTCAAGATGGGGTGCTGAGTGTACATTAATGAGAAATAAAATGAACTTTTTTGATTTTGGCAAATGGCTGCAATGACACAAAGAGTGAAAAATTTAAAAGGGGTCTGAATACTTTCCGTACCCACTGTATATGCGTTTTTTAAAAAAGCTTTACAGGCTAATTATAATTGAGATGTCAAGGAAGATCATGAAATGTTTGGTGTCAGGTTCATGCTATCATGTCAAAATCATCAAATATCTGATCATATCAACGCATGACTCCTTTGGTTTGATTTTAAGTGACTTTAAGACACCTGTGAGTTCCTCTGCACAGTCTCTGTTTTCTCTGAATTTAAAAGTATAAAGTTACTAGTCATCCAGGCCTTTATGTCCTTTAGAAATACTTAAAGTCTGGCTAAATGGTTTGTGTCATCAGGTTTCATAGATACAGTATACAGCTGAGTGTCATCTGTATAACAATGATAATTAATAGAGTGATTCCTAATAACATTATATTAAGGTAAGAATGTATAAAGGTCAAAATAACCTGTCCTAGTACAGAACCTTGAGGAACTCCATAACTAACTTTTGTGCGCGTAAGGTTCATCATGAACATGAACAAATTGGAATCTGTCCGATAAATAAGATTGGAACCACTTTAACGCTGTTCCTTTCATCCCAATCACATGCTCTCTCTGTAAAATGCTATGGTCGATAGTGTCAAATGCAGCACTAAGGTGTAGCAGGAGATGGTAGGTTGGATATTGGTCTATAATTAGCTAAGACTCCTGGATCAAGACTAGGCTTTTTGAGTAGCAGTTTGATTACTACAGTCTTAAAAGCCTGTGGTATGTAGCCTGATACTAGAGATAAATTTAGCAAGTCTAATAAAGGGTGTCTTTGAGTAGTCTAGTCGGGATGTGGTCTAAGAGACATGTTGATGATTTAGATGAAGCAACTGTTGACATGAATTCAGAGAGATCTATGGGAGAGAAGCAGTCTAAGCATAGCTGAGGTCTTACAGATGATTCAAGAACTACTGTAGTAGAAGATCCATCTGTGGCAGCTACAGGAAGCATCTGATGAATTGTATCTCTAATAGTTATGATTTTATTTGTAAAGAAACTCAAAGTCATCACTGCTGAGAGCTAAGAGAACACTAGGCTCAACAGAGCTGTGACGTTTTGTCACCCTGGCCTGTTGTGAGCCTCTGATTCACTAAGTTCTTTTTCAGAAGGCTACAGCACTGTCAACAACATAATCAACTTGGCAGGGAGTAGGACTGAGGCAGGAAGAAATCGTTTTCTTAAATTTATTAACAGTGTTGTCAGATAAACATCTGCCGTAGTGGAATTTCCTTCCAAACGCTGCATGACCAATTATTTTTAACTCAAAAGTTATTAAAGAATGGTCAGACAAAAGTGGATTTGGGGCGAAGCACTGGTAAATGTTAAATTTCAAAGGCTCCAGCAGATCCCCATGACCCTAATTAGGAATAAGCAGGTACAGATAATGGATGGATGTTAAATTTCGATGCCATATGTCAGAACAAGATGAAGGATATGATTAAAATAGTGGGTGGGTTTATTAACATTTTGAGAAACCTATTAAATACAATAATGAATTAAATGCAGTGCTGAGACTATTATCTTCAACCTCATGAATGTTAAAATCTCCCACTATAATGACTTTATCTGAACTAAGCACTAAATCAGATAGGAAGTCTGGAAATTCTGTTAAAAACTAGTAAGTTGGTGCACTTGGAGATGTAGGCACTGACACTCTGTGTACTGCTGGAGGTCTGTGGTGTTGTTGCAGGTGGCAGCCTATTTAAACATGCTCCAGTCTGTGGTGTTCAAACAGTCCTGATGCACCTCTTAGAACCCTTCTAGCCATACTTATTCCTGCTTCCGAACTGGTTTGGTGACTTTAACCAAATAAGGTCCAGTGTGTTGTTTCCCTGTGTTGGAAAGTCTATGTGTTGATGTATTTTGGGAAACACACTCTTTAGGTCTGTGTGGTTGAAATCCCTAGCCAAGATGAGAAAAGCATCTGGGTGGGCTGTCTGCTGCTCACTGCTGTGCTGGTCCAGGTCATTCAGTGCTTCACCTCTGTTGTTGCTGTTGGAGCTGTAGACGGCAACAAGCAGTATATTCCCTTAGTGTTTGTACTTGTCAATCCTGCTGCTTATGTGGCTGCTGCTATGTACTTGCTCCAGCAGACCTCTGCCAAAATATATTATTTAGTCGGTTAAAAACAAACTTCATACCAGCCCAATTCAGTGTGGAAAAAATGGGATAGAGACAGACTTGGTGTTTGGGAGCTACAGATGACTTCATGCTCATCTAACAGTCAGTGATAGACAAAGTACTCAATTTCATTACTTAAGTCAAAGTATAGATCCTCCTGGTCAAATACAAGTAAAAGTTGCTCAGTCAAAATATTACTTGAGTGAAAGTACTGGAGTATGTGCTTTCAAAAATACTTAAGTATTCAAAGTACTTAAAAAAATCTGAAAATGTTTTTTTCACAATGGATTTTCAAATGAGTGCAGTAAAGAAACGTTTTCACACTGTAGTTATTATTTGCAGTATTTGTACTAGCTCACTGGATTGAATATTACATATAGTTTAGATTAAAATAACTGGAGATATGTTTGTACAGGATCAGGGAAACAGGAAACCTTTTTTGGTTTAAACTAGAAGTCGCTAGGATTTAAGGTGGCAGTTTCAATGAAATGAAACAACCTTTTTATTAAACATTGCTGCAGGAAGTGTAAGAAAAGTTAGTACTTACATTTTTTAAGTATTGAAAAACTGGAGACATGTCTAAACATTAAACTGAAATGAAACCAGGGCAAAATAAGGTCTAACCCAAGACTCATGTTAGCAATATTAAACCAGGACAAAACAAAGACTAAACCAGGACTAAACCAGGATTAAACCCAGACTGAATCAGGTTTAAATCATTGCTGCCACGCACAGCACGAACGCCCTTATGTGAGCAAGATGTAACCGGTACGACAACACCAGTGGTGACAAACTTCCACTTCCACTTCCACCTCCACCTCCACCTCCTTCTTCTTCTTCTTCTTCACAACCAGTGATCAAAGGTGCATACCACCACCTACTGTACCGCAGTGTGTATCTTTAGGGTGTGTAAGTCGGCAAACGACACGCAAACAAGAAACATTATGAACATGACAATTTCTCCGCAAAAGTAACGAGTAACAAGAACATGGAACTGTAGTGGAGTAAAAAGTATTATATTTACCTTTCAAATGTAGTGGAGTTAAAAGTAAAAAGTTTCAACAAAAATTACACTCAAGTAAAGTACAAATTCTCAAAAACTGTACTTAAGTACAGCACTCACGTAAATTTAATTCGTTACTGTCCACCTCTGTATACAGTCATGCTATGCAGTGAGAGTCGTCTACAGCAAGCCATTTTATTATGTCAAGGAACCATAATGTCCGTAAATACATTCTAGATATCAAGAATGGCATTTATCCTTGTCAAATGTGTATTTTTAGTTTCTTTTCAGCACAAATGTTTCAGTGGCAATGTTTTTTTTCAGTTCCGATTATATTTTCAGTGCCAAAGTTCAACTCACTGTTCTGACTCCGCAGGAGTAAATGAGTGAACAGTGTAAAACGTCTGTGACGTAATTACGCTTTGACGCAGCTCAGGCTGTCTCGGCGACTGTGCTTCCTCGAGAGGAATTTTCTCAGCTAATTATATTTCAGGATTTCTAATTGCATTGTGAATGACAGTCCGTGAAGGACAGACGCATCGTTCATGTAGTGTAGACTGTCGAAGAATCGACTCCATGGAGGTTGTAGACAGTCCGCTTAATCTCGTAAGTTTCTGTGTTGATGTCGCAATAACAGGCTAACGTTACTATAGCTAGGAGCTCGCCTGGCTAAGCTAAAGTAGGTGCTTGCTCCAGTGCTAAGGGCTCTACTAAGATATGTGCTGTTCCCATTGTTTGCGTTGTTGTCTGTGTAGTCTGGACATGGTACACACGGTGTTATCGCAGAATGAGTACGAAGACTTTGGAAGTGTTTTTATAGTTTTGCTAATGCGGTATAACGCTAGTTTTAAAGGTATTAGCGTTAACGTTAGTTGATAGGTGCAAGAGTGACCATATAACGCAGTTCAATTTAATAATAACTCAAAGTTAGCAGGTGATTTCAAAACGTCACGTTACCACTGTTCCCACACTCAGCCGCAGAGCCTAACAATGAGACAACATGCCACGTCAGTATTGTTTAATTTTTAAAATGTTTTGTTGTTAATGGACATTGACCGTGGTATTCTACCGAAGACAAATTGATTGTTCAGAGCATTATAAGGAGTACATTTGGCGTTATTAGTAATAACCTTTATATAGATACGAATGATACATGAGAAGAAAAGAAACAGTGTATCACTGGTAGGCATGGGACGGTATGAGATTCTGACGGTATGATAACCTTAAGCAAAAATATCACGGTTTCACTGTATCACGGTATTGCAATTACAGGTCTAAAATGTGTTATTTTAAAATGTCTGGGAAAGAAAAATTTTTTTCCACTGAACACGTATTTTATGTTTAAGAAACATATTGAACATTTTGGAACAGTAAACATAGGTTAAATAATTAAAATAACAAACTGAATTCTAGCTACATTTAATTATTGTACTAAATTGCAGAAATGAAGTACTTTAGTCTGCTCTTCCTGCTCTGTGAAGTAATGTGAGGGGGGCAACTAGTTGATGTTAGCTAGTTAATTAGCCATGTTTTCTGCCTCAGTAGCAAGCTAAATAGTATTTATGTAAACAGTGCTAAACACGCTAACTCTCTTAGATGGTTGCAAATGTTCATTTAAAGACAGCGTTGCCATGAATTTAGCGAAGAGTGATGGGTGATGCTCCCGTAGATGGGATATCATATTTGACATATTGCCTCCTCTAGCAGCCACTCTTTTTAAACATGTCTTACAAGTTGGATGTCCTTCCTCCTCCAAGCTGTGGCCATCTGAATGTTTTCAGTACTCGAAAAATTCCCATACAGCAAACTTTTGTCTATTTCAAAGGGGGCAAAAGTTCCAAGAATTTACCTCCTGCAGCCATCCTACACAGGTGACACTCTTTGGTCGCATCAACCAACTGGAGGGGAGGGGCTGTGTGACTTGTTAAGCTCTTTGGCGCACACAACCTGAGAGATTCCTGCACTTTGTGTCCTTGACTACACATAAAAAACTGTGCATACCGCAGGAACGGTATAACGGATTTTTTTTGTGAAATCATGACTTTTCCAAACCATACCTTGAAACCAGAATTCGGCCCCAGCCTAATCACTGGTCACTGTATTAGTTCTGTGTAAGGTGTTATTCTAACGTCCAGAACAGCTTCAGTGTTCGTTGAAATAGATTATGTTTGGAATTCCACCCACAACTTCTGCAAAGTGTGTTTCCCAGTGTTTCCCCTAAGTTTTGGACATGGATTTGTGGACTTGACCGTTAGGTTTTTGTCGATCTCTTTTCCCATTTTTTTCGAGGGGATGTAACAACTTTGTTTTCATCTCAGAATTCTCTCATTTAACCTGTCAATCTGCCATGTGAAGCATAGATAGACCATACCTCTGGTAGGGACAGCACAGCAGAGCCGTCGTGGAGAGCAGTGAACTGCATAAAAGAAGCTGATGCACTGCTGAAATGAAACAAGTGCACAAAATGATTCCACAATGCACCTGCTTTGTGCCTTTCTTTTTGGGAGTGGTAGGTTACATTGACAGGAAACACTGCATTATTAAAGTAGTTTTTGATAAATTTCTTATAATTTTTTCAGCTCTATAACCACAAAAGGTTTCCTTCATTTTTGTGGCACTGAATATATTGAATATTGAACTCCTGCCCGCAGGGGCACTCCTCCTCTTTTTAACATTTTTGTAATGCAATGAATTCCTTGCTTTCTTTCTTTTTGATATCTCTAACTGTATCCAATACTTATCTGTTGGGGTTATAAGGACAAAAGTTCAAATTGTTGCCATTGTGGAATTAGATCTGAAGACAGGATGTTTATGTGAGAGGTCTGTTTCTCCAGCTGACCTCCATAACCTTATGACCGATGATGAACTGAAGTTTTATTGCACCCAAGTATCCTGTGTCTGGTTTTGTTCCCCACTATACAAATAAAGGACTGCTAAGTGAAAAGGAGGAGAAGGGTGTAAGTCGCATGGGGAGAGAAGAAAGTCTCTTCTCTCCGTTTGCAACTGAGGCATTTTCACTTGCAGACAGATACTCGGTACAAAGTTGTCGTGTGTTTCATTGCCTTCAGGAAAAGAACCATGTCAGTGTAGCGTAAACCTGACATTATCCATCTCCATCTCCTCTTTTCCCTTGACGTGTCTCTTCAGGCGCATCAGCAGTGCAGGAAGGCAGAACGTCTGTTAGCGATTGAAAAGTATGAAGAGGCCATATACTGCCATAGGAAAGCCGCAGGTAAGTTCTCTGCAGTGTTAATTTTGACAGCAGATTTTAATTTAGTTTTAGTCATAGTCTTTTGGCTAAAATGCAATTTTAGTTTGTCATATTTTAGTCATGTGCTTTGTTTTAGTTTTAGTCTAGTTTTAGTCGACTAAATAGCATAAGATTTTAGTCGACTAAATCTACTGTAGATTTAGTCGATTAAAATATTTTGGGTTTAATTTAAGTGTAATTTAGTAAAACTATTGTAATATACAAAATATTCTAAATTAAAATTAAATGGAAAAACAAGTTTCATTAAATATATATGGAATATGGCCTTTCCATAAAAGACCAAAAATTGCATCGTTTATAACTTGCATATGACATTCTTCATTCTTTAAAGCAAAAGAGCAACTCCAAAATATTTAAGAGAAAAACTGTATTTAGCAGAAATGCCATTGCATCAAACGTGAAACTGACCCATATATTTTCTCTTTGTTTTCTCCAGCTGTTTCCATTTCATTATAGTTTAAGTCAGACAGAAACCGAGTGTAGGCTATGTAAGATGATGTCGTGTACTCGCGCATCCAGCGTCTCTAGGTGGATCAGTTACTTTTCAAATGTGTGTGTGTGTCTAAGAAGATTAATTCTGGTTGGATCTTTTCTAAAAACGTTCCTCATCACATTTTCGTCTCGTCTTTATTATTCAACGAAAATGTCAATATATTTTTATTTAGTTTTCGTCATTATCACTTAATTTTTATTTAGTTAACGTCTCGTTTTTGTCAGTGAAAACTTGTCGTTGACGAAAATTATAACAAATACTTCATCAACGAAATTAACACTGGTTCTCTGACACTGCACGGCATATCAGCTGAATAGACATTTATTTGCTATGGATTATAACCTTGCCACCAAATAAAAAAATATGACTTCATTTAAGATGATGATAATGTTTCTTATTTGGACAACCTCATAATTTGAGCCTTTATTATTTGCTGATTTGTAAAAGAAAGTTTCTGCTTGCATTGGTAACGGAAGTTTGTGAGCTTGAACAGGAAAAGTTCTCCTTTTGATGCAAAGTTGCTCAGTTCTCTCTTTCTTTTACCTAGATCTTTTGACAGATGCAATGAAGACAACTGAGTGTGAGCAGGTGAGACCCTTGTGTGTGTTTGTGTGTGTGAGTGTGAGAAAGAGAGAGAGAGGGCCACAAACAACATTTAGCACACAATGCAGTTTAAAAGTGTTTTTTTCAGTATAAACTGCATATGCTCTTAACTTACAATGATTTAAAGCAGGCTATGATATTTTAAAATGCTGAACATTTCTTTAAAGGTCTTTAAATGTAATAAATGTCTAAAAATGTACAGGTTTCTACTCTTCCAACTGCAAATCACTGAAGTCACTGTTGCTGGGTCAGACCATGTCTTATAATCAGAGATTTATAAACAGATGTCCTATCTGATTGATTTCATTTTCTGCTGCCAGCAGCTGTTTCTCCTCACCAAGTTAGCTGAACAATAGATTTAATAAATCAATGTGAGAAATAGTAGGATTCCAGCAATTTACCATCCAGTAACGAAATTCAGGCCAGCTAAATAATGAATACATGAAGTCAATAAAATCTGAATCTGTGCTTTCTTGCTAAAAAATGTCAGAGTTCTCTGGAAGAAGATTCTCATTTTCATTTGGTACCAGCCCATGTTTTCCCTGCTTAAAATTACAAACAGCTACAGGTATTATAATATAATATAATATAATATAATATAAAAAATAAGATAAAATCTTAAATTTGATGGCTTTTGAATGCCTGAATGAAAGCAAATCAAATGCAGATATGTTTTATCTACTAAAAGTTAGCCTTCTGGACTTCATGCAATAATCACCAGAAATGTTCTGCACTGCAGCATCAGCTCTTGAGAAATATTCAGGACTTTAGTGTAATTTGTCTGTCTTCTCCGTTTCAATTAACTCCTTAAACTAGCTCTTTATTGTAAGCTAATGATAGATAGCTAATACTAATTAGCTTAGCTGTCAAAATATCAATCAGACAAGACATTACAAAAATGACGAGATCAAGAAAGATCTAATGTCAACAAAATGAATCAATTCAATTCAATTTTATTTGTATTGCGCCAAATCACAATACAAATCAATTCAAGGCACTTTACAAAAACTAAAACTAAAAACCCAACAAATCCCTTATGAGCAAGCACTTGGCGACAGTGGAGAGGAAAAACTCCCTTTAACGGAAGAAAAAACCTCCAGCAGAACCGGGCTTAGTTTGGGAGGCCATCTGCCTCGACCGGTTGGGGTGAGTGGATAGAGGAGAGAGAAAAGAACAGCAACAATAAACAACAAATAGACACTGCAGGTTGGTGGGGCCAGTAACTGCACATCAGCAATATACAGCTCCAGGACCAGGGACACCTGCAGAAGGTACAGAGAGAGAGCACAAAATTAGTGACATTCAATGGTGGATTATACATCTGAGGAGGGAGGGTTAGGGTTAGGGTAGGGGAGCTCAATGCACCAATGGAAAGTCCTCGGGCAGTCTAGGCCTTATAGCAGCATAACTAAAGGATGGGTCAGGGTTACCTGAAACAGCCCTAACTATATGCATTGTCTAAACACATGTATGATAAATTGGCCAATATGAGCCATCAGTAGATAAATACTGTTCAGTACTCTTTAATATCATTAAAATAAATTTCATTTCAAAATCCATTGTTTCAGGTTGTTTTGGTGAGGACAAATTCTGAGGGAACTTGTTTATTCTGTGTGATTTAAGAAAATGCAAAAAAGAATATTGGACAATATATCAGCATATCTGACTTTAAAGTCATCAAATGTTGGAATCGGTGTTGGACTTAAAAATCCTTTGTCAGACTATGTGTCTTGTAATCTAACTACTTGTGTTTATAGTATGAACAATATAAAATATTATTTGACACACATATTTACTTACTTTGATGGACAACACTGAAATGCAGTACACAGCTTTGTTTTATGTGGTGCTTTGATTTTAATATGGCATTAAAAAATTCTCACTATTAAAGGACTTGCTTTGGGATTGAGGCCCAATAAACTGAGACATCTTCTTAATAGATCCTTATTAGAAAAGATGTCATTAATGTGTCACCAAATCCAATGAGAAACTCAGTACCCAATGTGTACTGACAAGGTTCTATACTGACACCCATGTAGTTTTACTCTTGTAGTTTTCTGTGTCTGGGCTTGAGCTGATGTTGAAAGTGCTAGTGGCTGGTGCTGATACTTGTGTCTGTAGGCTCGTCTGTCCATTGAGCTGCAGAGGGACAGTCATGTCAAACAGCAGCATCTAATTCAAGAGCGCTGGAAGAGAGAGGCTCGTCGTGAGGCAACAAAGGCTCAACCAGGCCCCGTGCAGTCCTCCAGTGGCCCAGCTCTCCCTAGCCAAACCCAGTCCACAGACAAGTTCCAGGCCTACAACTCCCTCTGCCTCTCAGCTGCAGATTGTGGAGGAGTCAGGGAGCGAGAGTACGACACTTTGCTATACCAGCTTCAAACTCGGCAGGCAGGAGGCTGCCTGCCTTTGACTCCACAATGTCCTGGATCTAAGACCACAAAAGATGACAAAACTCGCCTGGAAGAGCAACAGACTACCATTGAGGACCTGCGGCGCCTGGTCGACCACCTGATGGATGAAAATCAACGTCTGAGGTCTGAGAATGAGCGTCTACGATCAGAAAATGCCCGGCTGTGCTCAGAGGCAGCTGAAGCAGCAGACTTTGTGGCACGTTCTGAACTATGGGTGCTCCCACAAGCAGGTGGCACTATAGGAACAGGAGCTGGGCAGCAGAAGAAGAGTATGGGGAAAGGGAAGGAGATCGCAATCCCCCAGCTACCACCACTGGAAATGCCAGCTCAGGAAGACCTGTGTCTGGATGACCTCCCTCCTTTGGAGCTGCCAGAGGATATCCAGAATGAACTACAGGAGCTATTGGACAGGGATAAACTGTGATGAGACGGATGTCACACATACACACACACGCACAATAGTATACGCACAATAGTATATACACACACACACACACACACACACACCAGGGTTCAACCTATATGACTTTTGAGTTCAAATGCCAAACCCACAGTCTGAATTACTGTGGGTTGTGGTGAATTACTGCTCACCACATTCTCTGCGCTAAAAACATTGATACTAGTGCAACAGACTAACAGCAGAATGGAGAAGTTGTCATCCAATCTCCTACAATGTTGCAAAGATGTCTTATCATTCAGGTAATGGGAATTGCTAACACAATACAGTCTATATCAGATATAAAGGAATAGTTCACCCAGAAATAATGTCAGTTGCAATATCAGCGTGGTTGTATGTCAGTATGGCATACAGCGGGCTATGTATCAAAATTGTTCATGAAAAATAACTCACCTCTTTACCCAACATTTTTCCAGAGATTCTAACTACATCTTATAGATCTCCCTATGTATTATCACATCATCTATACTTGGGTCTTTGATGACAGCTGAGCTCACAGCAATGGCTACAGCTTGTCACACTGCAAGAAAATAGGTTGATGAGATCATCAGTCAAATATAATGCAGTATTGACTGGACTAAGTGAGTTAAGCAAAGTTCTTTTTCATACCTTATGGTAATAAATGATAAGAAATGACTGAATCAAATCTGCTTACTGCTTACAACTGAGCAGAGTAATCATAGTATTGGTGAGTGTCTGGAAAAAGCCATAAAAGTACATAATGTGAGTGAGTAAAAAAAGAGAAATCTGAGTAAAAAACTATCACTGTAGGTTAGCCAGACTGACTATAGAAACTTGAGTAGTGGAATGTTTGAATTTTATTTTGGCAGTTTTGGTAATTTGTTACCTTTTGTTTAAATTCTGAGCTGAACCTGTAAATGTACATTTCATTTGCCTCGGCATCAGAAAGAAAAAAGAAAACGCAACAAACCATTCCTCAAATGTCTACACAAGGATAATTCATTTAGGGTATTTCTGGGATAAAACTACTTTGTTTAAAGTTCTCCGACATGACTACTGTCTAGTCTTTGAATGAATATTATTCCAGGTAATGAGGAGATAACAGTAAAAGAATTCAGAACAATATGCTGTACCAGAATATAGAATAATAGTCATTGCCATTGTTGTTTAGTACTTTATCAGAAGATGTTCCCAGTATCCTCAGTTGTTATGGAGAATTCTGGAAAGCAGCAGCACCATTACACTGGTCTGCATGTTACACTGACATACAAAGTCCAACTTGCATAAGGGTGAATTGAACTGCTTCTTAAAAGAAATCAGCAGAAGTACTCGGCACAAACTTGACCACCCATTTACAAAGTCAAAGCATATTGGTGTAACCCTACCACACACACACAAATGTGTGCACACAAGTGTGATTCAGTCAAAGCAAAGTATTTACTGTTATTAAGGGACTTACTTTAATGATCATTTGCGTGTATAGTGTTTTTATGAGCAGATTTTTGACATGACATGGCCAGTGAGCAAATTAACAGCCTGATTTTCTTGCAGATGGGTAACTATGTACAACATAACTAATATTCACATACATTTCTCTTCATGATGCCATGAACTCAAGTGAACTCCATTCCAATTGGAGGCTGAAGAACACACAAGTGACAGACCTCTGGAGACAAATAAAATCACTGATTGCCATTCTGAAAGTAACTAAGTTGAGATGTATTCTCACATGGTTTTGCATATCTGTCTATTTAGTAATTGTCAGTAGCTATAAATAAATTTGAAAAAACATGGCTGAAACAATTCATTTGTCAATCAAATGATATCCAATATTGATATATTGAATAAATTATGAGCATTCTTCTCTGCATTGAACAACATACACTACATTGCTCATCTTGTGTGTTGGTATATGTTCTTTTGTGTGAACTTGTTTCTGTCTCAGTATGTTGGCGGATCTGAAGTGAACCAGTATGTGATGCTTCCCAAAAATCCTTTTAAACCTCTCTTAAATACCTGCTACATAGAGATACCAGGTTTTTCCTCCGTGGATCTTGAGGCTCAGCCCTGTCTCTTGTTTTTCTGCCTGATGTGGGGTTTGCCTTGTTGAAGGCCCACTTAGGATAGCCAAAGGTTTTGAGGGCTGTCTCCAAGTGTGTGTCCTGCTTCCCCTTGGCCTCCATAGAGGTGGGAATGTTTTTCGCTCTATGGTCCAGAGTCCTAATAACACCTATTTTGTGTTGCAGTGGGTGGTGGGAGTCAAGTAGCAGGTATTGGTCTGTGTGTAGGTTTCCTGTAGACTTCAATTTCCTGCTTACAATCGGATCTGATGACGACTCAGTCTTAGTCCTCTCTGGTGAATTTAATGTTTGCATCTACTGCATTGATATGATCTATGAAGATTTTAACTTCCTGGGTCTTTTTCACCCCCAGGTGTCATCCACATGTCTGTGCCATCCCTGTGAAGGAGCTGAGAGCTTTCTTCTCCACTTCTTCTTAGTACAGATTGGCAATTATGAATGACACAGGGGAGCCCATGGCACATCCATGTTTCTGTCTGTAAAATTCACCTCTATATGAGAAGTATGTGGTGTTCAGACATAGGTTGAGGCTGCTTCTGGCAGAGAGGGTGCTGTCCTCTTCTAGTCTTCTCCTAACAGGTGTTAGGTGTATTAATGTTTTTGACAAGTCACATCAGCTCTATGTTCACAGATGCAAAAATGAAGCATACAAAGAAAACAACACTGTACCTACTGTGAAACATGGAGGAGGCTTGGTTATGTTCTGGGGTTGCTTTGCTGCATATGGCACAGGGTTTCCGGAATCTGTGCAGGGTACAATGAAATCTCAAGACTACCAAGGCATTCAGGAATGAAATGTGCTGCCCAGTGTCAGAAAGCTTGGTCTCAGTCGCAGGTCATGGGTCCACCAACAGGATAATGACCCAAAACACACAGCTAAAAACACCCAAGAATGGCTAAGAACAAAACATTGGACTATTCTGAAGTGGCCTTCTATGAGCCCTGCTCTAAATCCTATTGAACATCAATTCAGTTCAATTCAATTCAATTTTATTCGCATAGTGCCAAATCATCAATCAATCAATACAAATTGTCTCAAGGCACTTTACAAAAAAACCCCAAGCAAGCACTTGGCAACAGTAGAGTGGAAAAACTCCCTTTAACGGAACCTCCAGCAGAACCGGCTCAGTTTGGGCGGCCATCTGCCTCGACTGGTTGGGGTGAGTGGATAGAGGAGAGAGAAAAGAACAGCAACAATAAACAACAAATGGACACTGCAGGTTGGTGGGGCCAGTAACTGCACATCAGCAATATACAGCTCAAGGACCAGGGACACCTGCAGAAGGTACAGAGAGAGAGAACAGAGAGAGAGCACAAAGTTAGCTCAGTGCATCAATGGTCCTTGGGCAGTCTAGGCCTATAGCACCATAACTAAGGGAGGTTCAGGGTTACCTGAAGCCAGCCCTAACTATACACTTCGTCAAAAAGGAAGGTTTAAAGTATAGCCTTAAAAGTACAGAGAGTAGTGTCTGTGGACCACCAGTCTGTGGAAAGACCTCAAACAGGTTGTCTGGAGAAGGCACCCTTCAAATCTGAGGCAGCTGGAGCAGTTTGCTCACGAAGAGAGGGCCAAAATACCTGGCTATAGGTGCAGAAGTCTCATTGAGAGTTACAGAAAAAAGGTTGTCGCCATGGTTCAGTTTATAGGTAACTTCACCTGGACAACTGAGAATCATCACAGTATCCTACAGTATATAGTGTCTGGGAAAAGCCTTAAAAATACAGAACAAAAGTGAGTGAGTGAAATCTGAGTAATAAAAACTAAAACTAAGACCAGTACATGTAGGTTTTGGTTTTCACTGTAAGTTAACCAGACTACAGAGACTGATGGGTGGACAGATTAATTAATTTTTACACCATATGATAATGGATGATGAGAAATGACTGAAGGGAATCTGCATATTTTAACATTATATCATGTTAGCAGACAGTTACCTATTCACATATCCATTCATGTGTAGCTCTGTTTTTAGTCTCCACTAATACCTGTACAAAACCTCTGGCTAATAAGCTGCTATATGCATCAATATGTTCATCATGTAGTCACTAACTGGTGTCTGTCTGCTGTTTGCTGCTGAGCATGTAATGGCATTTCTGAACCAGTTTGCTGTACACAGCCTTTTATTTGTGGGCATGATGAGTACACAATAGACCACTTAAAGCAAATGTACATTAAAATCAAAACAATGAGCTGAAAGGGGGTATAAGACTGCAGGCCCGCAGAGTTAAGTCACATTGTGTTCAACCTTCATCTTTCACATTATATAGATATTTGTTGTCAAGATAAAAAGCTGTTCATGATGCAGCCTTAACAGAATTAATAAAGCATTAAATCTGCAGTTTGAAAGGCCTTGGCATGTGGATGTATACAAAGGCATTTGTACAAATTTATGGATTCACAACAGGATTATGCTGCATTCACATCCCATGAAAAAATATGGTCAATGATAAAATAAGTTTTAAACTGTTAAATACTAAAAATACATGTGGCTTGGAAAATATTAGCATCTATATTTATGGGGTCTTAAATTTAAGAAAAATATGAACTATCATTAACAGATAATTTATGGGGATCTGCTGGAGGCTATCCCAGCTCTCTTTGGATGAATGGTAGGGGTACACCCTGGACAGGTCACCAGTCCATCACATGCAGTCATATTGAAGACTTTAATGATATGTGTGTTATATGAGATAAAGAGCAATCAGGCTAAAGTGCTTGTGTTCCACAACCTGTAAAAGTTTGAGAGTTGTGTGTACGTATTGTACGAATGTTAGGTGACAAAAATTTGACAAATAAGGGTGTTGAATGGTCTACTGTCAGCCTACTGTAACCATTACTACCTTTTTGGTTTTGGGGGTAATATTTCATGCTGGATTTCATTGGAATGTTAAAGAAGTTCCTGTGAGTAGACATTTTTTCATTTCAAGATGGTAGACATCATGAAGATACTGTCTGCTGCAGAATAACAGCTAAAGATTCAGAATGTTGGCATGTGTCAAGTATCCTACTTGGGGCAGCAGAAATGCAACCTTCATGCGGATGAATATGATGCCATTGATAGGTTATGACACTTTATCTGGGGGTTTGGTTTTCAAAGTGCTTTGATGCTGTTGAGGTGTTGAAGATGTTAGGGGTACAGGTAGGGATTGTTTGTGGGTTTGTGGAGATCATTGCAGTTCAACAGTTACAACAGTATATGTAATGTGTACCAGAGCAACATATTGAGCCCAGAACTGCTATATAGAGCAAAAATAAATATGGTTAGTTTCCACATTTGGTGTCTAATTGTGTAGCATCCATTAAATTATTTACAAAAAAACAAAAAACTGATTATTTTTTTTATTTCACCAAGCTAAATCCACCCACTGTTCATTTGTTTTTATGTAAAAGTGGAAACTATAATAGACAAAGCAAAAAGCAAGTCTAACTTCAGTTTTTTGTTTTATAGGCTACTACTGACCTCTGCCACAGGCATGCACATTGTATTGGTGTTCTAATAGTTCTACCATCTGTGAAGGGAGATCATGGTAATGTAGCCTATTTTGAAATAGCAGCATTAAGTCACACATTAAAAACTTTTTGTACAGTATCCCAGTTTGACAATGAAAATACGACACTGACTTTGCGACTGTAGGCTATACTGTTTTTCTTAAGTGTTTGTTCTTTTGACACATCAATAAAATTCCTTGTCAGGTTGAAAATTGATACACATCTGCTGTGCGAATATGAAAACAGCAGATCCTGTGGGTTCAAAGATGTGAAACTGAATTTAAGAGCATGTCATGCAGCCATATTTGGATTTACAGAAATGTGGGTGAAATGTGTGGCAGCAAAGTGCTAACTTTAGACTCATGGGAATCTGTGCTTTTCTTGTGTCATCTTTCTCACGCTGCAGGCACTCCACACAGTTGGATGTGCTAGGTTTTTCAAAACAAAAGCATATATTTAGGCTGCTTGGACAAAAGAAGCTTATCATTTTATATGTGTTTCTTGTAATGAAAAAAACTTTCTTTCAAAACTTTACTCATTATAACGAGAAAACTTTCTTGTTAAAATAACATAACGAGTAAAAAATAAAATTCTCTTGGAGGCAGCAATATGCTCCTGTAGAAATGACTTAGTTTTCCTGTTAAAATGTTTTTGATGAGATAGTCTCAGATGAGATGGTATACAAAGACATAGTGTCTTCAAGCTGTCTGAGCAGTTCAATGAGTAAGTTAGTGAAACATATAAAACTTAAATGATCAGAAAGAGGATCACATATACAAGAAAAAAAAATCAACCTGGTTTGATCACACATTCATGTAAAGATCTGAATCACTTGTATGGGGTAATAAAGGAGAATAAAGAGGATAAATGTTAAGAGAAGAATACACCATGACAGAGCCCAGAGTACCTTACATATACATTTGTATTTAGTATACAAAAATTGAAATATTTCACCACACAGACATGTGAATACAAAATAAAACAAACAACTATACAAGTCATCTTACATTACATACATACATGGCCAATGCATTTCACCATACAATCTCTCCTAAGAATGGGTCAGATAACCAGAGAACTTCCATGCAATATTAGATTACATTTTTTTTTGCTCCATTTATCAGCTACGTTTTCACACTTTAGCTAGGCAGGATCACATAACATGATTTAACCACACAGTTTGCTATGCCAACCAAAGACAGCATGACAGAGTGGACTGCAGTACTGCATCTCACCACTTGAGAGGGACAGACACACTGCAGGCCTGCAACCATACAGAAATGCATTTCATAAAGGTGCAATCTGTACTGTTTGCCACAAGGACAGACTTCACAGAAATTGGCCCCTTTATTTTACACTGCAGCAACACGTCTAACTTCAACATGAGTGACTATAATTCCTTTTATTTTTAACTTTTACTTTTAAAAGCTATATTTTCTGGTACATGTAGATAGATATCCATAACACATTCCTTTTCTAAGGTTTTATTCTGTACATCACTAGATTTCAGTGAGATCCATTTTCTCTTTATGCCAACAGTGTGTTGAAAAGTCTTGTGTATTACTACAATACAATATGAAATAGTACCAAAAACTCAACACTAAAAAACTTGGCTTAAAACAATACTGTCCTTTATACACTGCGCCAAACTGTCATACAGTGCTCACTGATACTGACAAGTGCTTGTCCACACACACAAACACACACACCTGTGACAACCTGTGTCAGTCACACACACACACACACACACACACAGACACACACACACACACACACACAGACACAGACACACACAGACACAGACACAGAGGAACAGAAGCCAAATCTATACAAATGGGATAAAACAAGACAGAAAATTTGAAGACCCATGCAAGCTCTTCCACCCCTTCAAATTCAGAACTCAGGCAGCAAGGTTGTACAGCCCCTATGTTTGGCATGCACAACTGTCACATGTTCACAGTAAGAGGAAGTTACCCAAATGCGTCTGACTAAGATCAGATGTTTGTCAAATGCAAGAATAGAGTTGTGTTCAACGAACTGATCAATTTCATTATAAAAAACATAGCACAGATTGGATACACCATTACCGTCTTGCTAATAGTGTAATGTTTTATTTTTTTTTTCATCATTCAGAACTTACAGTTTTGGCAATGGCCATGTTAACCTGCCAGATTAAGGTAAAAATTAAGCTGCTTAGCTCCCACTCTTTTAATGTTGGCCATGGTTACAGGTTTTCTAACCTATAACTTTACTTGGCCCCGGTTTTTCTGTGTGCTAATTTGATTAAACTGACTGATTATCTTGCTAGTGAGCCCAGGGGCAAAACATGAAGTGTGTGCCCCTATTTAGGCCCTCTCACAGTTTTTAATTTTATATTAACTTGAATTTCCAATTGGGGTTTACTGACGTGTATCTATGGTATTCACACAACATTTTGACAGAAACCTCCTCCATAAGACAGGCCTCGCAAGTCACCTTAAGGCTCTTTGCCATTTCTCAAAGGGGAACCATTCTATCTCTATTTTTGAGTTATGCTCAATGTGTGAAATTCCATTAGTAGCATTTTGTTTTCAAATGCTGGTCCTAGATCAGAAGCTATGGGTAACATCCAAGGTGGTGAAGGTGTATTCACAGTTCACTTTCAATCTTGTTAACACTGCATTAATTCAAGCAAGCATGGCTGAAAAAAACAAAAACAAATGTTGCAGCATGACTAGTAATAAAAAGAAATGTTTGTCAGCCCTCATGGCAGTTTGATGTAGTTCTGTGAGTAAAAAGTAGGTGGACAGTCTTTCACAACCTATGAACTATTCAGTAATGGTTAAAAAAAATCTGATTAAATATTGATCTTGTTACAAATATCTCTTTGAAAAAACATCAATATAAAGAAATCAATCTCAGCAGTGCACACTGGCTAGTTTTGTCTCTCATCCTCTCAGAGAAATAGTGGTTGTTGTTCATTGTGATGTGGTGTAGTGTAATAATGTTTTCTCCTCAGAACATGGTGCACCTCTTCCCTCTTTTCTTCACAGGCGGAGGGCAGAGCACGGCTCGGATGGCCTCATCAAATACCGTCTTCAGACCTCGCTGGGTCAGTGCGGAACATTCCAGGTACTTCACAGCTCCTGCAGACCAGGAAAAAGGTGTGATGGAAAACATAGTTCTCAAACAGTAACACTGGCCTCATTAGCTCATTATGCCCCTGTAAAAAAATACCCAAAGTAAAAATGTCATGTAAAATTCTTACCTACCTTTGATTCCATTTTTTGTTTATTGGGTGTAGTAAATTGATCATTTTTTGCTAAAATAAATGATAATAAATTATTGGATCTTCATACATAACATATCTAGATGTACACATAGACAAATAGCCTCACCGATTTCTCGTGCCATGGCTAGGCCCTGCGGGTAGGTGATGGGGGAAAGCTTCTTGTCTCGCAGCCGCTCAATGGTATCCTTGTCATCTCGCAAGTCCAGCTTAGTGCCCACCAGGATGATGGGTGTGTTGGGGCAATGGTGTCTAACCTCTGGGTACCACTGAGGTACCACACACACACACAAGCGTACATATGCATATACAAAGGACAGAGTCAATGAGAGAGGAGAAAGAGAGCAGTTAGCTGGAAACAGAGGCAGAGCAAGGAGCGCCTTTCCACGATGACATTCAAGAAACTCTGTGAGTGGTAGAAATAGAAACGTTATTTTTTATAGATTGGTTGTATGACCACAAAACAACCTCAGGCAAAACAACCTTCGATAACATCACATCACATGTCAATCCAGGACCATGCACACTCTACAGAGGAAGGTCAGGCTCTAAATAACATGTGGTTTCATATGAGAGCATCTTATGATGCTCGTCAGACCAAACCACAGTTGGCCATTGCGCTGTCTCTGCAGAGTGTCTGAACCCCTTCAGACCTCGTCTTGCAACATGTCTCTGCACTACATCCACTGGTGGAAGTAGTTCAAAGCCAGACTGTCATAAGCTGAGGCCTGGATGGGTTGGTGACATGGGTGTGATAATCCAGGTGGAGCCATAGATGTGCCTCATTGTGGTCAGACTCGGCGTGAAGGGTGAGGGTTTGGGGGTCAGTTAATGTACTGACCTTAGCTCGGACGTTCTCAAAGGACGCCGGACTGACCAGGGAGAAGCATATCAAGAACACATCCTGGGAGAGAACCAGAGAGAGGGCTGGTTGAGAGAGATACCTGTATGTGTGCATGCAAGTATATGTGTATGGAGCCAAAAAATTATTCTTACTTTTATACAGACAAAAGCTTATCTGTGGTAACTGTGATACCAGTAACTAAATAAATGTGTTTCATAGTTAGTTACATTCATGTAATTTAGAATCAAATGGAACTTACCAGCCTTATCTGGTCATTAAGTCAAATATTATTGGAATGATACTTAATATTATGTTTTTGTAGCATGTAATTGCAATATTTTTTTTTGTTTATTGACATTCTGAATCGCTGACATTATTGCATCATTAGGTTTCTAAGTTCAGTCAGTTAGTTTCACATTTCCCCGGGCCGTTACTTGGTGTAAACATTTTGTAACATTTCATTTCTAAGAGCAAGAGAGAAGAATAAGTTTGTTTGGTGCAACAATTTTAAATTTAGTGATGTGAAAATTTTCATTTAGTAAATACTTATATTTTATCTAGGCTTGAACTTGCAAATAGCAAATACTTTTATTTTATCTAGGCTTGAACTTGCAAATAGCAGCTCTAGAGTCCATTCTTTGCTTTCATCTATAAATTAGTTTAAACAGAACTGTTGTAGAGCTGAGCATGTTATGAGTAAGTGCCTGTGAGTGAGTGTGTGTGGATAAGAGAAAGAAGCTTAAATACCGTCTGTGGGTAAGACAATGGTCTGAGCCTATCGTAGTCTTCCTGTCCTGCTGTATCCCAAAGGCCCAGATTCACTGGTTTTCCATCCACCATCACATTAGCAGAGTAGTTGTCAAAGCTGCAGGAAGTATACTAAACTGAGTAAGATACAATTATGGAAAACTGCATACACCTAGGTGATTCCTGTGATGCATTTCCAAACATACTGTTGTAGAGAACTGAAGTACAGAGAACTGAATGCACACAGAAAAAGGTAGAGGCCATCCTGGAATACACTGACCATCCCCTTCACAACATCCTGATGGAGCAGAGAAGCAGCTGCAATGGACAACTCACCTCACTGAAGTACAGGACTGAAAGATACAGGAGATCCTTCATCCCCACTACCATCAGGCTCTACAACACCTTCGCCAGTGGAAGGTGACTAACCAACATGAACTAGACTGTTACTGAAAACATTTATTTCTAACTACTTATATTGCTACAAGACTACCTTCCCTTCAGGGATTAATGATGTTATTAATATTATATTGCTGAGACTTATATATATTTATATCAGCTAAATACTACATGTAAGGATAGAGCCAGCAGAGGTCTAGCTTAGTTTAGGAAGCATGAGTAAACAGCTAGCCTGACACAGAATGCACCTACAATAACCCTACAGCTGGAAACTCCCGTTTAATCAGTACCAAAATGTAGGTATACAAACCATACAGTGTCATTTTATGAGGGGTTGTATGCCGATGCACAAGATGGTGAAAGTTATATGTATTAATCAGCTATGTCATTGTATTACTTATTGCATTAAGTTACCATAAATAATCTGGGTTAAAGTGTTTTAAACTGTAAATGTTCCCAAAATAAAATGCATAAATTCTGACCATTCTGACAGAGGAAGCATAGTCAGAAGTCAGGTACTCATTTCATCTTGGACCACATATGGAATGGACCAGAGCTGATATGAATACATTTAGTTTGTTTATAGGCTAATGCAAAATCTGATTTGAGCCACTTCAGCAGGTAATGCGAACATTTTCTCTTTTGTTGTTTTGTGCACCTCAGGGTCACCATATAAAACCATCAGATAATTGTGAAAACATGCACAGTGTGTGGTTTACTCACACAGTAGGGATGTATTCACCAGGGAAGGCATTGGTAGTGTAGCTAATCAGCAGACAGGTTTTACCCACAGCCCTGAGTAAAAGGAACAACACAGAATGCAAATATATAATACAGCTACATCTTTATACATACAAAACTCATTCTCTTTATACTGTATTTAAGTATGTATGTGCGACTGTGTGTGTGAGTGTAAAGGCAGGCTGCTACTACTAGGGAGTAGCCTGCCTGCCACACAGACACTGGCCTACATTTATGCTGCCTGAGGGAATCTGTAATGCCTACCCCCTATTCACCCACCATACAAACACACACATGCACACTCACTCACAACTTACTCTTCTTCTGCTTACATACTGTACAAACAACACCCGCTCCACTTTTGCACTCTGCTGTATTAACACAAGCCACATGATGCCACACAGATTGCTGATGGCATGGATGGAGTATTGGCGATGTGTTCATGCATGAAGTAATGAGCAAAATTTGTGTACATGTCCTCATAGACACAGCAAATGGTGGTTACACAGTGCCAATATGTGTGAGGGTCCCATGAGACTGATCCAGATGAACGGACAGAGAGAGACGAGGGATGAATACAAAAAATAGGGAAGAAGTTGAAAATTGGCATTTTCACTTCACACAGAGAATAATCCATTTTTTATAATTAAAGCCATATTCTAGTGATTTAAGACTTAACTTCCAAAAGGTTGGAAAAGACAGTTCAATAAGAAGAATGAATGGGCATACTCAATTCAATTTAACTCTATTCTATTTGTGTAGCACCAAATCACAATACAATCATCTCAAGACACTTGACATAGAAACCCAACAAATCCCTTATGAGCAAGCATTTGGTGACAGTGGAGAGGAAAAACTCCCTTTAACAGAAGAAAAAACCTCCAGCAGAACTGGGCTCAGTTTGGGCAGCCACCCGCCTCGCTGTTGGGGTCTACTCAAAGCAACAAAAGGCAAAATGATTTAAAATTATTTTAATAATTAAATTCTTCATATGATTCTACATAATAAAATACATATAATCCTTATGTTGATGTAAGCTCCAAAATTACAAGAAAACAGAATCCATAAATACAGCTGTTATATGGATCTACTAAAAAAGCTGTATAACCAAACAACTCAGTTGTGCTACCAGTTCACAACAACATCCCAACGTAAAGTCTATGGACAGAGCTGGAATGCAAGGGTGGAGCCAGTGGAAGAACCAGTGGTCATTCACACGATGCAGAAACTGACCTTCAAGCAGGAAAACCTTTTTATCTTTTGCACCCTGTGATCAACCTTCATTTAAATTTGAGTCTGGTTATTGTAGCACATTCATGAGCCAATGTGCAAAGGTCTGTTTCCCAGCAATTATTTAGACTTGTCTCAATAAGAAAAGCACAAGTGATGCTAAAATGAACAATGGCTCTGCTCTATTCAAGTGTCCCAGTAAGCCACGACAGTGAGCAGTCAACAATTGCACGACCCTAAAAGTGAAGCAGCTAAGTGGAATTAAGGCATTCTTCATACCTGTGCTTTGCCGCAAAGCAGGAATTCTCTGCACAGTTAATCTGACCACACCTTTATTTCTTTAGTGGCTGGTAAAAATGCAGCACTTCCCAACTCCACAGACTCTCTTTTAGAAATCTGTAGTTTCAAAATCCAAACTGAGATAACCCTGAGGACATCATCAAGGTTATTATTTTCAGACTTTAGGAAGCTCCCTCCTGAGCCAGCAGGGCAGTGCTCCACATGATTTGATGTGAATCACTGGAAAACATGCATGACCTTTAAGAATTATCAAGAATGATTTCAATTGCAGCATTGTGGCATTAATCATTGAAATATGACTTCAATTGTCTATCTTTTTAATAAATAACAATCTCAGAGCACGTTTTGAAGGCCTTAATTGATAAGTAGTAATTGTTTTAGAAGAGTAAAACAACAGAACAAAACAAGAAATCCTACTATCGGTGCCATAAGTAATCGAATGGGCAGTGCATTAAGAAATGGCAGTGTGAGCAGAAACTGGGCCTGTTTGCCACCAACACATTCCTAAGCGTGCATCAGCACTTCAGCCTGCCTCCAGTGGCCTACGAGGCGTGTAGGTGTTCCCGCATAGCATCCCGAGGCGTTCCGCTCCTGCTATCACAGCAAAGAAAAGGCCACGATGCGAACAAATCCAATGCAGAAATACGGCGATAAATCGAGCATTTGGAAGCAGGCGATAGAAAACCCGAGCGACCCACACATCGGCAAGCCCCAGCCCCGTTTCCTACATAGCAGCTCCCATCATCCATCCATCCGTGGCCTCATCACTGAATCACACATCAGAAAACGAGCTGGTGCTCTGTGTGTTTAGCTCTTACCCGTCGCCGACCACCACACATTTGATAGCTTGCATTTGTACACGAGCTGGGAGCGTCCGGGAACTGGCGCTAGAGGTTTAATATATCCGACAGTGTGCGCTGAGATCTCGGATGAGAGCAGCGGGGCCAGTCCGCCCAGCGATGTGGCTGCAGTATCGATGACGAGCTGTTACCCGAACGAGTCCGAAAACTACCGAGTCTGTTTAAAGAGGCGGGTAGCAGAAGAACGAGACGAGAGGATTCACTTCGTCTACTTCCGTTTTTGCTTGAATCTCGAGAAGAGAATCATGGTGACCAAGTCGTAAGTGGTAGAAGATTGGAAGTCAAAATTATGACACGATGATGTTTATGTAATGGGGTGAGAAAATGCTATTTATGAGTGACCCCCATATGTGTGTATTTGTGTGTACCGTTTTTTTTTTTTTTTTACAACACGAAAACTTTTCTAATGTAAAACATTATATCTGTGTGGCCTTACACCGCCATGCCAATAGATGACTACACAAGCAATGAGCGCTTGTGAAAGACGCGAGAGAGTTACTTGCCCCTGGTAAGCGGGCTCAGTAATAAACTGAATGCCGCTGTGTTAAGACGCAACTTTCTTGTCCTCTCGTGTTTTTTCACAGGTATGAAAATATTTCAAAAACGTGTTCATTTAATCGTATGTGTGTAAAGTGAGATGTGGGATACAGGGAGTTTGGATGAGTATTGAATTGTACCTACAAAAGAAAAAGTGTTTTAATTTACTGAGGATTGTAGGAACAGTTGAAGAGTGAGTCGGATCGTGTTTTATGCCTGACCTGATGTGTATTGGGACGGGAGGGATGTTCTGTCAGACTGAGATGCCGTGTCGGTGCTGTCTATTGTATGTTTTAGGAACCACGTTTCTCCATGTTTGTTGTATTCTTGGTTCAGTCGCCATTTTGCTTGTTCAGCACATGCGTTGTTTCCGTGTGTGCATGTGCAGGAGTTACATGAAAACAAGAAAAGAATCATAACAAATGAATATTTCAAGTGCAAGGGAATCTGTAGTATTTTTCTTGTGAAATCTGGTCTTTTAGACTTCCTGGTATCTTGACAATTGATGTGTGTATTTTTGTTGATACTCTTAACTGGTTGCCCGGTTCTGCTGGAGGTTTTTTCTTCCGTTAAAGGGAGTTTTTCCTCTCCACTGTCGCCAAGTGCTTGCTCATAAGGGAATTGTTGGGTTTTTAGTTTTAGTTTTTGTAAAGTGCCTCGAGATGAGAGAACTGATCTCAGTAATAAACTGAATGCCGCTGTGTTAAGACACAACTTTCTTGTCCTCTCGTGTTTTTTCACAGTTTACTTACCGGTCCACAGTGCCTAACTCCTGTGTATCCTTTGCTGCTGGCCCAGATATCCCCTAGCTCTGAGGCCGGTAACAATTGGGGGCTCGTCCGGGATACAGCACGTCCTGCCTTGGGAGATTGTCAGGACGTGCTGACACAGGGAAGACTGCTGTGTCAAGTGTCATCCAGAGAACAACTGCCACAGGTGATGCATCAGGATGACCACCTTAAGCCAACGCCGGGTGCTGGTCTTCAAGATCCAAAAGAAACTTTCGGTTTTGAGTTTTACTCAGCTGCAGACGGTTGCAAGTTCGATAGATGATGGCCACCAAACTTACCCTGTTGCAGATCTAAGTGAACCTGAGCTGTATGATCTGATTGTTGACTACATCAGAAGTTAGAAACTAAAAGCTGCGGAAGATGAGGGCATGAGTCAACTTCTTCTCCTTTTTGACCTACTCAATGATGTTCTATCAGCTCCAGACACCAGGGCTGCTGAACCTGGTAATGTCGTACCTGTTTCAATGGGGGATTCACCAACACACCACCATGGTCTCCCTCCAACCGATGACGATGACGATGGAGAAGTTCATACACAACCCTTAAATGTGGACAGAGACACTCACACACAACCCTTAAAAATGGACAGACACGCTCACACACAACTCTTAAATATGGACAGAGACACTCACCGGCAGCCATTTCAGGGAAAAGGCATCCCCTCAGTGGCTGGTATGCCAAGCTGCATTGGTGCTGCTGCTTTGGGTAGGATTAATTCATCATCTTAACATTTCTGATCATGTTGTAAGGTTGTCTGATGTTTCAGCTTTGTTACCACGCAGAGAATTTAAGTTACATGGTGGTCAAATCTCTGATGCAGGTTCTGATATCTCTTACAACAGTTTGAGTAAACAAATGGATGAGGGGTTGCAGGAAGGTTTTAGTGAGTCAGAAATAATCAGAACTGTCCTGAAGATAACCAAACCAGGTACTTTCAGGGAAATGCTGAGCAATAAAGAAGACCTTTCTGTAGAAGGCTTAAAGAGATTTCTGCGGTTACATATCAGGGACAAAAATGTAACTGAACTCTTTCAAGAACTGCGTAACGCTAGACAACAAGACAGGGAAAGTCCACAACAGTTTCTTTACAGAGTTATGGGGTTAAAGCAACGAGTTCTTTTTGAGTCCCAACAACCAGGTGTTAATTTCAGTTATGAAAAAAAATTGGTTCAGGGCACCTTCCTTCATACCATTTACCAGGGTTGAATGAGAAAAATAGCTACGTACGACATGATCTTAAACCCTTCCTTTCAGACATGCAAGTTGATGACGACTTCCTACTGGAACAGGTGACTAAGTCTACCTCCGAGGAAGAGGGACGTTTGAAACGGCTGAGCACAGTAGCTAAAACAAGATTAGTGACTGTGAATTCAGTTCAAAATGACTCAGGTGAGCTCACTGACCAGAGTAGACAGACAAAAGTTGACTCTGAATTACAGGCTAATCGTGATGCTATCAAGTAACTGACCGCCCAAGTATCCTCATTAACTAAGCATCTAGCTCAACTGACAACATCCACTGATACTAGGGAATCGATAGACAATGGCGCACCTCCCATTCGTCCCCAACCAACCACTGACACAAAAGGAAAATGCCCCAACTGTCTCCAGGAGGGCAATATGAACAGTTCCCACTGTTTTATTTGTGGACAAGCTGGTCATAGGGCTATTGGCTGTCTTCAACGTAGGCTGTTGGGAAACGGGAAGAGGTCGCTGGAGAGGGGCAGCCTGTGACCTCAACCAGCTCGGAGCCCCAGATAAAAGCCAAAACCCCAAGACATCCGCAAACAACACCATGGTGTCCGGTGGACCCAAATCGACGAGTAGCTCAGCTCATCGGCAAGCGGTGTATGGTTTCGGCTTCGATTAATGGTGTATCTCTTCCAATGTTGCTGGATTCCGGATCTCAGGTGACAATGGTAGGAAAGGCATGGATGGAGAGAGAATTACCTACTGTCAAAATACAGCCTCTTGAATCTCTCTTTGCTAGTCAGTCCTTGGAAATAACTGCAGTTAATGGCACAGGGGTACCTCTTGAAGGTTGGGCTGAGGTTTCTCTCCAAATCTGTACCCAGAATCATGGACACATGTCTATCAGAGTCCCACTTTTAATCAGTCGAAACTGTAGCTGTCCTGTTTTAGGTAGTAATGTCATAGCTGAGATCATAAAAGAAAATGCCAGTCAGGATAACAAAATTGATGTTTCCACTATTCTAGAGGAAGCTTTAGGCATCAGTGCTTCCACTGTAGAAGCCTTAGTGCTGGCTCTCCAGCAGACAACCCTGGCTGAGACTTCACAGCTCAGTGTCCGCTTTGGTAAGAAAGGTATAACAATACCTGCTGGACAGATTCAAGAAGTTAAGTGTCGGATTCGGGGTTGGTCAAGTGGTAGGACAATGCTGTTTCAGCCTATTGTAGAAAATGACTGTGTTGATGGTTTGGAGCTGTTTCCAGCTTTAGTGGATGTTCCTGGGGGATTGTCAAAATGTATCAAAGTTCCAGTCCAGAACTTTATTAAACATGCTGTCTACCTGCCACAGAGGACAATTCTTGGCACGCTGGAAGATATTGTTGATCTTAAACCCCTCCAACAGTCCACTGCCATTTCTGAGTCCAGGCACTATGATACTCCACAATTATGCTCAGTTCAGTTAAGGACTGATGATCTGAAAAATCTTGAAAACAATAGTAACCCTTCTGAGCATCCAAATAAAAATAAATGGCACCCCCCAGTTGACCTATCACATTTAGCGGAAGATGAACAAAAAATAGGCAAAGAGATGCTTTATGAGCAGTCAGATGTATTTGCTAGGGATGATACAGATATTGGTTGCATCCCTGACCTACAACTTAAAATCTGCTTAAAAGATGATACACCAGTTCAAAAGCCCTACAGTGCGGTCCCAAAGCCCTTGTACAGAGAGGTAAAGGACTATGTCCAAAAGCTGCTTGATCACGGGTGGATTCAGAAGTCCATGTCACCTTATTCCTCCCCCGTGGTCTGCGTAAGGAAAAAAGATATGAGCCTACTGTGTGTCTGTGTGTGGACTTCCATGGACTAAATGGTAAAACCGTCCCAGACCGCCACCCCCTTCCACGTATTCAGGATCTATTGGATAATCTGGGAGGTTACTCGTGGTTCTCCATATTAGACCAAGGTAGTGCCTATCACCAGGGCTTGGTTGAGGAGAAGTCTAGGCACCTCACAGCTTTCAACACGCCCTGGGGATTGTATGAGTGGATTCGCCTACCCTTCGGCCTGACCATTGCACCAGCAGCTTTCCAAAGGTGTATGGAGGGTGTGCTGAATGGTCTGAGGGATGAGTGCTGTTTCCCATACTTAGACGATGTTCTCTGCTTTTCTGAAACCTTTCAGGACCATGTCAAAGACTGGAAGAGAGTTTTCTGCCGTTTACGCAAACATGGTGTGAAACTACACCCAAAGAAGTGTGAATTATTTGAACAGCAAGTGAGGTATGTGGGATGTCTAGTTACAAGTGAGGGCATTCAAGTCGATCCCAAAGACCTGGAAGCAGTGCTGCAGTGGAAAGAGCGAGAACCGAAGAATGTTGGAGAAGTTCGAGCTCTTTTAGGCTTTCTGGGCTACTATCGATCCTTTATTCAGGATTTTTCCCGAATAGCTCGCCCACTGTACCAGCTTCAAGAGAGTCCTGGTGAGAATGGGGAGAAGCCTGTCAAAAGTAGGACAACTAAACTGGGTGTAAAAAAGGGCCAGTTACCATCCAAGACACCAGTTCAGTGGACCACTGAACACAGCGCTGTGGTTGCCCGCCTCGTCGACATGTTGACTTCCTCTCCTATCTTGGCCTACCCAGACTTTAATTTGCCTTTTGTCCTCCACACCGACGCATCTAATGAGGGTCTGGGGGCGGTATCAGGAACAGGGGGGTAAACTACGTGTAATCGCCTATGGCTCCAGGTCGCTCTCACCTGCTGAGAAGAACTATCACCTCCATTCCAACAAGCTTGAGTTCCTCGCTTTAAAATGGGCCATCTGCGATAAATTTCGCGATTACCTCTACTGTGCCCCCACATTCACAGTATTCACGGATAATAACCCCCTTACCTATATCCTGAGTACTGCCAAGCTGAGTGCTGTTGGGCATCGTTGGGTGGGTGAATTAGCTGACTTTCATTTCACCATAAAATACAGGCCAGGCAAAACCAACACAGATGCTGACACCCTATCACGGTTCCCGCTGAATCTTCAGGACCACATCAGAGAATACTGAGGCTTTACCTCCAGATGGTATTTCGGCCATATGGCAGGGAGATAAAGCAAAGAAAGAAAAAGAGGTGCCCTGGGCTGCGGCCCTTCAGCTGGGTTATAATGATGATGATCCCCTTTCTGCCAGCATGTTGGTTCTAATCAAACATTTAAACAGAGACTTTCTTTTCTTTGTTCTAGGTTGAGCTCGTGACTGTTAGGAGATGCAAACTTGTTGCTTATCTCCGGCTGCAGCCCCGAACTCGCCCAGAACACTTTAATTTATATGTGATGTGGTTACATGGGTTCCAGGCACCGTCACAACAGGGGAAAGTTGAAACATAGGTTAACTTCAAAGTTCATACAGAGTTCACATCCATATCTTTACATGTCTTGGTGATTTGCACAGAAAAACAGAGAACATCCTTGACTGTGATATGCCTGGTTGCACCCTTTACATAAATCTGTCTGCAAAATGACAATTCTCATAACACAGTTAGCAATTTACAATGCCCTTATTCTAACATTTCCCTCCTGTTTGTCATTTTCACCATAGCATCAGAGTTTTCCATCTTCCTTTTGGGATTTTCTGGAAACTCGTCATTATGACTAAACAAGATTTGGAGAAGCAAGGCTCTGTGAGGGGTTGGGCGAAAACCTTCTGTAAAGGAAAAATTCCCAACCGGCCCCCAGGCTCCTGGGCGACCACCTCTGGTCCTCTATCAGAGCACAAACAGTTCACACATAATCAGTATTTACACAACCTGTAGCATGTAGGTCCTGATCCGTAGTTTTTGTAGCTGTATGCCGAATTGGAAACCCCTTTGTTGGGAGCAAGTGGTATTTACAGTCTTGTAAATATTTACAGTCTGTGCTTGCATAACAGACAATACTTAGTGTCCCTAGACACAGAATCAGCCGATGGAGAGCCATAGCTGGGAGTAAGGATCAGATGGTCTCTTCAGCAGCCAAGGGTTTTGATACCGGCCGACTTCCACCTTACTCGGCTCCTAGTGGCTGTAGTATCTTGCAGTGGCTCTGGTGAATCCACGTAGGTCTCTCCTGAATCTTTACTGCAGTGGGAGTGGTCAGGATCACTGTATAGGGCCCCTCCCACTTAGGAGTGGACCAGGTCTTCCTCTTGATGACCTTTATCAGGACTTGGTCACCAGGTTTGACTCTCTGCACCTGTGGAGACAAAACATCTCTTGGCAGATTATTTGCACTCATGACTTCTCTGGTTTGCAACATCTTGCTCATCCATTCAGCTAGAGTAGTTTCTCCTTGAGGTTTTTCACACACATTTTCACAAATGGGAAGTGTAAAAGGTCTTCCATAAAGGATTTCAAATGGGGTCAGGCCTCTGTCTGTTGGCGTGACCCTCATATACATTTTCACCAGGGGGAGACATTCCACCCATGTCCTTCCCGTTTGCTCCATAGTTTTCCTCAGTCTCATCTTTATAGTGCCATTAGTTCTTTCTACCAGGCCTGCACTTTGGGGATGGTATGAACAGTGGTTTTTCAATTCAAACCCCAGATGTTTAGACGTCTGCGTAACTACTTCATTTACAAAATGTGGACCATTATCACTGTAGACTCGCTGTGGGATTCCATGATCCGGGATTATACTTTTACACAGCGCTTTGGCCACTGTTAGTGCATCAGCACTTTTGCTGGGCACAATCTCAACCCACTTAGAGTATGCGTCTATCAAAACAAGACAATACTTGTATGTCTGACATTGTGACAACTCTATGAAATCCATATGAATAACTTGGAATGGATAGTCCGGATTGGGGAATCTCCCTCTCTTTGGTCTGAGATTTCCCTGTGGGTTATGCTTACAGCAAGTCAAACAGGATTTACAAAAATTTTTTGAGTAGTTATTAAAACCTGGTGCATGAAAATACTTTTCCACTGCATATACCATCCCTCCTGTTGACACATGGCAAGGCCCATGTGTCAAAATAGCTGCCGTATGATAGAGACTTCTAGGCAAGCAAAGTTTGTCTTTAATCTTAAAAAGATCTTGCTCAATTATGGCTCCTTCTTTGAGCCAAAGTTGCTGTTCAGCCGGTGGAGCTCTTTTCTGCATGTCTGAAAGTACTTCATGATCTATAGGCTGTTTCACTTCTTCCATGAGGTAAAGGTTACATTTTCCAAACTGTCCCTGCGCCGCTGCTTTTGCTATAGCATCCGCTCTGTTGTTTCCTTTAGATATTGGATCTAATTTCCTCGTATGTGCGGCACATTTACAGACCGCAAGTTGTTTTGGTAACATGACAGCTTGTAATAACTCTTGCAAGAGTGGAGCATGTCTAACTGACTGTCCTCCAGCTGTCTTCATTCCTCTGCGAGCCCATTGTGCAGCAAAAAAATGAAGAGTTGAAAAAGCATACTGGCTGTCTGTATAAATTGTAACACTCTTCCCCTCTGCTAGCCTACATGCTTGCGTTAAGGCTATTATTTCTGCAGCCTGTGCTGAGAAATGTGAAGGAAGTTGCCCTGCTGCACAGACATCCTGTAGTGACACTACAGCGAACCCACACATATTTTCTCCTTTGTCATTTTTAAAACAAGAACCATCTACAAACCACACGTCCCCTTCAGCTAAGGCTACATCCTTCAAATCACTACGGGGTTTACA